>NW_026891375.1:3358123-3404272 GCF_015708825.2 Lethenteron reissneri
GTCCTTCACGAGCCTCCTCCACTGAGGCCGATCTTGACACCGCTGGTACCAGTCATCGGCAAGTCCACTCAGCTCCACGTCCTCCTGTACCACATCACTCCATCTCTTCTCCAGCCCGTGCCGCGCCCGTCTAGCCCCCTCGATCCGGCCGAACAAAAGCTGTTTAGGCATGCGGTGGCTGGGCATGCGGGCTACATGACCCAGCCAACGCAGCCTTGCCTGCCGGAGGAGCTCACTGATGGGACTTTGCCCAGATCTTTCAAGGATTTGTGAGCTCCTCACACAATCCAGCCTGGTTAAACCCAGGATGGATCGTAGGCAGGCCAGCCTAAATGTTTCCAACCGGCGAAGATGCTCCACCAGGGGGGTCCACGTCTCGCAAGCGTAGAGAAGGGAGGGAATGACCGTGGCCGAGAAGACCTGAAGCTTCGTGCGGAGCGACAGACCAGGTAGCTTCCACACAGCGTTACGCAACCGATGAAAAGATATTGCCGCTCGACTGATTCGGAGTGAGACCTCTGCTGATAGACTGGAGCCGGTCATAAGCACACTGCCCAGGTATGGGAAACTCTCCACTCTCTCCACAACTGCCCCATCACCAATTGGGAGTTGTGGGGGTGGAGTGTCCGATGGTACAAAATACCCAGGCAGGTGCTTGGTTTTGGTGGGGCTGATGGTAAGGCCCCACCTCCTAGTGGCACGCTCCAGTCTCAGCAGCAGCGCCTCCAACTCCTCTTCTGAATGAGCAGCTATTACCAAATCATCGGCATACATAACGTGGTTGACCAATAGGGAGCCACAGGTACACACACACACACACACAGGTACACACACACACAGACACACGGGTACACACACACAGGTACACACACAGATACACACACAGACACAGGTACACACACAGACACAGGTACACACACAGACACAGGTACACACACACACAGACACACAGGTACACACACAGGCACACACACACAGGTACACACACACAGGTACACACACACAGCTACACACACACACAGGTACACACAGGTACACACACACAGACACACACACACACAGGTACAGACACACACACACTGGGGGACGGACTCTCAGGGCAGCCCTGCATCTGATTGATCCCGTGACGATGCATCCGCGCAGGAAACGACCGCGTATCCGAACACAGCCATCTCAGAAGCACACAAACAGAACATCAAACGGCGACGCGGGTCGAGGCGCTAAGAACACCCCACGGAATCTCACTCGGTCGAAACCAGCGTCATGCCTTCAGTCGGTCACGTGGCTTCTGTGTCACTCCCACTCACTCAACAACCGCCATTCGCCACTAAGTGGCGGTAACGTCACCACGACGCTTGTGCCTGGCCATGTGCACCTTGAGGCCACGTGAAGTGTCGAACGCCCGCTCACACACTCACTCACACACTCATTCACTCACACACTAATTCACTCACGCACTCATTCACTCACACTCATTCACTCACACACTCACTCACCCATACATACACTCACTCACCCACTCACGTACTAATTCACTCACACACCCACTCACTCACTCACCCACTCACTCACTCACCCACTTACTCACTCTCCCACTCACTCACTCACTCACCCACTCACCCACGTACTCATTCACCCACACACTCATTCACTCACTCATTCACTCACACATTCATTCACTCACACACTAATTCACTCACACACGCATTCACTCACACACTCATTCACTCATTCACTCATACACTCATTCACTCATTCACTCACACACTCACACACTCATTCACTCACACACTCACACACTCACTCATTCACTCATCCACTCACCCACTCACTCATCCATACACTCATTCACTCACACACTCATTCACTCACGCACTCATTCACTGACACACTCATTCACTCACACACTCATACACTCACGTACTAATTTACTCACACACTCATGGACTCACACACTCACTCACCCATACACTCACATACTAATTCACTCACACACTCATTCACTCATACACTCATTCACTGACACACTCATTCATTCACACACTCATACACTCACATACTAATTTACTCACACACGCATTCACTCACACACTCATTCACTCACCCACACACCCACTCACTCACCCACTCACTCACTCACCCACTCACTCACCCACTCACTCACCCACTCACCCACTCACTCACTCACCCACTCACCCACCCACCCAATCACTCACCCACCCACCCACTCACCCACTCACTCACTCACCCAATCACCCACCCCATGTGTGTGTATGTCAGGTGTGTGTCTGTGTGTGTGTGTATGTTTCGAGTGTGTGTGTCTGTGTGTGTGTCTTCATGTTGTGTCTGTGTGTGTGTCTGTGTGTGTGGCAGTCGCCCTCCAACAACAACGGAGGGCGGAGGAGCGACGCTCACAACAACGAACGGAGCGCCGGGTGGCTAAAGCACAGCAAGTTGGCACAGTAGGGAGCACAGGTGGTGCATCAGCCAGTCATCTCGGTCATCTCAGTCAGTCGACCCGTAGCACCTGCTGGGTCTGCCCCGTGATCTCCTGCCAGCGGGCGTTCGACACTTCACGTGGCCTCAAGGTGCACATGGCCTGGCACAAGCGTCGTGGTGACGTCACCGCTTAGTGGCGAATGGCGGTTGTTGTTGTTGTTGTTGTGTCTGTGTGTATGTCTGTGTGTGTCCGTGTCTGTGCGTGTGTGTGTCTGTGTGTGTCTGTGTGTGTGTGTGTGTCTGTGTGTGTGTGTCTGTGTGTGTGTCTGTGTGTGTGTGTCTGTGGTGTGTGTCTGTGCGTGTGTGTCTGTGTGTGTCTGTGTGTGTGTGTCTGTGTGTATGTGTCTGTGTGTGTGTCTGCGTGTGTGTGTCTGCGTGTGTGTGTCTGTGTGTCTGTGTGTGCGTGTGTATGTGCGTGTCTGTGTGTGTGTGTCTGCGTGTGTATGTGTGTGTATGTGTGTGTGTCTGTGTGTGTCTGTGTGTGTGTGTCTGTGTGTGTGTGTGTCTGTGTGTGTGTCTGTGTGTGTGTGTCTGTGTGTGTGTCTGTGTGTGTCTGTGTGTGTGTCTGTGTGTGTGTCTGTGTCTGTGTGTGCGTGTCTGTGTGTGTGTCTGTGTGTGTGTGTCTGTGTGTGTGTTTCTGTGTGTGTGTGTCTGTGTGTGTGTCTGTGTGTGTGTGTCTGTGTGTGTGTCTGTGTGTGTGTGTCTGTGTGTGTGTCATCTCGGTCAGTCGACCCGTGGCACCTGGGTCTGCCCCGTGACCTCCTGCCAGCGGGCTTTCGACACTTCACGTGGCCTCAAGGTGCACTTGGCCTGGCACAAGCATCGTGGTGACGTCACCGCCACTTAGTGGCGAATGGCGGTTGTTGTGTGTGTGCATGTAAAATGCGGGTAAACTCCGGGTTAAACCGGGACAGTTGGTACCCCCCCCCACCACCCCCCCCCCCCCCCCCCCGTGTGACGATGATGATGACGACACCGAGTTGCTCCGCGTGCATCAAACGCCCCAGGGGCAACTTGGCCACGCGCCAGTGGAAGGGGGCGGAGCTTGTGACGCTGTTCGCGTCCCCCACGAGGCCCCGAGGGCACTCGGCACGCGCGAAGCTGCATCGTGTGGTGAGCCTCGTGCCTCCCACACACACAGACGGCTCACCTGTATCACCACCTGTATCACCACCTGTATCATCACCTGTATCACCACCTGTATCACCACCTGTATCACCACCTGTATCACCTACCTCACCTGTATCACCTGTATCACCACCTGTATCACCACCTGTATCACCTACCTCACCTGTATCACCACCTGTATCACCACCTGTATCATCACCTAACTCACCTGTATCACCTGACTCACCTGTATCACCACCTGTATCACCACCTGTATCATCACCTAACTCACCTGTATCACCTGACTCACCTGTATCACCACCTGTATCACCACCTGTATCATCACCTAACTCACCTGTATCACCTGACTCACCTGTATCACCACCTGTATCATCACCTGTATCACCTACCTCACCTGTATCACCACCTGTATCACCTGTATCACCACCTGTATCATCACCTAACTCACCTGTATCACCTGACTCACCTGTATCATCACCTGTATCATCACCTGTATCATCACCTAACTCACCTGTATCACCTGACTCACCTGTATCATCACCTGTATCACCACCTGTATCACCTAACTCACCTGTATCACCTAACTCGCCTAACTCACCTGTATCACCACCTGTATCATCTAACTCACCTGTATCACCACCTGTATCACCACCTGTATCATCACCTGTATCATCACCTAACTCACCTAACTCACCTGTATCACCTAACTCACCTAACTCACCTAACTCACCTGTATCACCTGTATCACCTAACTCACCTGACTCACCTAATTCACCTGACTCACCTGTATCACCTAACTCACCTGTATCACCTGACTCACCTAACTCACCTAACTCACCTGTATCACCTGACTCACCTAACTCACCTAACTCACCTGTATCACCTGACTCACCTAACTCACCTGACTCACCTAACTCACCTAACTCACCTGACTCACCTAACTCACCTGACTCACCTGACTCACCTGACTCACATAACTCACCTGTATCACCTAACTCACCTGACTCACCTAACTCACCTGTATCACCTAACTCACCTAACTCACCTGACTCACCTGTATCACCTAACTCACCTGTATCACCTAACTCACCTGACTCACCTAACTCACCTGACTCACCTGTATCACCTAACTCACCTGACTCACCTAACTCACCTGACTCACCTAACTCACCTAACTCACCTGTATCACCTAACTCACCTGTACCAGCTAACTCACCTGACTCACCTAACTCACCTGTATCACCTAACTCACCTGTATCACCTGACTCACCTAACTCACCTAACTCACCTGACTCACCTAACTCACCTGTATCACCTAACTCACCTGACTCACCTAACTCACCTGACTCACCTAACTCACCTGACTCACCTGACTCACCTAACTCACCTGTATCACCTAACTCACCTAACTCACCTAACTCACCTGTATCACCTAACTCACCTGACTCACCTGACTCACCTAACTCACCTGTATCACCTGACTCACCTAACTCACCTGACTCACCTAACTCACCTGACTCACCTGACTCACATAACTCACCTGTATCACCTAACTCACCTGACTCACCTAACTCACCTGTATCACCTAACTCACCTAACTCACCTGACTCACCTGTATCACCTAACTCACCTGTATCACCTAACTCACCTGACTCACCTAACTCACCTGACTCACCTGTATCACCTAACTCACCTGACTCACCTAATTCAGCTGACTCACCTAACTCACCTAACTCACCTGTATCACCTAACTCACCTGTACCAGCTAACTCACCTGACTCACCTAACTCACCTGTATCACCTAACTCACCTGTATCACCTGACTCACCTAACTCACCTAACTCACCTGACTCACCTAACTCACCTGTATCACCTAACTCACCTGACTCACCTAACTCACCTGACTCACCTGACTCACCTAACTCACCTGACTCACCTAACTCACCTGACTCACCTAACTCACCTGTATCACCTAACTCACCTAACTCACCTGACTCACCTGTATCACCTAACTCACCTGACTCACCTGTATCACCTCACTCACCTGACTCACCTGACTCACCTAACTCACCTGCATCACCTGACTCACCTGCATCACCTAACTCACCTGACTCACCTAACTCACCTGACTCACCTGTATCACCTGACTCACCTGACTCACCTGTATCACCTGTATCACCTGACTCACCTGACTCACCTGTATCACCTGTATCACCTGACTCACCTGTATCACCTAACTCACCTAACTCACCTAACTCACCTGACTCACCTGACTCACCTGTATCACCTGACTCGCCTAACTCACCTGACTCACCTAACTCACCTAACTCACCTGACTCACCTAACTCACCTGTATCACCTGACTCACCTGACTCACCTAACTCATCTAACTCACCTGTATCACCTGACTCACCTGACTCACCTGTATCATCACCTGTATCACCTGACTCACCTGTATCATCTAACTCACCTGACTCACCTAACTCACCTGTATCATCTAACTCACCTGACTCACCTGACTCACCTAACTCACCTAACTCACCTGACTCACCTAACTCACCTGTATCACCACCTGTATCACCTAACTCACCTGTATCATCTAACTCACCTGACTCACCTAACTCACCTGACTCATCTAACTCACCTGTATCACCTAACTCACCTAACTCACCTAACTCACCTGTATCACCTAACTCACCTAACTCACCTGACTCACCTAACTCACCTAACTCACCTGACTCACCTGTATCACCACCTGTATCACCTAACTCACCTGACTCACCTGTATCAACTGACTCACCTGTATCACCACCTGTATCACCTAACTCACCTGACTCACCTAACTCACCTGTATCACCTGACTCACCTGTATCACCACCTGTATCACCTAACTCACCTGACTCACCTGTATCACCTGACTCACCTAACTCACCTGACTCACCTGTATCACCTGACTCACCTAACTCACCTGTAGCACCTAACTCACCTGTATCACCTGACTCACCTGTATCACCTGACTCACCTAACTCACCTGACTCACCTAACTCACCTGTATCACCTGACTCACCTAACTCACCTGACTCACCTAACTCACCTGTATCACCTGACTCACCTGTATCACCTGACTCACCTAACTCACCTAACTCACCTGTATCACCTGACTCACCTAACTCACCTAACTCACCTGTATCACCTGACTCACCTGACTCACCTAACTCACCTGACTCACCTGACTCACCTAACTCACCTGTATCACCTGACTCACCTGACTCACCTAACTCACCTGTATCACCTGACTCACCTGTATCACCTGACTCACCTAACTCACCTAACTCACCTAACTCACCTGTATCACCTGACTCACCTAACTCACCTAACTCACCTGACTCACCTAACTCACCTAACTCACCTGACTCACCTAACTCACCTGACTCACCTGACTCACCTAACTCACCTGTATCAGGGAGGGGTGGGGGTGAGAGGGAGTGAGGTGAGAGAGGGGGGGAGGGAGGGAGGGAGGTGAGAGAGGGGGGAGGGAGGGAGGGAGGTGGGGGAGCAAGGCGAGATGAGATGAGAGGGGGTGGGGGTGAGAGGGAGAGAGGTGAGAGCGGGGGGAGGGAGGGAGTGAGGTGAGAGAGGGGGGAGGGAGGGAGGGAGGTGGGGGAGCAAGGCGAGATGAGATGAGAGGGGGGGGGGGGAGGAGCTTTGCAGGAAACGGAGAGAGTTGCCCGTCAGACGATGCAGACGTCGCCTCCCGGAACCCTCCCACCCGATGCGCAGGTGAGCGTGAGAAGTCGGAGACAGACGCAGACAGAGACACAGACAGAGAGACAGAGACACAGAGAGAGACAGAGAGACACAGACAGAGAGACAGAGAGAGACAGAGACACAGAGAGACAGAGACACAGAGAGACAGAGACACAGAGAGAGACAGCGACACAGAGAGAGAGAGAGACACAGAGAGAGAGAGACAGAGAGACAGAGACAGACAGAGATAGACAGACAGAGACACAGACAGAGAGACAGAGACACAGAGAGAGACAGAGAGACACAGACAGAGAGACAGAGAGAGACAGAGACACAGAGAGAGAGAGAGACACAGGGAGAGACAGAGACACAGAGACACAGAGACACAGAGAGACAGAGACACAGAGAGAGAGAGAGACACACACAGAGAGACAGACAGAGACAGAGACATACATAGATAGACAGACAGAGACACAGACAGAGAGACAGAGACACAGAGAGACAGAGACACAGAGAGACAGAGACACACAGAGAGAGAGAGAGACACACAGAGAGACAGACAGAGACAGACAGAGATAGACAGACAGAGACACAGACAGAGAGACAGAGACACAGAGAGAGACAGAGACACAGAGACACAGAGAGACAGAGACACAGAGAGAGAGAGACACAGAGAGACAGACAGAGATAGACAGACAGAGACACAGACAGAGACAGACACAGACAGACAGAGACAGAGAGACAGAGAGACATACAGAGACAGAGAGAGACACAGACAGAGACAGAGACACACACAGAGACATACAGAGACACACAGAGAGAGACAGAGATAGACACACAGAGAAGAGAGGGAGACAGACAGAGACACACAGACAGAGACACAGAGACAGACAGAGACACAGAGAGACAGAGAGACAGACAGAGAGACAGACAGAGACACAGACAGAGACAGACAGAGACACAGACAGAGAGACAGAGAGACAGACACAGAGACAGACAGAGACACAGAGAGACAGAGAGACAGACAGAGAGACAGACAGAGAGACAGACAGACACAGACAGAAACAGACAGAGACAGAGAGACATAGAGACAGAGCAGAGAGACAGAGCAGAGAGACAGAGCAGAGAGACAGACAGAGACACAGACAGAGACAGACAGAGACACAGACAGAGAGACAGAGAGACAGACACAGAGACAGACAGAGACACAGGCAGACACACACAGACATAGACAGACACACAGACACAGACAGACACACAGACACACAGACAGAGACACAGAGAGCTGAGAGTGTCAGCCACCCTGACCGTCAACCCTCATCAAGGTGAGTCGTGGTCACTCCATTGCTGGATCAAGGGCCAACTCTGTGTGTGTCTGTGTGTGTGTGTCTGTCTGTGTGTGTGTCTGTGTGTGTCTGTGTGTGTGTCTGTGTGGGGAGCGATAGTGTAGCGGTTAGCGCTACGCTGCGCTATGAACCTGGCGACCCGGGTTCGATTCCCGCTCACGGCCAACACCAGTGACGATTATCTGAACCGGTCCTGGGCCTCCCCTAGGTCGACTCAGCCTGAAATGAGTACCTGGTGCGGTGTGTAAACATTGCCACTAGGGAGACAAAGGCGGTCGGGCGTGGTGCTGGCCACCAAACCCCCTCGTGTACCGTTCCGGCCTTCATAGGTGCTCGCTAACAGCACTTGCCCCTACAGTCTGTTAAGGCTATACGGGGGATCTTTGTCTTTGTGTGTCTGTGTGTGTCTGTGTATGTGTGTCTGTGTGTGTCTGTGTATGTGTGTCTGTGTGTGTCTGTGTGTGTCTCCCTCCCCGTCTGCCGCTCTCCTTCCTACACAGCACGAGGCCTGATGTCGCTGTGGTCTCCTCCTCCTGTTGTTGTTGTTGTCGTTGTTGTTGTTGTCGTCGTTGTTGTTGTTGTCGTACAGCTGCTGTTGCTGATGTAGATGCAGTGATGGTACCCGCAGGTCTCCCACCTCCTCCTCCTCCTGTTGTTGTTGTCGTTGTTGTGGTTGTTGTCGTACAGCTGCTGCTGCTGATGTAGATGCAGAGACAACAACGATGACTACGATGTCACATTCAGGTGCAAGCCCAGATAACAACCACGTCAGGAGTAGTAGTAGTGTAGTAGTAGTGTAGTAGTAGTAGTGTAGTAGTAGTGTAGTAGTAGTAGTGTAGTAGTAGTAGTGGTAGTAGTAGTGTAGTAGTAGTAGTGTAGTAGTAGTAGTAGTGTAGTAGTAGTGTAGTAGTAGTAGTGTAGTAGTAGTAGTGTAGTAGTGTAGTAGTAGTAGTGTAGTAGTAGTGTAGTAGTAGTAGTGTAGTAGTAGTGTAGTAGTAGTAGTAGTGTAGTAGTGGTAGTAGTAGTAGTGTAGTAGTAGTAGTGTAGTAGTAGTAGTGTAGTAGTGGTGTAGTAGTGGTGTAGTAGTAGTAGTGTAGTAGTAGTAGTGTAGTAGTAGTGGTGTAGTAGTAGTAGTAGTGTAGTAGTAGTAGTGGTAGTGGTGTAGTAGTAGTAGTGTAGTAGTAATAGTGGTAGTGGTGTAGTAGTAGTAGTGTAGTAGTAGTAGTGTAGTAGTAGTAGTGTAGTAGTAGTGTAGTAGTGTAGTGGAGTAGTAGTGGAGTAGTAGTAGTAGTAGTAGAGTAGTAGTAGTGTAGTAGTAGTAGTGTAGTAGTGGTATTGTAGTAGTAGTGTAGTGGGAGGGTGTGTGTACCTGTGTGTGTGTGTGTACCTGTGTGTGTGTAACTGTGCGTGTGTGTACTTGTGTGTTTGGGTAACTGTGCGTGTGTGTACCTGTGTGTGTACCTGTGTATGTGTACATGTGTGTGTGTCTACCTCTGTGTGTCTACCTGTGTGTGTACCTGTGTGTGTGTACCTGTGTGTGTACATGTGTGTATGTACATGTGTGTGTGTGTACCTGTGTGTGTGTGTACCTGTGTGTGTGTCCATGCCAAGTGCTGTTGTTTTCAAATCCCTGGGGCACAGGTGCGTATTTATAGATACTGGGTGTGACACTCACGGTTTAAGGTCGGTTGCCATGGTTATTTCAGCCTGAGAGCCAGGGTTGAGCCTGAGAGCCAGGGTTGAGTGTGGGAGCCAGGGTTGACTGAGAGCCAGAGTTGACTGTGAGAGCCAGGGTTGACTGTGAGAGCCAGGGTTGAATATGGGAGCCAGGGTTGAGAGGGAGCCAGGGTTGAGTGTGGGAGCCAGGGTTGAGTGTGGGAGCCAGGGTTGAGTGGGAGCCAGGGTTGAGTGTGAGAGCCAGGGTTGAGTGTGGGAGCCAGGGTTGAGTGTGGCAGCCGGGGTTGAGTGTGGGAGTCGGGGTTGAGTGTGGGAGTCGGGGTTGAGTGTGAGAACCAGGGTTGAGTGTGGGAGCCAGGGTTGAGTGTGGGAGCCAGGATTGAGTGGGAGCCAGGGTGAGTTGTGGGAGCCAGGGTTGAGTGTGGGAGCCAGGGTTGAGTGTGGGAGCCAGGGTTGAGTGTGGGAGCCAGGGTTGAGTGTGGGAGCCAGGGTTGAGTGTGGGAGCCAGGGTTGACTGTGAGAGCCAGGGTTGAGTGTGAGAGCCAGGGTTGAGTGTGGGAGCTAGGTTTGAGTGGGAGCCAGGGTGAGTTGTGGGAGCCAGGGTTGAGTGTGGGAGCCAGGGTTGAGTGTGGGAGCCGGGGTTGAGTGTGGGAGTCGGGGTTGAGTGTGGGAGCCAGGGTTGAGTGTGGGAGCCAGGGTTGAGTGTGGGAGCCAGGGTTGAGCGTGGGAGCCAGGGTTGAGTGTGGGAGCCAGGGTTGAGTGTGGGAGCCAGGGTTGAGTGTGGGAGCCAGGGTTGAGTGTGGGAGCCAGGGTTGAGTGTTGGAGCCAGGGTTGAGTGTGGGAGCCAGGGTTGAGTGTGGGAGCCAGGGTTGAGTGTGGGAGCCAGGGTTGAGTGTGGGAGCCAGGGTGGAGTGTGGGAGCCAGGGTTGAGTGTGGGAGCCAGGGTTGAGCGTGGGAGCCAGGGTTGACTGTGGGAGCCAGGGTTGAGTGTGGGAGCCAGGGTTGAGCGTGGGAGCCAGGGTTGACTGTGGGAGCCAGGGTGGAGTGTGGGAGCCAGGGTTGAGTGTGGGAGCCAGGGTTGAGCGTGGGAGCCAGGGTTGACTGTGGGAGCCAGGGTGGAGTGTGGGAGCCAGGGTTGAGTGTGGGAGCCAGGGTTGAGCGTGGGAGTCGGGGTTGACTGTGGGAGCCAGGGTGGAGTGTGGGAGCCAGGGTTGAGTGTGGGAGCCAGGGTTGAGCGTGGGAGTCGGGGTTGACTGTGGGAGCCAGGGTGGAGTGTGGGAGCCAGGGTGGAGTGTGGGAGCCAGGGTTGAGCGTGGGAGTCGGGGTTGACTGTGGGAGCCAGGGTGGAGTGTGGGAGCCAGGGTGGAGTGTGGGAGCCAGGGTGGAGTGTGGGAGCCAGGGTTGAGTGTGGGAGCCAGGGTTGAGTGTGGGAGCCAGGGTGGAGTGTGGGAGCCAGGGTTGAGTGTGGGAGCCAGGGTTGAGCGTGGGAGCCAGGGTTGACTGTGGGAGCCAGGGTGGAGTGTGGGAGCCAGGGTTGAGTGTGGGAGTCGGGGTGGAGCGTGTGACCCATAGTGGAGCGTGGGAGTTGGGGTTGAGCCTGAGAGCCAGGGTTCAGGCTGTGAGCCAGGGTTCAGGCTGGGAGCCAGGGTTGCGTGTGGGAGGCAGGGTTCAGGCGGGGAGCCAGGGCTCAGGCTGGGAGCCGGGGTTGAGTGTGGAAGCCAGGGTTCAGGCTGAGAGCCAGGGTTGAGTAACCGCTGTCGGCATTGGGTGTGGAGGGGGCGGCCTCTTGCCCCCTGAGGCCGAGGCGTCGTGGAATGTGACCAGTCCCGGGCCCCACATCGTGACAATACATTCCGTTTATAGCAGCAATAGCCGCCAAACAATGTGCTCGCATGGTAGCTAATAACAAACGCACACACACAAAAATCCTCCTCGACACATTCCTCACGTGCAACACCACGTGCCTTTCTAAATATAAACATTCGTAATGGCTGACGTTTCAGGCGGTGGACCTTCAGTGGAGGGGGCGGGGGGGGGTACGGAGAGGAAGAAGAGGCGAGAGAGAGAGAGCGGGAGAATAGTATTCTTAGGTTTTTTCGGAAAAGTCACGTAGGTAAAACATCAAAATTAATAAAAAATAAAATAAAGATCACGACGTTTCGGAGGCAACACAGGAAACGTCGTGATCTTTATTTTATTTTTACTAATTTTTATGTTTTACCTACGTGACTTTACCGAAAAAACCTAAGAATATGAATCCTTGCAGTCACGAAAGCTTCAAATCTAGGGAGAATAGTAGTTTACGGATCAACACGTTCACGCCATTCGGGAGTTTTCATGAGGATTACGTTGGGGACGCGGAAATGAAATGATCATCTGGTCAAGGAAATCAAGAAACCCCCGGTCTGCTTGGTTCTTTCAGTAAAGTCACGTAGAATGGAAATAATAAAATAATAAAAATAAAACCTAATAAAATAAACATACTAAACATAACATAATAAGCAATCAAATTATTTTATTGTGTTTTATTATTTTATTATTTTATCATTTCCATTCTACGTGACTTTACCGAAAGAACCAAGAAGATGAATCCCTGCAGTCACGAAAGATTTAAATCGAAATTCAACGGGGCAATGTTGAGAGATCGGTCTGTCGGAAAAACAGCGTTCTTCACCTGAGGACGGCTGCTTGCGTTGTGGCCGAAACGTCGTGAGAATTGTATCATGTTTTATTTTTATAATTGTATTACTTCCCTTCTACGTGACTTTACCGAAAGAACCAAAAAGATGAATCCCTGCAGTCACGAAAGCTTTAAATCGCAAAAATAAAACCCCCGGTCGTTGAATCGTTAAACCGGCTTCTCCCCGCCAGGAATGTAGGGCTATGATGATGGTCATAATAATAATTTACAACTTCTGAAAACGCCTTTCACCCGGAGGCTCTGTCCAAAATACAAAACAGCAGCCGCTTGAAGCGTCGCTGTTGGCAGGAGGTCACGGGGGGACCAGGTGCCATGGGCTTAGGGGTCATTGCCAGGGAACAGCAGACGCTGGTTTTGAGTTAAAGAGTTTGGGGTCGTAATTAAGAGTGGCCCATGTCACAGTGATTCTAGATTTGAAGCTTTCGTGACTGCAAGGATTCATATTCTTAGGTTTTTTCGGTAAAGTCACCGTGTAGGTAAAAGATTAAAATTAATAAAAGTAAAATAAAATTAACTAAAAATCACGACGTTTCGGAGGCAACACAAGCTTCCGTCTTCAGGTGGAACCGTCACAGCCCGACAGCTGTATCAAGTAAATGAGAGATTGCAGGAGATACAACCATTATATATACGGAGTGGTATCTGCTGTGATCTTTCATTCACTTGATACAGCTGTCGTGGCTGTGACGGTTCCACCTGAAGACGGAAGCTTGTGTTGCCTCCGAAACGTCGTGATTTTTATTTTATTTAACTTTTATTAATTTTAATGTTTTACCTACACGGTGACTTTACCGAAAAAACCTGAGAACATGTCACAGTGGTTTGACCCGACCTGTTGCTATTCAGAGTATGCGTCAGTCCTTGACTTACGATCACAATTCGTTCACGGTTCGTAAGTTTTTAAATGCCGATTTAAAGCTTTCGTGACTGCAGGGATTCATCTTCTTGGTTCTTTCGGCAAAGTCACGTAGAAGGGAAATAATAAAATAATAAAAATAAAACATAATAAAAGACATTCAGACGCTGTCTTTCCGACAGACATGTTCATTCAGACGTTGTCTTTCCGACAGACCTGTTCATTCAGACGCTGTCTTTCTGACAGACCTGTTTATTCAGACGCTGTCTTTCCGACAGACCTGTTCATTCAGACGCTGTCTTTCCGACAGACCTGTTCATTCAGACGCTGTCTTTCCGACAGACCTGTTCATTCAGACGCTGTCTTTCTGACAGACCTGTTTATTCAGACGCTGTCTTTCCGACAGACCTGTTCATTCAGACGCTGTCTTTCCGACAGACCTGTTCATTCAGACGTTGTCTTTCCGACAGACCTGTTCATTCAGACGCTGTCTTTCCGACAGACCTGTTCATTCAGACGCTGTCTTTCCGACAGACCTGTTCATTCAGACGTTGTCTTTCCGACAGACCTGTTCATTCAGACGCTGTCTTTCCGACAGACCTGTTCATTCAGACGCTGTCTTTCCGACAGACCTGTTCATTCAGACGCTGTCTTTCCGACAGACCTGTTCATTCAGACGTTGTCTTTCCGACAGACCTGTTCATTCAGACGCTGTCTTTCCGACAGACCTGTTCATTCAGACGCTGTCTTTCTGACAGACCTGTTCATTCAGACGCTGTCTTTCCAACAGACCTGTTCATTCAGACGCTGTCTTTCCGACAGACCTGTTCTTCACCTGAGAACGGCTGCTTGCGTTGTGGCCGAAACGTCGTGAGAATTGTATTTTATTATGTTTGGTTTTTATTATTTCCCTTCTACGTGACTTTACCGACAGAACCAAGAAGATATTTAAATGCCCACAAACACACACACACAGACAGACGCTGGCTCGCTCGCTCGCTGGCAGCACGAGGCTGACTCATTTACAACTCTCAGAGGATCGCTCCGCCGGAAAACAAATAGTGCCGCGATTCGATTTGCCGGTGAGAGTTTCGCGTTTTAAATCAATGTGAAAAAAATTATAATGCAAGCTGGTTTTTCAGTGGGGTGTTCGTAAGTTGGACGTTTGTAAGTGCAGGTGTTTGTAAATCGGGTGTTCGTAAGTGCGGGCGTTTGTGAGTGAGATGTTCGCCTTTGATCTTCGCCCCTGACGGGTTCACAGCGATGATCGTGATGATCACGTCACTTTGCTCGATTCAACACTGGAAGCAGGAAGGCTTCTTCAACTTCTCACCGCCGCTGATAATTGTTGTTGTAATCGCCGGTGAAACCTCGCGGCAGTGACTCGAATTGTAAATGTCGTTGTTGGGTTTACTCTCCAACCCAAACATCAACCGGTTTCATGCTGAACTTAGTTAATTAATTGGCCGTGTTTTCTTTATGCGACAAGCGTTACCACTTAGCCGTGTTGGGTGCTGGCGTTGGTGTCTCCGGGTTTAACGACACAATATTCATATTTTCACGTGATCTAGCCCCAGGTGCCATGGGCTTTTAGGGGTCGTTGTCAGGGAACAGCGGACGGTGGTTTTAGTGAAGAAGTCACGTGCGGATGATAGCGGTTGGGTTAAAGAGTCTGGGGTCGTAATTAAGAGTGGGCCATGGCACAGTGGTTTGACCCGACCTGTTGTTATTCACAATAGCCACCGTCCTTGACTTACGATCACAATTCGTTCACGGTTCGTAAGTTTTTAAATGCCGATTTAAAGCTTTGGTGACTGCAGGGATTCATCTTCTTGGTTCTTTCGGTAAAGTCACGTAGAAGGGAAATAATAAAATAATATAAATAAAGCTTAATAAAAGACATTCAGAAGCCCTACAATTGCTACTACATTGGTGGGCCATAAGTAACGGCCTGCTTCGAAATTGCGGTATTTTGTGTGAAAATTATTTTGTTTAAAAAAAACAAAATTTGCATTAATAATAAAGTAGAAGCCTGGGGACTTCATGATGGACCGGTCATACACCTCGGCAGCAAGCAGGAATAGTTGGAAATACATTTCGGAGGCAACCGTTCGACAATTTGGACACGAGAGAGACTATCCTGGATATTTTAAGACCCCAACGGCTCCCAGCTCCGCACCGTATTTGGGCGTCGATTTCTCGTTACGACATCCGGGAATCGGCAACGATGGGGGGTTGAATGCGAAACGCCGCGTTGGCAGACCCCGAACCGGTTGATCTCCGACTTCTTCTTGAGCAAGTGAAGGGAGACCACCGATGAGACGCCCCGAAACTTCGACGGGGAGACGCTCCGACGTTCAATTGGGGATCGCACGATGGTCTTGGGTCAGAGGTCGCAAATGGGTTTTGATTCCTTACCCGTACCCGTACCCGGCGGCACCAGGGTCGCAAACGGGTACCCGTACCCGGCCGGGTACGGGTACCCGTACGCTACCCGTACCCTACCCGAAATGAGTGACAAACGGTTACTCACCGGTGACTCACGGCCTACCCGTACCCGTACCCGGCCGCACCAGGGTCGCAAACTGTTACCCGTACCAGTACCCAGGCCGGGTACGGGTAGCCAGGTATCGGGTAGGGTACGGGTATCGGGTACCCAGTTGCGACCTCTGTCTTGGGTACAAGGACTCGCGTCTTGTTCCACGCAAGATTGCAGCTGGTGCGAGAATTGCAGCACAGAGACCATCAAAGCCGCCTGGAGCGCTCGCTTGCTTGCACTGAACGTGCAGACTAAGACGACGCTTTCGTTACAAACTGAATGATGTCGGACGAAGCTGATTTTCGCCTCGACGGCTTCATCAACAACTAAAATTTGCAGGTTCCGGGGTTCGTGCAGAATGACATCGCGTCTCCATGAATTCTTTTCTATCAATTAGAGTTTGTGTTTTTATTTCACTTTGGCCAAAGCAATTGAGGCGATTGCTTCTTATGGCCCAACCTGCACTACTGCTGCTGCTGCTGCTTGTTAAACCTGTTTGCCGTGGGCTTTCCCTGCCGCCCTCCCCCCGTGTGCGACCGTAGTTGCTGCAGGGCCGAGGTGGTGGCAGCGCATCTCGGAAGAGTGGGCAGTTGGGCCGCCCGCACTTTCCCCCCGCTGCCATGGAAGCCGCCAACAGGTACAGCGCATGCGCCAGTTAAGAGCGTCACGCGTCATAACGGTGCGGCGGGCTCCCGTCGGGTGAAACCGCCGAAGGGCGGAGAGCGTTCGGGGACGAATTGCCATTAGTTCTGGAAGTTCAGCGAAGGACGAAAAATAATACGCGACAATCGCTTCAAACAGCAATTAAACATTTACGGCGGGAGGGGGGAACCGATACCACGAGCGCACGTCACGTCGCGAAATGTGATCCTTGCGCATCCCTGAGATGAAATTCATCCCCGTGTGCAATGCAAGCAGCTTCTGCGAAACGCCTCCCCTGTAACACCACCACCGCCACCATCGCCGCCACGGTACCACAAACACGATGACGACGACGACGGAGATGATCGCAGCGGCGCGGGCGATGTTGGTGTCGCAGCACGCCTCCAACGCGGCGACCCGAACGAGCCCCCAACATGTCGCCGGGCGGCTGACGAGCGGCGAGCCGGAGGACAGCGGGAGCGGGGACGAGCTGGGCTACATGAGCAGCGTGCGGGCCGCCCAGTCGCGCGTACTCCGGGCCACGTCGCTCACCCGGCGGGAGTTGTGCGGGCCGGTGGCCTGGCGTAGCCGTGGCGGCGGGGCCGACCGGACCGCGGGCGGAGGAGGCGACGACGACGACGACGAAAGCGGTGGCGACGCCGATTATTTTCGACCAGGAACTCAGCTGCCGCCGGACTGGGAGAGCGAACGGACGTGGCTCGGAGGAGCCGGCCAGGGGGACGAGACGCCGGGGACACGGCAGACGGATCGGCAGCCCGACGGTGACCGCCCGGACGGGGGGCTGGGCGCCAGGCCCGTGGCCGGTCTCGCCGCGCCGCTGTGGCTACGGCCGAGGGCGGCCACCAGGGCTGACCCCACCATGAGGCGGGACCCGGAGCGGGCCGGCGGCAGTCGCCGTGGCGGTGGCGGCATCGGCGGCGGCGGCGGCGGCATCGGCGACCGTTCGACGCTGGGGTCGGGCGCCCACGCGCCCAACGGCCGGGCATTCTCGGCATCGTGCGAGACGCTGGGCTCCATCTCCGGCTCGTCGTCGTCATCGTCGTCTTCAACGTCCGCATCCACGACGCAGCAGCAGCAGCAGCCAGCGCCGGCTGATGGCAAGAAGAGCTGGCTGGCAGCGCTGCGGCAGACGCCGCTCATGACGTCGCTGCTCAAGCACCGGCTCGGACGCACCAAGTCGGGCCGCGGAGAGGAGGTTCGAACCCCCCCCCCGCCACTCTCCCCCCCCCTCACCTGTCCCTAGGGGTAACGGCGAATTGGGGGCGACTGCCCCCCCAAGGTGGTGTCAGATGTAACGCTTCCGGTTTATGATAATTGTTTTTTTACCCTTCAATCTGGCAACAAAACTGACACCTTTTTTACGAGGAGTCATGTTTGCATAGACCACAATGCCTGCGGTCATAATGCAAACAAAAAACACAACTCTGATAATGTATGCACTGGACTTAAAGTTGACTGGTCCACACCCAAGACAGCTTTCCTCAGAGCCTAGTCTCACATGGTGTTGGACCAAATGACGCCAAAAAGACGCACAACTCAAAGACAATGCACAATCAGAGTATGAGAGCTCGGGGTAAGCAAAAAAAAAAGGTGTCAGTTTTGTTGCCAGAGAAAAGGGTAAAAAACCAATTATCACATTTTTACTGGCAAATGAGGTTCCAATGGTGCTTCCGGTTTAGTTTGATTGCGGTGTTGGTCACGGGGTGTCGGGGGAAGGCCTTCATCCTGGCAGCGAATCGACTGCGGCTATTCTTGCCACCGCCGTTCCGCAATTTGAGTTCTCGCTTCTCGCGCAGGTGGCCGGCGGTGGAAAGCTTCCCCCGGGGCGCTCCCACGACTCGGTCGCCACCTCCGCCGCCGCTGCCGCCGGCGGGGGCTCCCGCAAAGGCCCGGCCTCGTCGCCCCCGACGGGCCAACCCGGAGCGCCGCGCGGCCCCTCGCACTACACCTCGCTGCCCAGCCTGGACGCCCCCGCCGGAGCCGCCGGAGCCGCCGGGAAGGCCGGCAGCCTCTCGCGGGCCTCGGGAGGTGGCGCCGCTGCCGCCGCCACTGCCGCAACCTCGTCCTCGGCCACGCTGGCCACGCCGGGGGAGAGGCCGCAGAAGGGACGCGCCCACCACTGGTCACTGCCGAGCCTCTTCAAGATGGCGTCGCGGAAGCCGTCAGCGTCGGAGGAGGCGAGAGAACGGTCGGTGACCGCTGCAGACGCTCGTGGGCGCCGCTCGTTGTGTCGCTCTCTCTCGCTCTCTCTCTCGTTCTCTCTCTCTCTCTCTCTCTCGCTCTCACTCTTACTCTCTCTCACTCTCGCTCTCACCCGCTCTCTCTGGGGTTGAGTGTGAGGCCATGTTGCAGGCGTGGGTGGGTTGATTCTAGGAACTTGAATTATGAGAAGAGACAAGACGTTGGGAAATGAGTGACAAACGGTGACTCACCAGTGACTCACAGCCTACCCGTACCCGGCCGCACCAGGGTCGCAAACGGCTACCCGTACCCGGCCGGGCACGGGTAGCCGGGTATCGGGTAGGGTACGGGTATCGGGTACCCGGTTGCGACCTCTGATCCCCGCTCTGTGTCTCCCTGCAGCTCCGCCAAGCAGCAGGACGACCGCAGGGAGGGCGGCGGCCCTTCCCATCACGCCTCGTTGCCCCGGCTCGACTGGCCGGGCCCGGCCGGCTCCCACGGGGGCCACTCGCCTGTCGCTCTCCCCGTCTCTGTCCGACCACGAGGCGCGGAAAGTGGCGCTGATGCCCGGCGGGAGATATCTGTGCGTGCCGTCGATGATGTCCGTCGGTCCGGGTCCGGCCAAGGCCTTGAGCAGGTGCGGCGAGGCGGCCCCCCCCCCTCCCCCCTTGTTGTTGTGCAGAGGTTTCTGGGAAGCTCAATGGGGTGGTGGGGGTGGTGGTTGTTGTTGTTGTGGTGGTGGTTGTGGTGGTGGTGGTGATACGACAGACCTGGGCCTGTCCCGAGACCTCCTGTCAGCGAGCCATCGACACTTCACGTGGTAGCCTCAAAGTGCACCTGGCCTGGCACAGACACCGTGGTGACGTCACTTAGTGGCGAATGGCGCGGGTTTTGGTGTTGGTGGTAATGCTCGCCCTCACCGTCAGCCCCACCCACTGCTCGGGTAGCTCCGCCCACTACACAGGTAGCTCCACCCACTACTCAGGTAGCTCCACCCACTACCTGGTTAGCTCCGCCCACTACACGGGTAGCTCCGCCCACTACACGGGTAGCTCTGCCCACTACACGGGTAGCTCCGCCCACTACTCGGGTAGCTCCGCCCACTACACGGGTAGCTCCGCCCACTACTCGGGTAGCCCCGCCCACGAGGCCAGAACATTTAAAATGGAGATTCTCGCTAAAACTTTGGGGACGGGGAGACACGGGGACACGGAGAGTCACTTTGCAGTCATGGATTCTTGAATGCATCTGTGCGAAGCGTTATGTGTGTGTGGGTGTGTGTATAGAATATACCCTTAACCCTGAGCCTAACTATAACCCAAAACCATAGCTCTTACAATAGCCCTTCTCTCTAACCCGAAATCCTAACCCAAGTCCTTAACCAAACCCTGATGCTAACCCTGTGACCCCCCGTGACCCTTCCCACGTGACCCCCACGTGACCCCCCCACACGCAGGAGCGAGGGGAGCATGATCGACGACTCGGAGGTTGGGGGGGACGACGTGGCGGCGATGGCGGTGGCGGCGGGCGTGGGGGGCGACCGCCGTCACCACCGTCACCACCACCACCACCGTCACCACCACCACCTCCTCCTCCCGGGGAGCCGGCCCCTGTCCGAGGGCCGAGCTCGCTCCGTGGAGGAGCTGCTGGAGAGGCGGCCACGAGCCGCGCGCCAGCGCGGTGACGGCAGCGGCGTCTGGAGCCGCCGGGAGCGGGGGGTGAGCGAACGCCGATGGCGATGGTGACGATGGTGACGATGGTGACGATGGTGACGATGGTGACGATGGTGGCGATGGTGGCGATGGTGACGATGGTGACGATGGTGACGATGGTGATGATGGTGACGATGATGACGATGATGACGATGGTCACGATGATGATGATGGTGGCGATGGTGACGATGACGATGGTGACGACGATGACGATGGTGACGATGACGATTCACGACCGCTACACCGCGGAAAGCTACGACCGCTTGAACGTCCTTCCGCTCCTGCTGTGCTCGGTTCTCCATCATCACCATCAGCTACGTGTCATCATCTCCTGTCGGAATCATCATTATTCTCATGATACGACTACCACTTGTTAACCCCCATTCATTAATTCCATTCATCATCGTCACAGATTCGCACCCGCTGCTTCCTCTCGTCTATTTCATTCAGCTCATCTTCATCACAAAGACAAAGATCCCCCGTGTAGCCTTAACAGACTGTAGCGGCAAGTGCTGTTAGCGAGTAGCACCTATGAAGGCCGGCATGGCACACGAGGGGGTGGGTGGCCAACACCACGCCCGGTCGCCTTTGTCTCCCCAGTGGCGATGTTTACGACACACCTCACCAGGTACTCATTTGAGGCTGAGTCGACCTAGGGGAGGCTCAGGACCGGTTCAGATAATCGTCACTGGTGTTGGCCATGAGCGGGAATCGAACCCGGGTCGCCGGGTTCGTAGCGCCGCGTAGCGCTAACCACTGCACCACCGCTCCTCACACATACAGACAGACACACACAAACACACACACAGACACACACAAACACACGCACAAACACACGCACAAACACACACACAGACATGCACACGCACAAACACACACACAGACACACACACACAAACACACACACAGACACACACAAACACACGCACAAACACACACACAGACATGCACACGCACAAACACACACACAGACACACACAGACACACACGCACACACAAACACACACACAGACACACGCACACACACAGACACACACACAGACACACACGCACAAACACACACACAGACACACACACAGACACATGTGCGCGCGTTGTTGCCCTGTTCTTAATTCTGCGTAAAGCGCCTTGATTAAGGCGCTTTGTAAATTCCCTTCTGGTCATCTTCATCCGCGGTCGGTTTCTGTCGGGTTGGGTGATTGTGTGAACGTCACTGTTGTGTCGTGGACTCCCTCCTCCACCCGACAGCGGCCGATCAAAAGCCGCTATGTCGTAGCTCTCTTCCATACGTGACCTGGCGCTCGCAAATAATAGCTCGCACGAAGTGGCTCACCATCATCATCATCAACACGTGGAAACATACAGCCGTGGTGATGCTAAAATGTGGAGGGGAAAGACCGCAAGAGCCGGAGAAAAATCCACGCGACCACGGAGAGAGAGAGAGAGACGCGGCAAACTCCAAATATACAGCAGCAGCAGGCGTCAGAGTCGGGATCGAACCCACGACCTCCTGTATACCAGGCGAGGTAGTCAACATCTCCTAGCCACCGTGATGATGATGAGAGAGAGAAACACAGACTCCAAATATACAGCAGGCGTCAGGGGGTCTGGATCGAACCCACGACCTCCTGTATACCAGGCGAGGTAGTCAACATCTCCTAGCCACCGTGATGATGATGAGAGAGAGAAACACAGACTCCAAATATACAGCAGGCGTCAGGGGGTCTGGATCGAACCCACGACCTCCTGTATCCCAGGCGAGGTAGTCAGCATCTCCCTAGCAACCGTGGTCACGTGAATAGAACGTGGCCCAATGCGATGACAAACAAGTGAGAAGCTTTACCCGTTCCCAGGAGTTTTCCGTGATTTTTGCCGGAAGGAGGGATGGGGGGGTAAAGCCTTTACGGCTTTCAAAATCTCCATAGTACCAGCAACAAAAAAAAGAGTCCCATAGGTATGTCTGCTTAACCCCGAGCATGTTAATACTTTTGTTAGATTTTACCCCTTTCTGGCAAGAAAACAGGAGTTGTGTTGATATGTCCACACAGCAAATAGACACAGCCTGTTTCAAGGCATCAAATTACTGCATTAAACACACACAGACGGTCCTTGTTCAAAACGTTCAAACAAACATGCACCGATAAGCATACACGCATTGTCATTGAAACTGATTGGCCCAGCAGCCAGAGGTCGCAACCGGGTACCCGATACCCGTACTCTACCCGATACCCAGCTACCCGTACCCGGCCGGGTACGGGTAGCTGTTTGCGACCCTGGTGCAGCCGGGTACGGGTACGGGTAGGCCGTGAGTCACTGGTGAGTCACCGTTTGTCACTCATTTCAGGTAGGGTACGGGTACGGAACGGGTACCTGTACCCGGCCGGGTACGGATACCGGTACCCATTTGCGACCCTAGTGTGGCCGGGTACGGGTACAGGTAGGCCGTGAGTCACTGTTGAGTAACCGTTTGTCACTCATTTCGGGTAGGGTACGGGTAGGGTACGGGTACCTGTACCCGGCCGGGTACGGGTACGGGTAAGGAATCACAACCCGTTTGCGACCTCTGGGTCTCGGGAACATCGGTGGGCCACATATCACCCCCTACTGACGTATGTCCGCTAGTGCAGGTAAGTGCACCGTGTGTTCATGGCGTTGCATATGCATTTCCTATAAACAGGTCCCTGCGTGGTCGGCTGGTAGGAACGAACAAATACGATACGAAGGGAGAGTTTGAGGCCTAGTTCTAGGCTTTAGGCCTAGCTGTAGGCTTTAGGCCGCTGTGAGTTAATTTTTAATTTAAATGTTTTAATTAAAAACTATCTCAGGGAATTATAAGGGAATGTTACACTTGTTTAGCCAGGAAAGCCTCACTGAGTCTAAAGGTTTTTGTAGGGTCCTGCCAAGTGTTTGCAATAGGGGGCGATGTTGCTACACCTAATCGGACATCGGACGGACGGACGGACGATATAATCTATTGTAGGCTGGTTCACTTCGTTCCTATCAGTATAATAATGTAACCATAGTGTTGTATGCTGCATTGTCTTTGAGACTGATTGGTCTACACCAGAGGCAGCATGTCAGACACGAGTGCTGAGGCGTGTGTGGTTAGTGCAGTAACGGGAGTCATTGCAAAGGGCTTCCAGTCGGCGTTTGAATATCTTATTGCCAGAAAGGGTTACAGCCCCATTCTACTTTTCGATGTAAAGCTTTCGTGACTGCAGGGATTCATCTTCTTGGTTCTTTCGGTAAAGTCACGTAGAAGGGAAGTAATAAAATAATAAAAATAAAACATTATAAAATACAATTCTCACGACGTTTCGGCTACAACGCAAGCAGCCGTCCTCAGGTGAAGAACAGGTCTGTCGGAAAGACAGCGTGGCCGAAACCTCGTGAGAATTGTATTTTATTATGTTTTATTTGTATTATTTCATTATTTCCCTTCAACATGACTTTACCGAAAGAACCAAGAAGACATTCTACTTTAGTTTCACCAAAAACCCCGTTAACGCGACACTTCTATTTCCTTTGTTTTTTAAACGATCAGAGAACCAAAGTGAGCGGGGGGGGGGGGGGTGGTGCAAGACCGGGCTGCCGTCGATGACGCTGTGCTCGCTCGCATTGCCCCTCGCAGGAAGCGGAGGCCGGGCCAGGCCCGTCGGAGGGCCGCGACATCGTCCCAGCGGCCGCCCTGTCGGGCCACTGCCCGCCGGGAAAGACGCCCTCCGTGGACAGTGTGGACGACGACGTCTTCGTGGAGGAGCCGTCCGGCGGCAGCGATGCGGGAACTTCAGGAACGCTGCGGGTTTGCGGGACGACGGAAGCGCCAGGAATTCTGGGAAAGCCGGGAACTCTGGGAGGGTCTTCGAGCTGGCCGGGAACGCTGGACGTGCCGGGGGCTGGCAGGACGAACGAAGCGCCGGGAATTCTGGGAATTCTGGGAGGGTCTTCGAGCGGGCCGGCAACGGCAGAAGCGCCGGGAATTCTGGGAGGCTCTTCGAGCGTGCCGGGAACGACAGAAGCGCTGGGAATTCTGGGAGGCTCTTCGAGCGGGCCAGCAACGACAGAAGCGCCGGGAATTCTGGGAGGGTCTCCGAGCGGGCCGGGAACCGCAGAAGCGCCGGGAATTCTGGGAGGGTCTCCGAGCGGGCTGGGAACCGCAGAAGCGCCGGGAATTCTGGGAAAGCCGGGAACTTCCGGAAAGAGCGACGACGACGACGACGACGACGACGATGACGACAGCGACGACGGTGACCCGTCCGCCGTGGCCACGGACGCCAACTCGTTCATCCTGAGCGCCGCGTCCTTCGCCGGCCACGGCGGCGACTACTACCGGAGGGGGGCGGCCCCCGGGGGCTACCGGGGGCCCCGGGTGGGCAGCGGCCTGGAGCTACTGGAGGAGGCCTACCCCCTGATCGTCGGGGGCTGGTTCCGGCGCGGGAGCCTCCGGGCGGGACCCGGGCACGAGCTCGCGGACGGGGAGGCCGCAGACGGACCGCCGGAGGTGCAGCGGCAGCAGGAGGAGGAGCGGCAGCAGGAGGAGGAGCGGGAGGAGGAGCGGGAGGATGAGGAGGAGCTGGTGAGCGTTTTGAAAAGCGTCGGGGGTGTTCTTTTTCGTCTTGATTTGAAGCTTTCGTGACGACGACCGCTTGTGTTGCGATCGAAACGTCGTGGTTTGTTTCATTTGATTCGATTTCTAACCTAAGTGACTTTACCGACAGAACCGAAGAGCATACGTGTAGTTCGCCTTCAACAGACAGGGAGGCCATTTATTATTCCCCTGTCGATTTTTGTTCTTGACAGGGAGCTACGGCAGAGGTCGCAACCTGATACCCGTACCCGTACCCTACCCGATACCCGTACCCGATACCCGTACCCTACCCGATACCCGTACCCTACCCAATACCCAGCTACCCGTACCCGTTTGCGACCCTGGTGCGGCCGGGTATGGGTACGGGTAGGCCGTGAGTCACTGGTGAGTCACCGTTTGTCACTCATTTCCCAACGTCTTGTCTCTTCTCACAATTCAAGTGCCTAGAATCAACCCACCCGCGCCTGCAACATGGCTTCATCGCAGAGGTCGCAAACGGGTACCCGTACCCTACCCGATACCCAGCTGGGTACGGGTAGAGTACGGGTACCCATTTGCGACCCTGGTGCGGCCGGGTACGGGAAAGGAATCAAAACCCGTTTGCGACCTCTGATCTACGGGGTGCGGGTTGCGGAGAGCTGCTTCTCGTTCTCTGCTTCTTTCGGTGAAGTCCCGGCGTTTCAGGTCGCAACACAAGCGTCCATCTTCAGGTGAGGTGAAGACGGATGCTCGTGTTGCGATCGAAACGTCGTCTTCTCTTTTTGGTTATTTCGGTAAAGTCACGTAGAAGGAGAATAATAAAATAATACAAATAAAACACAATAAAATAATTCTCACGACGTTTCGGCCACAACGCAAGCAGCCGTCCTCAGGTGGAGAACAGGTCTGTCGAGAAGACAGAGTCTGACAGACCTATGGGTAATGTTATTCTATGGGTAGTGTTAGTCTATGGGTAATGTTATTCTATGGGTAATGTTAGTCTATGGGTAATGTTAGTCCATGGGTAATGTTAGTCTATGGGTAATGTCAGTCTATGGGTAATGTTAGTCTCTGGGTAATGTTAGTCTATGGGCAATGTTAGTCTATGCGTAATGTTAGTCTATGGGCAGTGTTAGTCTATGGGTAATGTTAGTCTATGGGTAATGTTAGTCTATGGGTAATGTTAGTCGATGGGTAATGTTTGTCTCTGGGCAATGTTAGTCGATGGGCAATGTTAGTCCATGGGTAATGTTAGTCTCTGGGCAATGTTAGTCGATGGGCAATGTCGTCCCCAGCGCTCCAGCCTGCACCGCTCCCTCGCTCTGCTCAACGGAGACCTGGAATCAAACTCGGCGGCTTGCGCGCAGATCCGGACCACCCTCTCCACCCTCTCCTCCACCTCCTCCACCTCCTCCACCTTCTCGTCCACCACCTCCACCTCGTCGCCGTCCCAGCGAGCGCTGCGTTCCCGCAGCCCGCGCCGCCTGCTGCAGCGCCTGGAGGCGGTGCTGGACAGCCAGGACGCGATGGGCGGCCTCCTGGGGTGCCTCGGCCGGCAGCACCGGCAGGACGGGGCCGACGTCGCCACGGTACGGAGGAGGCCCACCGCGCGGCCACGACGGCGTCGATTGATGGTGACGACGACGACGATGGTGACGATGATGGTGACGACGACGACGATGGTGACGATGGTGATGGTGACGATGATGACGATGGTGACGATGACGATGGTGACGATGGTGACAATGGTGACGATGATGATGATGGTGATGGTGACGATGGTGACGATGGTGACGACGATGATGACGACGGTGACGATGGTGATGATGACGACGACGACGATGGTGACGACGACGATGATGGTGACGTTGGTGACGACGACGACGATGGTGACGATGGTGACGATGGTGATGATGGTGACGACGATGGTGACGATGACGATGGTGACAATGACGACGATGATGACGATGGTGACAATGACGACGATGACGACGACGACGATGACGATGCCCGCCGACGATAATCCAGCAAACCGGCTACGGCCGCCCCACCCGCCGATCTTGTGGCCCCACGTCGCCGCCCGCCCTCTTGACGCGGGCCTCACCCTCTTGACGTGGGCCTCACCCTCTTGACGTGGGCCTCACCCTCTTGACGCGAGCCTCACCCTCTTGACGTGGGCCTCACCCTCTTGACGTGGGCCTCACCCTCTTGACGTGGGCCTCACCCTCTTGACGTGGACCTCACCCTCTTGACGTGGACCTCACCCTCTTGACGTGGACCTCACCCTCTTGACGTGGACCTCACCCTCTTGACGTGGGACCTCACCCTCTTGACGTGGACCTCACCCTCTTGACGTGGACCTCACCCTCTTGACGTGGACCTCACCCTCTTGACGTGGACCTCACCCTCTTGACGTGGACCCTCACCCTCTTGACGTGGGCCTCACCCTCTTGACGTGGACCTCACCCTCTTGACGTGGACCTCACCCTCTTGACGTGGGCCTCACCCTCTTGACGTGGACCTCACCCTCTTGACGTGGACCTCACCCTCTTGACGTGGGCCTCACCCTCTTGACGTGGGCCTCACCCTCTTGACGTGGGCCTCGCCCTCTTGACGTGGACCTCGCCCTCTTGACGTGGACCTCACCCTCTTGACGTGGGCCTCACCCTCTTGACGTGGACCTCACCCTCTTGACGTGGGCCTCACCCTCTTGACGTGGACCTCACCCTCTTGACGTGGACCTCACCCTCTTGACGTGGGCCTCACCCGCCCTCTTGACGTGGACCTCACCCTCTTGACGTGGGCCTCACCCTCTTGACGTGGACCTCACCCTCTTGACGTGGACCTCACCCTCTTGACGTGGGCCTCACCCTCTTGACGTGGACCTCACCCTCTTGACGTGGACCTCACCCTCTTGACGTGGGCCTCACCCTCTTGACGTGGACCTCACCCTCTTGACGTGGACCTCACCCTCTTGACGTGGGCCTCACCCTCTTGACGTGGACCTCACCCTCTTGACGTGGACCTCACCCTCTTGACGTGGGCCTCACCCGCCCTCTTGACGTGGACCTCACCCTCTTGACGTGGACCTCACCCGCCCACTTGACGTGGACCTCACCCTCTTGACGTGGGCCTCGCTTCGCCTCGCCCGTCTCTCCGCAGGCCGCCGCCGGCGCCGGGAGGCCGCGACCTGCGCCGCCAGGTGACGGAGGCCCTGGCCCTGCTGCCGGGCCTGGCGCGGCGCGCACGACGCTGCGGGGCCGCGGTGGACGGGGCCCTCGGCGGGGGCCCGGGGGGGGAGCGGCCCTCGTGCCGGCTGCTGCTGGCGTCCAGGATGCCGCTGCTGCTGGAGCAGCGCCACCTGGAGCTGGTGGTGCGGGGCCTGGAGCAGCGGCGCAGGCTGGGGCTGGGGTAGCGGGGGGGGGCTGGGGGGGGGGTAGCGGGGGGGGGGGCTGGGGGGGGGGTAGCGGGGGGGGGGGGCTGGGGCTGGGGTAGCGGGGGGGGGGCTGGGGCTGGGGTAGCGGGGGGGGGGGCTGGGGCTGGGGTAGCGGGGGGGGGGCTGGGGGGGGCTGGGGGGGGTCACGGGGGGGACACGGGGGGGGGGGGACACGGGGGGGGGGGGTTGAGGGGAAGGGGGACCGGCTGCTATGGAGACAGAGAGATGCGGAGACAGGGAGATGTGGAGACGTGGGGACAGACAGGGAGACAGGGTGACGTGGAGACGGGGAGACAGACAGGGTGACAGGCAGGGAGACGTGGAGACAGAGATGTGGAGACGTGGAGACGTGGAGACAGAGAGACAGAGAGACAGACAGGGTGACGTGGAGACGGGGAGACAGAGAGACGTGGAGACAGACAGGTAGACAGACCAAGACGGTGGCTGTTGTGACGTTGTAAACGTGCAGGGGACAGCGAGAGCACGGGGTGAGCGTGGGGGGAGCACGGGGGGTGAGCACGGGGGGTGAGCGTGGGGGGGGAGCGTGGGGTGAGCGTGGGGCGGAGCGTGGGGTGAGCACGGGGTGAGCGTGGGGTGAGCGTGGGGGGTGAGCGTGGGGTGTGTGGTGTGTGTGTGTGTGTAGTGAGTGGTGTGTCTGTAGTGTGTGTGTGGTGTGTGTGGTGTGGTGTGTGTGTGTGTGGTGTATAGTGTTTGGTGTGTGTGTAGTGTGTGGTGTATGTGTGGTGTGTGTGTGGTGTGTGTGGTGTGTGTGGTGTATGTGTGGTGTGTGTGTGGTGTGTGTGTGGTGTGTGTGTGTAGTGTGTGTGTGTGTGGTGTACGTGTGGTGTGTGTGTGGTGTGTGTGTGGTGTGTGTGTGGTGTGTGTGTGTAGTGTGTGTGTGTGTGGTGTATGTGTGGTGTGTGTGTAGTGTGTGTGTGGTGTGTGTGTGTGTGTGTGTGTGTGTGTGGTGTGTGTGTGGTGTGTGTGTGTAGTGTGTGTGGTGTGTGTGTTAGCGGCACGGGCGCTACCAAAACGCCGCTTTCGACCCCAGCCGGTCCCTGGGCCTCCCCTAGGTCGACTCGGCCTGGACTGAGTAGCCTTGCGTAGCGGTGGCGTCGTGAAACCTCGCCACATCGTGGGAAGACAAAGGCGGCCGGGCGTGGTGCTGGCCACCCACCCCCTCGTGTGCCACAGTGACGGCCTTCGTAGGTGCTGCTCGCTAACAACACTTGCCACACAAACAACACTTGCCACACCAACAGCACTTGCCACTCAGCGATCTGCAAAAATCTGCACGGCGGAATCTTGGTCTTTGTGTGAGTGGGTGGGTGAGTGAGTGGGTGAGCGTGTGGGTGAGTGGATGGGTGAGTGAGTGAGTAGGTGAGTTAGTGGGTGAGTGAGTGAGTAGGTGAGTGAGTGGGTGAGTGAGTGGGTGCGTGAGTGAGTGAGTGGGCGAAAGAGGAGTGAGTGGGTGAGAAATGGGTGGAGTGGGTGAGCGAGTGGGTGAGCGAGTGGGTGAGTGAGTGAGCGGGTGAGTGTGCGGGTGAGTGGATGGGTAAGTGAGTGAGTGGGCGCGTGAGTGAGTGGGTGAGTGACTGAGCGGATGACTGAGTGAGTGAATGGGTGAGAGAGTAGGTGAGTGAGTGGGTGAGGAGTGGGTGAGTGAGTGAGTGAGCGGGTGAGTGAGCGGGTGAGTGAGTGGGTGAGCGGGCGGGTGAGCGAGTGGGTGAGAGCGTTTGACACGACTCTACAATCCAGACGGATTTTCGCAGATTTCCATGACAATGTAAAAGGAGCTTGCGTGCAAATTGTAATTCGAACGCAAAAACCTCAACAAATAAACGTGATCACTCACCGTCTGTCATCTTTGGAGAATGTTCAACAGCAAGGTCTGTGTGTGGTGGTCCTTCGACTCGTACGACTCGGCTACGTACGGTGCGAACAAAGTTCAACGTGCTGACGATCGCAGAGACTATCACAGAGAGCCACAGACTCACACAGAGACCCACAGACTCACACAGAGACCCACAGACTCACACAGAGACCCACAGACTCACACAGAGACCCACAGACTCACACAGAGACCCACAGACTCACACAGACACCCACAGACTCACACAGAGACCCACAGACTCACACAGAGACCCACAGACTCACCCACAGACTCACACAGAGTGACATCTCGTGCTGTTTGTGTCGAGTTTGTTGTCCTTCCCCCGCACCTCCGATTCGCACGGCTCGCTACGTACGGTGCAAAAGAAATTCAAGGTACATGCGGGGGGGGGGGGCTGCCACCACCGTGACGTCCAAGCGTGCGGCCCGCCCCCCTAAGCGCGGGGCCCGGGGCGGTCTCCCCCGACTCGTTTCAGTTGCAAGGTGATGATGATGATGATTTTGTATGTCGATGTTGATACGTCTGATGATTAATATTTTTGGATGACGATTTGGATGATGATGATTTTAATGATGATGAGGATGGGTCTGTCTCGAGACCTCCTGCACCTAGCCTGGCACAGCAGTCAACCCACGGCACCTGCTGGGTCTGTCCCGTGACCTCCTGCACCTAGCCTGGCACAGCAGTCAACCCACGGCACCTGCTGGGTCTGCCCCGTGACCTCCTGCACCTAGCCTGGCACAGCAATCAACCCGTGGCACCTGCTGGGTCTGTCCCGTGACCTCATGCACCTAGCCTGGCACAGCAGTCAACCCATGGCACCTGCTGGGTCTGTCCCGTGACCTCATGCACCTAGCCTGGCACAGCAGTCAACCCACGGCACCTGCTGGGTCTGTCCCGTGACCTCCTGCACCTAGCCTGGCACAGCAGTCAACCTATGGCACCTGCTGGGTCTGTCCCGTGATCTCCTCCTGCACCTAGCCTGGCACAGCAGTCAACCCACGGCACCTGCTGGATCTGTCCCGTGACCTCCTGCACCTAGCCTGGCACAGCAGTCAACCTATGGCACCTGCTGGGTCTGTCCCGTGATCTCCTCCTGCACCTAGCCTGGCACAGCAGTCAACCCACGGCACCTGCTGGATCTGTCCCGTGACCTCCTGCACCTAGCCTGGCACAGCAGTCAACCTATGGCACCTGCTGGGTCTGTCCCGTGATCTCCTCCTGCACCTAGCCTGGCACAGCACCTGCTGGGTCTGCCGCATCACCGATTAGGAGTTGTGAGGGTGGAGTGTCCGATGGTACAAAATACCCAGGCACGCTCCAGTCTCAGCAGCAGCGTCTCCAACTCCTCTTCTGAATGAGCAGCTATTACCAAATCATCGGCATACAAAACGTGGTTGACCAATAGGGAGCCATCCCTTGACCGCACCTGGGCATCGATCAGCCTCCCATTGTATCTGTACCAGATGGAAAATCCTCCGGTACAGCCAATAAAGGCTTCAAGGACTACGTGGTCGAAAAAGATGTTAAATAATGTGGGAGGCAGAGGACATCCCTGTCGCACCCCAAGGTGTACAGGGAAAGGCTCTGACTCCCGGCCACGTAGTTTTAACCGGGCCCGCTCACCATCATGAAGGTCCTTAATGATCGTGAGAAGAGGGTCAGGGACTCCGAAAGCACGAAGAACAACCCAGAGCCCAGGCCTACTGATGGTATCATAGGCCTCGACCAGGTCAATAAAGCAGAGATGTAGGTCTTGTTGGAATTCCCTACACCTCTGCTTTAGCAGACCGACATAAAATATGGCGTCTGTGCAGGACCACCCCTTCCTGAAACCCCATTGGGGTTCCACAAGCCTCTCCTCAGCGTGTCTAGCAAGGCGGTGTTGAATAATCCTTGTCAGGACATTTCCCGGCACACCACATACCCCGTGTAGCCTTAACAGACTGCTGGGGCAAGTGCTGTTAGCGAGCACCTATGAAGGCCAGAACGGCACACGAGGGGGTGGGTGGCCAGCACCACGCCCGACCGCCTTTGTCTCCCCAGTGGCGATGTTTACACACCGCACCAGGTACTCATTTGAGGCTGAGTCGACCTAGGGGAGGCCCAGGACCGGTTCAGATAATCGTCACTGGTGTTAGCCGTGAGCGGGAATCGAACCCGGGTCGCCGGGTTCATAGCGCAGCGCGCTAACTGCTGCACCACCGCTCCCACCAACCCCCCGCACACCTCCACCCCCACACACACACCCCCACACACACACCCCCACACACACACCCCCCCACACACACACCCCCACACACATACCCCCACACACACACCCCCCCACACACACCCCCACACACACACCCCCCACACACACACCCCCCCACACACACCCCACACACACACCCCCCACACACACCCCCACACACATACCCCCCCACACACACACCCCCACACACACCCCCCCACACACCCCCACATACACCCCCCCCCCACCACACACACACCCCCAACCCTCCACGTTGCTATGAGTGTTGTAGTGTCGACGAGGGTGTCCGGGCAGTTGTTTGAGACTCACTGCGTTGCTACGTCTAACAAACACACACGCGCACACGCAGACGCACACGCAGACACACGCAGACACACACACATAGACACACACACGCAGACACACACACACGCAGACACACACACATAGACACACACACACAGACACACACACGCAGACACACACACACGCAGACACACACACATAGACACACACACACAGACACACACACGCAGACACACACACGCAGACACACACACATAGACACACACACATAGAGACACACACACGCAGACACACACACACGCAGACACACACACACAGACACACACGCACACACAAACACACAGACACACACACATAGAGACCCATCGACCGTCGACTATCTCACAGCTTCTGGAGGACGACGTCTCTCCCCGCTCGCCTGCCCCGCTGCTCCCCACGAAGTTTCGTGGGAAGATATTCCACACGGGACAGGTAATTGCAGAGGGCACACACACACACACACATATATATACACACACACATATATATACACACACACATATATATACATACATACACACATACACACACACACATACACACATATACACACACATACACATATACACACATATACACACACACATATATATACATACACACATATATACACACACATATACACACATACACATATATACACACACACATATACACACACGCATATGCACACACACACATACACACACACATATACACATATATACACACATACACACACATACACACACACATATATACACACACACATATACATACACACACATACACACATACACACACATACACACATACATACACAGGATGATGAGTGGCGACTCATCAGCCTCATCATCATCCTCATCATCAGCACCATCAGCATCATCGTGTGGAAATGTGCAGTAGTAGTCAAAGACTCTAAACGCCGTGGGTGATGTCGATTCTGAATGTAGAGGAGGATCCAGGGAGAGAGAGACAGAGAGAGTATGTGGATCTCTGTGTGAGTGTGTGGGTCTCTGTGTAAGTCTGTGGGTCTCTGTGTGGGTCTGTGGGTCTCTGTGTGAGTCTGTGGGTCTCTGTGTGAGTCTGTGGGAGGACGTGGAGCTGAGTGGACTTGCCGATGACTTGTACCAGCGGTGTCAAGATCGGCCTCTGTGGAGGAGGCTCATGAAGGACGCTACTGGGCAGTTTGCAGCAGTCGCCCTCCAACAACAACAGAGGGCGGAGGAGCGACGCTCACAACAACGAGCGGAGTGCCGGGTGGATACAATTGCGCGAGTTGGCACAGCTGGTGGTGCATCTGCCGGTCATCTCAGTCACCTGCTGGGTCTGTCCCGTGACCTCCTGCACCTAGCCTGGCACAGTAGGGGTCACAGGTGGTGGTGCATCTGCCGGTCATCTCAGTCAATCAACCCACGGCACCTGCTGGGTCTGTCCCGTGACCTCCTGTCACGTGGCCTCAAAGTGCACCTAGCCTGGCACGGGCGCCCTGGTGACGTCATCGCCACTTAGTGGCGAATATTGACAGGCTGCGTGTCTCTGTGTGTGCAGGGCTCTGTGTCTCTGTGTGTGCAGGGCTGTGTGGCTCAGTGGAGACATCTGTGTCTCTGTGTGTGCAGGGCTCTGTGTGTCTCTGTGTGTGCAGGGCTGCGTGTCTCTGTGTGTGCAGGGCTGTGTGGCTCAGTGGAGACATCTGTGTCTCTGTGTGTGCAGGGCTCTGTGTCTCTGTGTGTCTCTGTGTGTGCAGGGCTGCGTGTCTCTGTGTGTGCAGGGCTCTGTGGCTCAGTGGATACATCTGTGTCTCTGTGTGTGCAGGGCTCTGTGTCTCTGTGTGTCTCTGTGTGTGCAGGGTTGCGTGTCTCTGTGTGTGCAGGGCTCTGTGGCTCAGTGGATACATCTGTGTCTCTGTGTGTGCAGGGCTCTGTGTCTCTGTGTGTCTCTGTGTGTGTAGGGCTGCGTGTCTCTGTGTGTGCAGGGCTCTGTAGCTCAGTAGATACATCTGTGTCTCTGTGTGTGCAGGGCTCTGTGTCTCTGTGTGTCTCTGTGTGTGCAGGGCTGCGTGTCTCTGTGTGTGCAGGGCTCTGTGGCTCAGTGGATACATCTGTGTCTCTGTGTGTGCAGGGCTCTGTGTCTCTGTGTGTCTCTGTGTGTGCAGGGCTGCGTGTCTCTGTGTGTGCAGGGCTCTGTGGCTCAGTGGATACATCTGTGTCTCTGTGTGTGCAGGGCTGCGTGTCTCTGTGTGCACGCATGGCGGTGCTGTGTCCAGGCTGGGCCCTGGTGAGTCTCGGCACGCTGAGTGTCGTCTCGGGAGTCGTCGCTTTCTTCCCGGGACTCAGCCTGCAGACGCAGCAGTTCGTGGCGTGGAGCAGCCGCGTCGCCTGCCCCGTGTGGGCCGGACTCATGGTGAGGGCTCTCACTCACCACGCTCACCACACTCACCATGCAAAACTCACCTAAAACTCACCACACTCACCACGCTCACCATGCCACGCTCACCATGCAAAACTCACCAAAAACTCACCACGCTCACCTAAAACTCACCACGCTCACCATGCCACACTCACCATGCAAGACTCACCACTCGCCATGCACGACTCACCACACTCACCATGCCACACTCACCATGCAAAACTCACCACGCTCACCATGCAAAACTCACCACACAAAACTCACCACACTCACCATGGTGCCGATGACGGTGGTGTTGGTGGGTAGTGATGGTCGACGGTGATGATTTTGTTGGCGGTGGTGGGAAACAAGGGGGGTGGTGATGGTGCTGATGATGGTGATGATGGTGGTGATGTTGGTGATGTGGGTGCTGATAATGGTGGTGATGGTGCTGATAATGGTGATGATGGTGGTGATGTTGATGGTAGTGATGTGGGTGCTGATGGTGGTGATGATGATGGTGGTGATGTTGATGGTAGTGATGATGGTAGTGATGGTGGTTATGATGGTGGTGATGTTGATGGTAGTGATGATGGTAGTGATGGTGGTGATGATGGTGGTGATGTTGATGGTAGTGATGTGGGTGCTGATGGTGGTGATGGTGTTGGTGATGATGATGGTGGTGATGATGGTAGTGATGATGATGGTGGTTATGATGGTGATGATGATGGTGGTGATGGTGCTGATGGTGGTGGTGATGGTGGTGATGGTGGTGATGATGTTGTCTGCAGGCTGTGTGCGCTGGCGCTGTGACTGTGAGATCCGGACTCAGGAAGCGGACTCGCTCACTGGTGAAACACCATCATCATCACCACCATCATCATCATCACCATCATCATCACCATCATCATCACCACCACCATCATCATCACCATCATCACCATCATCATCATCACCATTATCATCACCACCACCATCATCATCACCATCATCATCATCATCATCACCATCATCACCATCATCATCATCATCATCACCATCATCATCATCACCATCATCATCATCACCATCATCATCACCATCATCATCATCACCATCATCATCACCACCACCATCATCATCACCATCATCATCATCACCATCATCATCACCATCATCATCATCACCATTATCATCACCACCACCATCATCATCACCATCATCATCACCATCATCATCATCACCATCATCATCATCACCATCATCATCACCATCATCATCACCATCATCATCATCACCATCATCATCACCACCACCATCATCATCACCATCATCATCATCACCATCATCATCACCATTATCATCACCACCACCATCATCATCACCATCATCATCATCACCATCATCATCATCATCACCATCATCATCATCACCATCATCATCATCATCACCATCATCATCATCACCATCATCATCACCATCATCATCATCACCATCATCATCACCACCACCATCATCATCACCATCATCATCACCATCATCATCACCATCATCATCACCATCATCATCACCACCACCATCACCACTATCATCACCATCATCACCACCATCATCACCACCACCATCACCACCATCACCACCACCATCACCACCACCATCATCATCACCACCATCATCATCATCACCATCATCACCATCATCATCATCATCACCACCACCATCACCACTATCATCACCATCATCACCACCATCATCACCACCACCATCACCACCACCATCACCACCATCACCACCACCATCACCACCACCATCATCATCATCACCACCATCATCATCATCACCATCATCACCATCATCATCATCACCACCACCATCACCACTATCATCACCATCATCACCACCATCACCACCACCATCATCACCATCATCACCATCATCATCACCACCACCATCATCACCATCACTATCATCATCATCATCATCACCACCATCAGCATCATCATCACCATCACCATCATCGAGAGCATTCTTACATACTGCATCTGTGTATGGTACACCAGCTGCACAGTGGCTCAGAGGAGAGCGCTCCAGAGGGTCATCAACACAGCCCAAAAGATCGCCGGCTGCCATCTCCCCACACTGGAAGAACTACACAGTTCACGTTGCATCAAAAAAGCACAGCACATTATAGAGGACTCTTCCCACCCTGGACACTCACTGTTTGAGCTGTTGCCATCAGGCAGACGATTCAGATCAGTCAAAACAAGGACAAACAGATTCAAACAGAGCTTTTATCCTACAGCGATCACCACACTCAATAATGCTAATTAATTATTAAGTAATAGCGTTTACAATTGACTGTGAAATAGAGATGTGCAATGACAAAATGTAACCTTATGTGGGTATGTGGGTATACTTGGGCTGTTTTTATATATAGTATAAATTGATTATCTTTCATTTAATTTTATTTTATTTTCTTGTTTTATTTAATTTAAATTTATGAATGAGGCCCTGACTGGTGAGCATTTTAAATTTCGTTGTACTGGTGACAATGACAATAAACGATCTATCTATCTATCATCATCACCACCATCACTATCATCATCACCACCACCATCACTATCATCATCACCACCATCATCACCACCATCACCATCACCACCACAATCATCACCATCACCACCACACATCACCATCACACCACAATCATCACCATCACCACCACAATCATCACCATCAACACAATCATCACCACCACCATCACCACCATCATCACCACCACCACCACCACCATCATCACCACCATCACCACCACCATCATCACCATCATCACCACCACCACCACCATCATCACCACCACCATCACCACCATCATCACGACCACAATCATCATCATCACCATCATCACCACCACAATCATCATCATCATCACCACCACCACCACCACCATCACCACCATCACCACCACCATCATCATCACCACCACCACCACCATCATCACCACCATCACCACCACCATCATCACCACCATCACCACCACAATCATCATCACCATCACCACCACCATCATCATCATCACCACCACCATCACGACCACAATCATCACCATCATCATTGTCCCCCGGTGTCTCACCCCCCCCATTGTCTCCCATTGCCTCACCCCCCCCATTGTCTCACCCTCTCATCGTCCCCCATTGCCTCACCTCCCCCCGCAGGCCGAGGCTTCGTGTGCTCTCTGCGTGCTGAGCGCGGCCTGCAGTGTCCCCCACCTGTCCCTGGCGCTCTGCTCGCTGCTCATGGGCCCCCTGTGCCGCTACTCGCACGCCGGCGTGGCCGGCACCGCCTACCTGGGCCAGGCCGTGCGCTGGCCATACCCCTACGCCCTGTGGCAGGTGACGGCGCGCGCAGAGATACACACACCGCTCGCTCCACGTGAGAACACCAACACCACCACTCACATCATCACCACTCTCACCACCACTCACATCATCACCACCACCACCCACCACTCTCACCACCACTCTCACCACCACTCTCACCACCACTCTCACCACCACTCTCACCACCACTCTCACCACCACTCTCACCACCACTCACATCATCACCACTCTCACCACCACTCACATCATCACCACCACCACCACTCTCACCACCACTCTCACCACCACTCACATCATCACCACCACCACCACTCTCACCACCACTCACCTCATCACCACCACTACACCACCACTCACCACGACACTCACCGTGAGAACACCACCACTCACCACCACACTCACCACCACTCTCACCACCACTCACCACCACACTCACACCACTCACCACCACTCTCACCACCACTCACCACGACACTCACCGTGAGAACACCACCACTCACCACCACTCTCACCACCACTCACCACCACTCTCACCACCACTCACCACCACTCACCACCACTCTCACCACCACTCACCACCACACTCACCACCACTCTCACCACCACTCACCACCACACTCACCACCACACTCACCACCACTCTCACCACCACTCACCACCACTCTCACCACCACTCACCACCACTCACACCACACTCACCACCACTCACCACCACTCACCACGACACTCACCGTGAGAACACCACCACTCTCACCACCACTCACCACCACTCTCCACCACTCACCACCACTCACCACCACTCACCACCACTCTCACCACCACTCACACCCACTCCCACCACTCTCACCACCACTCACCACCACACTCACCACCACTCTCACCACCACTCACCACCACACTCACCACCACACTCACCACCACTCACCACCACACTCACCACCACTCACCACCACACTCACCATGAGAACACCACTCACCACGACTCTCACCACCACTCACCGTGAGAACACCACCACTCACCACCACCACTCTCACCACCACACTCACCACCACTCACCACCACACTCACCACCACTCACCACCACACTCACCACCACCACCACCACTCACCACCACTCTCACCACCACTCACCACCACTCTCACCACCACTCACCACCACTCTCACCACCACTCTCACCACCACTCTCACCACCACTCTCACCACCACTCTCACCACCACACTCACCACCACACTCACCACCACTCTCACCACCACTCACCACCACTCTCACCACCACTCACCACCACCACTCACCACCACTCTCACCACCACTCTCACCACCACTCTCACCACCACTCTCACCACCACTCTCACCACCACTCACCACCACTCACCACCACACTCACCACCACTCACCACCACTCTCACCACCACTCTCACCACCACACTCACCACCACTCTCACCACCACTCACCACGACACTCACCGTGAGAACACCACCACTCTCACCACGACGCCACTCACCACGACTCTCACCACGACATCATTCGGCGTGGCACCACTCACCACCACCACTCACCACAACACTCACGACTCACCACGCCACTCGCAGGGTCACTCACAATGCTCCCCCCCCCACCCCCCCACTCGCCACAACGCCACTCGCCACTCAGCCGGTCGGCACTCGCTATACCGGTGAAGGACTCTCACGACGCAAGCACGTCACGTCACCCCCTTGTCCACCCCCGTGTTCCCCCCACGCGTCCAACCCATGTCCACCCCGTGTCCCTCCACCGTGTCACCCCCCCCCGTGCCCCCCCCCCCCCAGGAGACGAGGACGTACTGCGTGGAGCCGCTGGGTGCCGAGTGGCAGCACCTGGCGCTGCAGGTTCTGGACGCGACGTTGTCCACCTCCGAGTTTGCGCTCGCACTCGCAGCCTGCGTGGGGCAGGGACGACGCCTGTTCCGCTCGCGGGTAACAACAACCAGCCAACAGCCCCCAGCCAACAGCCCCCAGCCAACAGCTCCCAGCCAACAGCCCCCAGCCAACAGCCCCCAGCCAACAGCCCCCAGCCCTGTCTGTGTGGAGCGTCTGTCTATAGCGTCTGTCTGTGTCTGTCTGGAGGGTCTGTCTGTCTGTCTGTAGCGTCTGTCTGGAGCGTCTGTCTGGAGCGTCTGTCTGGAGCGTCTGTCTATCTGTCAGTCTTCCTGCTCCGGTCTCATCACCACCGCCACCACCATCACCACCATCATCACCATCACCACCATCACCACCACCATCACCACCATCACCACCACTACCATCACCATCACCACCGCCATCATCACCATCACCACCATCATCACCATCACCACCACTACCATCACCATCACCACCACCATCACCACCATCACCACCACCACCATCACCACACTACCATCATCATCACCACCACCATCACCACCGCCATCATCACCATCACCATCATCACCATCACCACCACCATCACCACCAACACCATCACCATCATCACCACCACCATCACCACCACCACGCTGCCAAACGAACGCCCTCTGTGTCTCCATCTTTTGTCTTCCAGAACAAGGTGCGCAACCACGTGTGGTGAGTAACCACGCGTGGTGAGCGAACAGCGTGGTGAGCGTGGCACCACCACGAGGAGGAGGAGGGGGGGGTGGAGACGCTGGCGCGAGACCCTCCGGACCAACGCTTCAAGTGCTCGTCTCCTGCACGCGTCACCGCTGCTACCCCCCCCAACTCCCCCGTCACACACAGAGACACAGGACACACACACACAGGTACACACACAGACACACACACAGGTACACACACAGACACACACACACATAGGTACACACACAGACACACACACGCACGTACACACACACGCACAGCTACACACAACAGGTACACACACATACACACGCAGGTACACACACACACGCACTCAGACACAGGCACACACACACGTACACATACACAAACAGCTACACACACAGGTACACACACACGCACAGACACACACACACAGACACACACACACAGGCACACACACAGGTACACACACACACACACGCAGGTACACACACACACGCACTCAGATACAGGCACAACACACACACGCACTCAGATACAGGCACACCCACGTACACATACACAAACAGCTACACACACAGGTTACACACACACGCACAGACACACACACAGGTACACACACACACGCACAGACACACACACACAGACACACACACACATGCACACACACAGGTACACACACACGCATGCACGCGCACAGACACACGCACACACGTCCACGCAGACACCACACACACGCGTGTATAGTCATAGCCGTCAACCCCTTGTCAGCGCCCGACCATATCACCAATTCAGACCGTGTTGGTCACCCCGTGCCAGTTATACATCTCAAAGTTCATCCTACAAAGTCACTTTACACTACACTATACACTAACACTATACACTACACTATACACTACACTATAGCACTAGCACACTTTACACTACTATACACTACACTAACCTACTATACACTACACTATACACTACACTACTATACACTACACTATACACTACAACTATACACTACACTACTATACACTACACTACACACTACTATACACTACACTATACACTACTATACACTACACTACACACTACTATACACTACAATACACTATTACACACTATACACTACACGACTATACACTACACTTCTATACCATACCTGTCAACCCCTTATCAGTGGCCCTACCTTAATTACAGACCAACTCAGACCTTATTGGTCCCATCACAAGAGAAACACAAACAGCCAAAAAATAAAACCGTGTGCCCAAATTGAAACGGCTGTACGCCGAACAGACCTGTACACTCAAGTTCCCTGTACAAGAATCCGGGGTAAACCGTGATGGGTTGATATCTATGATACACATACAGTACATACACATATATACCCTACTCGTGTGGCTGTGGGCCTCCCCTAGGTCCACTCAGCCTCCTCAGAGTGAGCAGCAATCATCAGATCATCAGCATACATAACATGGTTCGTCATTAACCCGCACCCGGGCACTGATCAGCCCTCCCATTGTATCTGCTGTACCGATAGAAATTCCTCTGGTACAGCCACGCCAGCGACGATGATTTGAACTGGTCCTGGCCCCCCCCCTAGGTCGGCTCGGCCTGTAACGAGTACCTGGGGCGGTGTGTAGTGAGCATCGCCACTGGGGAGACAAAGGCGGCCGGGCGTGGTGCTGGCCACCCACCCCTCGTGTGCCGTGCCGGCTTTCATAATGTTTCTGTTAAACTTCTTTGATTCTTTCGGTAAAGTCGCGTAGAAAATAATATAAATTAACTAATAGAATAGGACGTTTCGATTGCAACACAAGCAATGGTCATCAGGTGTGACTGAATGAGAAAACAAAGCTAGTGGACTTAGAACTACAATGCAAGACAACACAGAGAGTCGGCTAACACAGCAGTCAACACCCAACGTGGTTGATTACGTTCTTACAAAGAATGCTACATTTGAGAGAGAGACAAAACACAGAGACACGTAGAAAGACACACAAGCAGAGAGAGACACACAGAGAGAGACAACACAGAGACACAGAGAGAGAGACACACACAGACACACAGAGAGAAACAACACAGAGACACACAACCAGAGAGAGACACACACACAGAGACACACAGAGAGACACAGAGAGATACACACCAAGCAGAGAGAGACACACACAGAGAGACACAGAGAGGGACACACAACATAGACACACAACATAGACACACAAGTCCCATAGAGACACAGACTCCCAGACTCCCAGAGACACAGACTCCCAGGGACAGAGGCACATAGAGACACAGAGATCAGCACGGTTGGGTACGTACGGTGCAAAAGGAAGTTCAACACACGTACGCAGGGGACATGGTCTCGCCACGATATATAAGTGTTTGTATTAAACGACTGCGGGTGCAAACGATCACAGCCTCTCAGCAACACACAAACCGCAGCCTCTGCCGCCTGCCAACCGCGCTACTCAACTCCATGGCCCAGTTTAGCAACGGAGGCTTTCGACCGCCGATATTCAAGCCGGCGAAACGCCGCAGCGAACATTGCGGGTTTACTCTCCCGACACACAACCCGGCGTTTACTCCACGCGACTTGGCAACTGCAGCCGATCGATCGCCACTAGGGTTGGCGGTGATGTCGCGGGCGCCCGTGCCAGGCTTGGTGCACCACGAGGCCGGAACACTTCGAGTGTGTGGCTCTCGCAAGCTGGCAAGACCGGGAGCAACAGGAGAGCTTCACCATTCTTGCCCGATGAAGCTGATTGTAATTATCAGCGAAACGTCGCACTACTCACATTTTAAAATGCTGTTGATTCTCTCTTCAGCACACCACCGGTGGGGCTAAAGAAGTGAATTAATTTGTCCTTTGAAAAAAACGTGACACATTGTTTACTGTTTGGCCGTGTCGGGTGGTGGAGGGTTACGACACATTTATAAACAACGCGATCTCAACCCAACAACGTTGATTATGAATAATATTGGTCGTGAAAGCATGCTACGTGTTAAATTGGCAAGAGGTGGTCACGGGGCAGACCCTCCCTCCCTCCACCCAATTGTGGCCCGTCACACGATGGGCACGCTACCGTAAACAACAACAAAAAAACAACCGCAAACCACAACAACAACGCACCAAATCACAGCACGCACGGCGTCAACGGCGGCCGTGGCAGAGAAACAAAACCCAACAACAACCCTAACCCTCCTCTTGGTTCTTTCGGTAAAGTCACGTAGAAGGGAGATAATAAAATAATAAAAATAAAACATCATAAAATAATTCTGACGACGTTTCGGCCACAACGCAAGCGGCCGTCCTCAGGTGAAGAACAGGTCTGTCGGGAAGACAGCGTCCCAATGCTGCTTGCGTTGTGGCCGAAACGTCGTGAGAATTATTTTATGTTTTATTTTTATTATTTTATTATTTCCCTTCTACGTGACTTTACCGAAAGAACCAAGAAGATGAATCCCTGCAGTCACGAAAGAAGCTGAACATCGAAATTTGCACGTTACAAGTTACGCTACCTTACACACCCACCACGACGGCTTTCGGCTGTTACCGTGTTGTCATGCGTTGCACAACGCCGGAATAAAATTGTATCTCGAGCGAACCGGGTCCTGATCCTGGTTGACTCGCGCGCCGCGGACTGCGCTAGCGCCACACCGCAGCTTTGCGACTTCGCCCGGCTTGACGGACGCCGCCTCCGGCTGACCTGGATCGACGCGGCACTGCGGCGGAGGGGCGAGTGGCGGGATGAGCGGTGGGGCCGTGCGGAGGCTGCGCACGCGAACAGGGGAAACGCGCAGATGGTGCGACAAAGCCTCTCGCGAATGCAGAAACCTCTTCTTGGTTCTTTCGGTAAAGTCACGTAGAATGGGAATAATAAAGTAATAACAATAAAACGTAATAAAATAATTGTCACGACGTTTTCGGCCACAACGCAAGCAGCCGTCCTCAGGTGGAGAACAGGTCTGTCGAGAAGACAGAGTCTAAATGACACACCCCAGGCTTGGAGCGTCTATTTAAGCTGCTGGGTTGGAGGGGGGAAGAGCGCCTTGACAAAATAATTTGCATATCAAGAGGAATTTAGCATATTTATGGAAATGCAGATATGCGATTAGTACTACTTGTGAAATGCGTAGGTTTGGCGGGGGGTTTAAAGTCATATTATGCCCGTGCATTATGCAGGATTAGAAGATGAATCCGTGCAGTCACGAAAGCTTTAAATCGAAATGCAGAAACCTCGTACCGGTGGGGAAAGAAAATGGAATAATGAAATGTACCGTACTAGTAATGGAAGAACTCCACGACTCCAGGAAGTGGCCCCGAGGCTTGCCACAACGTA
>NW_026891375.1:3412091-3427091 GCF_015708825.2 Lethenteron reissneri
GAGGAGGCGAGAGAACGGTCGGTGACCGCTGCAGACGCTCGTGGGCGCCGCTCGTTGTGTCGCTCTCTCTCGCTCTCTCTCTCGTTCTCTCTCTCTCTCTCTCGCTCTCACTCTTACTCTCTCTCACTCTCGCTCTCACCCGCTCTCTCTGGGGTTGAGTGTGAGGCCATGTTGCAGGCGTGGGTGGGTTGATTCTAGGAACTTGAATTATGAGAAGAGACAAGACGTTGGGAAATGAGTGACAAACGGTGACTCACCAGTGACTCACAGCCTACCCGTACCCGGCCGCACCAGGGTCGCAAACGGCTACCCGTACCCGGCCGGGCACGGGTAGCCGGGTATCGGGTAGGGTACGGGTATCGGGTACCCGGTTGCGACCTCTGATCCCCGCTCTGTGTCTCCCTGCAGCTCCGCCAAGCAGCAGGACGACCGCAGGGAGGGCGGCGGCCCTTCCCATCACGCCTCGTTGCCCCGGCTCGACTGGCCGGGCCCGGCCGGCTCCCACGGGGGCCACTCGCTGTCGCTCTCCCCGTCTCTGTCCGACCACGAGGCGCGGAAAGTGGCGCTGATGCCCGGCGGGAGATATCTGTGCGTGCCGTCGATGATGTCCGTCGGTCCGGGTCCGGCCAAGGCCTTGAGCAGGTGCGGCGAGGCGGCCCCCCCCCTCCCCCCTTGTTGTTGTGCAGGTTTCTGGGAAGCTCAATGGGGTGGTGGTGGTGGTGGTTGTTGTTGTTGTGGTGGTGGTTGTGGTGGTGGTGATACGACAGACCTGGGCCTGTCCCGAGACCTCCTGTCAGCGAGCCATCGACACTTCACGTGGTAGCCTCAAAGTGCACCTGGCCTGGCACAGACACCGTGGTGACGTCACTTAGTGGCGAATGGCGCGGGTTTTGGTGTTGGTGGTAATGCTCGCCCTCACCGTCAGCCCCACCCACTGCTCGGGTAGCTCCGCCCACTACACAGGTAGCTCCACCCACTACTCAGGTAGCTCCACCCACTACCTGGTTAGCTCCGCCCACTACACGGGTAGCTCCGCCCACTACACGGGTAGCTCTGCCCACTACACGGGTAGCTCCGCCCACTACTCGGGTAGCTCCGCCCACTACACGGGTAGCTCCGCCCACTACTCGGGTAGCCCCGCCCACGAGGCCAGAACATTTAAAATGGAGATTCTCGCTAAAACTTTGGGGACGGGGAGACACGGGGACACGGAGAGTCACTTTGCAGTCATGGATTCTTGAATGCATCTGTGCGAAGCGTTATGTGTGTGTGGGTGTGTGTATAGAATATACCCTTAACCCTGAGCCTAACTATAACCCAAAACCATAGCTCTTACAATAGCCCTTCTCTCTAACCCGAAATCCTAACCCAAGTCCTTAACCAAACCCTGATGCTAACCCTGTGACCCCCCGTGACCCTTCCCACGTGACCCCCACGTGACCCCCCCACACGCAGGAGCGAGGGGAGCATGATCGACGACTCGGAGGTTGGGGGGGACGACGTGGCGGCGATGGCGGTGGCGGCGGGCGTGGGGGGCGACCGCCGTCACCACCGTCACCACCACCACCACCGTCACCACCACCACCTCCTCCTCCCGGGAGCCGGCCCCTGTCCGAGGGCCGAGCTCGCTCCGTGGAGGAGCTGCTGGAGAGGCGGCCACGAGCCGCGCGCCAGCGCGGTGACGGCAGCGGCGTCTGGAGCCGCCGGGAGCGGGGGGTGAGCGAACGCCGATGGCGATGGTGACGATGGTGACGATGGCGATGGTGACGATGGTGACGATGGTGACGATGGTGGCGATGGTGGCGATGGTGACGATGGTGACGATGGTGACGATGGTGATGATGGTGACGATGATGACGATGATGACGATGGTCACGATGATGATGATGGTGGCGATGGTGACGATGACGATGGTGACGACGATGACGATGGTGACGATGACGATTCACGACCGCTACACCGCGGAAAGCTACGACCGCTTGAACGTCCTTCCGCTCCTGCTGTGCTCGGTTCTCCATCATCACCATCAGCTACGTGTCATCATCTCCTGTCGGAATCATCATTATTCTCATGATACGACTACCACTTGTTAACCCCCATTCATTAATTCCATTCATCATCGTCACAGATTCGCACCCGCTGCTTCCTCTCGTCTATTTCATTCAGCTCATCTTCATCACAAAGACAAAGATCCCCGTGTAGCCTTAACAGACTGTAGCGGCAAGTGCTGTTAGCGAGTAGCACCTATGAAGGCCGGCATGGCACACGAGGGGTGGGTGGCCAACACCACGCCCGGTCGCCTTTGTCTCCCCAGTGGCGATGTTTACGACACACCTCACCAGGTACTCATTTGAGGCTGAGTCGACCTAGGGGAGGCTCAGGACCGGTTCAGATAATCGTCACTGGTGTTGGCCATGAGCGGGAATCGAACCCGGGTCGCCGGGTTCGTAGCGCCGCGTAGCGCTAACCACTGCACCACCGCTCCTCACACATACAGACAGACACACACAAACACACACAGACACACACAAACACACGCACAAACACACGCACAAACACACACACAGACATGCACACGCACAACACACACACACACACACACAAACACACACACAGACACACACAAACACACGCACAAACACACACACAGACATGCACACGCACAAACACACACAGACACACACAGACACACACGCACACACACACACACAGACACACGCACACACACAGACACACACACAGACACACACGCACAAACACACACACAGACACACACACAGACACATGTGCGCGCGTTGTTGCCCTGTTCTTATTCTGCGTAAAGCGCCTTGATTAAGGCGCTTTGTAAATTCCCTTCTGGTCATCTTCATCCGCGATCGGTTTCTGTCGGGTTGGGTGATTGTGTGAACGTCACTGTTGTGTCGTGGACTCCCTCCTCCACCCGACAGCGGCCGATCAAAAGCCGCTATGTCGTAGCTCTCTTCCATACGTGACCTGGCGCTCGCAAATAATAGCTCGCACGAAGTGGCTCACCATCATCATCATCAACACGTGGAAACATACAGCCGTGGTGATGCTAAAATGTGGAGGGGAAAGACCGCAAGAGCCGGAGAAAAATCCACGCGACCACGGAGAGAGAGAGAGACGCGGCAAACTCCAAATATACAGCAGCAGCAGGCGTCAGAGTCGGGATCGAACCCACGACCTCCTGTATACCAGGCGAGGTAGTCAACATCTCCTAGCCACCGTGATGATGATGAGAGAGAAACACAGACTCCAAATATACAGCAGGCGTCAGGGGTCTGGATCGAACCCACGACCTCCTGTATCCCAGGCGAGGTAGTCAGCATCTCCCTAGCAACCGTGGTCACGTGAATAGAACGTGGCCCAATGCGATGACAAACAAGTGAGAGGCTTTACCCGTTCCCAGGAGTTTTCCGTGATTTTTGCCGGAAGGAGGGATGGGGGGGTAAAGCCTTTACGGCTTTCAAATCTCCATAGTACCAGCAACAAAAAAAGAGTCCCATAGGTATGTCTGCTTAACCCCGAGCATGTTAATACTTTTGTTAGATTTTACCCCTTTCTGGCAAGAAAACAGGAGTTGTGTTGATATGTCCACACAGCAATAGACACAGCCTGTTTCAAGGCATCAAATTACTGCATTAAACACACACAGACGGTCCTTGTTCAAAACGTTCAAACAAACATGCACCGATAAGCATACACGCATTGTCATTGAAACTGATTGGCCCAGCAGCCAGAGGTCGCAACCGGGTACCCGATACCCGTACTCTACCCGATACCCAGCTACCCGTACCCGGCCGGTACGGGTAGCTGTTTGCGACCCTGGTGCAGCCGGGTACGGGTACGGGTAGGCCGTGAGTCACTGGTGAGTCACCGTTTGTCACTCATTTCAGGTAGGGTACGGGTACGGAACGGGTACCTGTACCCGGCTGGGTACGGATACCGGTACCCATTTGCGACCCTAGTGTGGCCGGGTACGGGTACAGGTAGGCCGTGAGTCACTGTGAGTAAACCGTTTGTCACTCATTTCGGGTAGGGTACGGGTAGGGTACGGGTACCTGTACCCGGCCGGGTACGGGTACGGGTACCCATTTGCGACCCTGGTGTGGCCGGGTACGGGTACGGGTAAGGAATCACAACCCGTTTGCGACCTCTGGGTCTCGGGAACATCGGTGGGCCACATATCACCCCCTACTGACGTATGTCCGCTAGTGCAGGTAAGTGCACCGTGTGTTCATGGCGTTGCATATGCATTTCCTATAAACAGGTCCCTGCGTGGTCGGCTGGTAGGAACGAACAAATACGATACGAAGGGAGAGTTTGAGGCCTAGTTCTAGGCTTTAGGCCTAGCTGTAGGCTTAGGCCGCTGTGAGTAATTTTTAATTTAATGTTTAATTAAAAACTATCTCAGGGAATTATAAGGGAATGTTACACTTGTTTAGCCAGGAAAGCCTCACTGAGTCTAAAGGTTTTTGTAGGGTCCTGCCAAGTGTTTGCAATAGGGGGCGATGTTGCTACACCTAATCGGACATCGGACGGACGGACGGACGATATAATCTATTGTAGGCTGGTTCACTTCGTTCCTATCAGTATAATAATGTAACCATAGTGTTGTATGCTGCATTGTCTTTGAGACTGATTGGTCTACACCAGAGGCAGCATGTCAGACACGAGTGCTGAGGCGTGTGTGGTTAGTGCAGTAACGGGAGTCATTGCAAAGGGCTTCCAGTCGGCGTTTGAATATCTTATTGCCAGAAAGGGTTACAGCCCCATTCTACTTTTCGATGTAAAGCTTTCGTGACTGCAGGGATTCATCTTCTTGGTTCTTTCGGTAAAGTCACGTAGAAGGGAAGTAATAAATAATAAAAATAAAACATTATAAAATACAATTCTCACGACGTTTCGGCTACAACGCAAGCAGCCATCCTCAGGTGAAGAACAGGTCTGTCGGAAAGACAGCGTGGCCGAAACCTCGTGAGAATTGTATTTTATTATGTTTAATTTGTATTATTTCATTATTTCCCTTCAACATGACTTTACCGAAAGAACCAAGAAGACATTCTACTTTAGTTTCACCAAAAACCCCGTTAACGCGACACTTCTATTTCCTTGTTTTTTAAACGATCAGAGAACCAAAGTGAGCGGGGGGGGGGGGTGGTGCAAGACCGGGCTGCCGTCGATGACGCTGTGCTCGCTCGCATTGCCCCTCGCAGGAAGCGGAGGCCGGGCCAGGCCCGTCGGAGGGCCGCGACATCGTCCCAGCGGCCGCCCTGTCGGGCCACTGCCCGCCGGGAAAGACGCCCTCCGTGGACAGTGTGGACGACGACGTCTTCGTGGAGGAGCCGTCCGGCGGCAGCGATGCGGGAACTTCAGGAACGCTGCGGGTTTGCGGGACGACGGAAGCGCCAGGAATTCTGGGAAAGCCGGGAACTCTGGGAGGGTCTTCGAGCTGGCCGGGAACGCTGGACGTGCCGGGGGCTGGCAGGACGAACGAAGCGCCGGGAATTCTGGGAATTCTGGAGGGTCTTCGAGCGGGCCGGCAACGGCAGAAGCGCCGGGAATTCTGGGAGGCTCTTCGAGCGTGCCGGGAACGACAGAAGCGCCGGGAATTCTGGGAGGCTCTTCGAGCGGGCCAGCAACGACAGAAGCGCCGGGAATTCTGGGAGGGTCTCCGAGCGGGCCGGGAACCGCAGAAGCGCCGGGAATTCTGGGAGGGTCTCCGAGCGGGCCGGAACCGCAAGAAGCGCCGGGAATTCTGGGAAAGCCGGGAAACTTCCGGAAAGAGCGACGACGACTACGACGACGACGACGATGACGACAGCGACGACGACGGTGACCCGTCCGCCGTGGCCACGGACGCCAACTCGTTCTTCCTGAGCGCCGCGTCCTTCGCCGGCCATGGCGGCGACTACTACCGGAGGGGGGCGGCCCCCGGGGGCTACCGTCGGCCCCGGGTGGGCAGCGGCCTGGAGCTACTGGAGGAGGCCTACCCCCTGATCGTCGGGGGCTGGTTCCGGCGCGGGAGCCTCGGGCGGGACCCGGGCACGAGCTCGCGGACGGGGAGGCCGCAGACGGACCGCCGGAGGTGCAGCGGCAGCAGGAGGAGAGCGGCAGCAGGAGGAGGAGCGGGAGGGAGGGAGCGGGAGGATGAGGAAGAGCTGGTGAGCGTTTTGAAAAGCGTCGGGGGTGTTCTTTTTCGTCTTGATTTGAAGCTTTCGTGACGACGACCGCTTGTGTTGCGATCGAAACGTCGTGGTTTGTTTCATTTGATTCGATTTCTAACCTAAGTGACTTTACCGACAGAACCGAAGAGCATACGTGTAGTTCGCCTTCAACAGACAGGGAGGCCATTTATTATTCCCCTGTCGATTTTTGTTCTTGACAGGGAGCTACGGCAGAGGTCGCAACCTGATACCCGTACCCGTACCCTACCCGATACCCGTACCCTACCAGATACCCGTACCCTACCCGATACCCGTACCCTACCCAATACCCAGCTACCCGTACCCGTTTGCGACCCTGGTGCGGCCGGGTATGGGTACGGGTAGGCCGTGAGTCACTGGTGAGTCACCGTTTGTCACTCATTTCCCAACGTCTTGTCTCTTCTCACAATTCAAGTGCCTAGAATCAACCCACCCGCGCCTGCAACATGGCTTCATCGCAGAGGTCGCAAACGGGTACCCGTACCCTACCCGATACCCAGCTGGGTACGGGTAGAGTACGGGTACCCATTTGCGACCCTGGTGCGGCCGGGTACGGGAAAGGAATCAAAACCCGTTTGCGACCTCTGATCTACGGGGTGCGGGTTGCGGAGAGCTGCTTCTCGTTCTCTGCTTCTTTCGGTGAAGTCCCGACGTTTCAGGTCGCAACACAAGCGTCCATCTTCAGGTGAGGTGAAGACGGATGCTCGTGTTGCGATCGAAACGTCGTCTTCTCTTTTTGGTTATTTCGGTAAAGTCACGTAGAAGGAGAATAATAAAATAATAAAAATAAAACACAATAAAATAATTCTCACGACGTTTCGGCCACAACGCAAGCAGCCGTCCTCAGGTGGAGAACAGGTCTGTCGGAAAGACAGCGTCTGACAGACCTATGGGTAATGTTATTCTATGGGTAGTGTTAGTCTATGGGTAATGTTATTCTATGGGTAGTGTTAGTCTATGGGTAATGTTATTCTATGGGTAGTGTTAGTCTATGGGTAATGTTGGTCTATGGGTAATGTTGGTCTATGGGTAATGTTAGTCCATGGGTAATGTTAGTCTATGGGTAGTGTTAGTCTATGGGTAGTGTTAGTCTCTGGGTAATGTTAGTCTATGGGTAATGTTAGTCTATGGGTAGTGTTAGTCTCTGGGTAATGTTAGTCTATGGGCAATGTTAGTCTATGCGTAATGTTAGTCTATGGGCAGTGTTAGTCTATGGGCAATGTTAGTCGATGGGTAATGTTAGTCTATGGGCAATGTTAGTCTCTGGGTAATGTTAGTCTATGGGTAATGTTAGTCTATGGGCAATGTTAGTCTATGGACAATGTTAGTCTCTGGGTAATGTTAGTCTATGGGTAATGTTAGTCGATGGGTAATGTTAGTCTCTGGGCAATGTTAGTCGATGGGCAATGTCGTCCCCAGCGCTCCAGCCTGCACCGCTCCCTCGCTCTGCTCAACGGAGACCTGGAATCAAACTCGGCGGCTTGCGCGCAGATCCGGACCACCCTCTCCACCCTCTCCTCCACCTCCTCCACCTTCTCGTCCACCACCTCCACCTCGTCGTCGTCCCAGCGAGCGCTGCGTTCCCGCAGCCCGCGCCGCCTGCTGCAGCGCCTGGAGGCGGTGCTGGACAGCCAGGACGCGATGGGCGGCCTCCTGGGGTGCCTCGGCCGGCAGCACCGGCAGGACGGGGCCGACGTCGCCACGGTACGGAGGAGGCCCACCGCGCGGCCACGACGGCGTCGATTGATGGTGACGACGACGACGATGGTGACGATGGTGATGGTGACGATGATGACGATGGTGACGATGACGATGGTGACGATGGTGACAATGGTGACGATGATGATGATGGTGATGGTGACGATGGTGACGATGGTGACGACGATGATGACGATGGTGACGATGGTGATGATGACGACGACGACGATGGTGACGTTGGTGACGACGACGACGATGGTGACGATGATGGTGACGATGGTGACGATGGTGACGATGGTGACGACGATGGTGACGATGACGATGGTGACAATGACGACGATGATGACGATGCTGACAATGACGACGATGACGACGACGACGATGACGATGCCCGCCGACGATAATCCAGCAAACCGGCTACGGCCGCCCCACCCGCCGATCTTGTGGCCCCACGTCGCCGCCCGCCCTCTTGACGCGGGCCTCACCCTCTTGACGTGGGCCTCACCCTCTTGACGTGGACCTCACCCGCCCTCTTGACGTGGGCCTCACCCTCTTGACGTGGGCCTCACCCTCTTGACGTGGACCTCACCCTCTTGACGTGGGCCTCACCCTCTTGACGTGGACCTCACCCGCCCTCTTGACGTGGACCTCACCCGCCCTCTTGACGTGGACCTCACCCTCTTGACGTGGGTCTCACCCTCTTGACGTGGGTCTCACCCTCTTGACGTGGGTCTCACCCTCTTGACGTGGGCCTCACCATCTTGACGTGGACCTCACCCTCTTGACGTGGACCTCACCCTCTTGACGTGGACCTCACCCTCTTGACGTGGGCCTCACCCTCTTGACGTGGACCTCACCCGCCCTCTTGACGTGGACCTCACCCTCTTGACGTGGGTCTCACCCTCTTGACGTGGGCCTCACCCTCTTGACGTGGACCTCACCCTCTTGACGTGGGTCTCACCCTCTTGACGTGGACCTCACCCTCTTGACGTGGGCCTCACCCTCTTGACGTGGACCTCACCCTCTTGACGTGGGTCTCACCCTCTTGACGTGGGCCTCACCCTCTTGACGTGGACCTCACCCGCCCTCTTGATGTGGGCCTCACCCTCTTGACGTGGGCCTCACCCTCTTGACGTGGGTCCTCACCCTCTTGACGTGGAACCTCACCCTCTTGACGTGGGCCCTCACCCTCTTGACGTGGACCTCACCCTCTTGACGTGGGCTCACCCTCTTGACGTGGGCCTCACCCTCTTGACGTGGACCTCCCCGCCTCTTGACGTGGACCTCACCATCTTGACGGGGTCTCACCCTCTTGACGTGGGCCCTCACCCTCTTTGACGTGGGTCTCACCCTCTTGACGTGGGCCTCACCCTCTTGACGTGGGACCTCACCCTCTTGACGTGGGCCTCACCCTCTTGACGTGGACCTCACCCGCCCTCTTGACGTGGACCTCACCCTCTTGCGTGGGTCTCACCCTCTTGACGTGGGCCTCACCCTCTTGACGTGGACCTCACCCGCCCTCTTGACGTGGACCTCACCCTCTTGACGTGGGCCTCACCCGCCCTCTTGACGTGGGCCTCACCCTCTTGACGTGGGCCTCACCCTCTTGACGTGGGCCTCACCCGCCCTCTTGACGTGGACCTCACCCTCTTGACGTGGGCCTCACCCTCTTGACGTGGACCTCACCCTCTTGACGTGGGCCTCACCCTCTTGACGTGGACCTCACCCTCTTGACGTGGGTCTCACCCTCTTGACGTGGGTCTCACCCTCTTGACGTGGGTCTCACCCTCTTGACGTGGGCCTCACCCTCTTGACGTGGGTCTCACCCTCTTGACGTGGACCTCACCCGCCCTCTTGAAGTGGGCCTCACCCTCTTGACGTGGGCCTCACCCTCTTGACGTGGGTCTCACCCTCTTGACGTGGGCCTCACCCTCTTGACGTGGGCCTCACCCTCTTGACGTGGACCTCACCCGCCCTCTTGACGTGGACCTCACCCTCTTGACGTGGGTCTCACCCTCTTGACGTGGGCCTCACCCTCTTGACGTGGGTCCTCACCCTCTTGACGTGGACCTCACCGCCCCTTGAAGTGGGCCTCACCCTCTTGACGTGGGCCTCACCCTCTTGACGTGGGTCTCACCCTCTTGACGTGGGCCTCACCCTCTTGACGTGGGCCTCACCCTCTTGACGTGGACCTCACCCGCCCTCTTGACGTGGGCCTCACCCTCTTGACGTGGGCCTCACCCTCTTGACGTGGGTCTCACCCTCTTGACGTGGACCTCACCCGCCCTCTTGACGTGGACCTCACCCTCTTGACGTGGGCCTCACCCTCTTGACGTGGGCCTCACCCTCTTGACGTGGACCTCACCCGCCCTCTTGACGTGGACCTCACCCTCTTGACGTGGGTCTCACCCTCTTGACGTGGGCCTCACACTCTTGACGTGGGCCTCACCCTCTTGACGTGGACCTCACCCTCTTGACGTGGGTCTCACCCTCTTGACGTGCGTCTCACCCTCTTGACGTGGGCCTCACCCTCTTGACGTGGGTCTCACCCTCTTGACGTGGGCCTCACCCTCTTGACGTGGACCTCACCCTCTTGACGTGGGCCTCACCCTCTTGACGTGGGCCTCACCCTCTTGACGTGGACCTCACCCGCCCTCTTGACGTGGACCTCACCCTCTTGACGTGGGTCTCACCCTCTTGACGTGGGCCTCACCCTCTTGACGTGGACCTCACCCGCCCTCTTGACGTGGACCTCACCCTCTTGACGTGGGTCTCACCCTCTTGACGTGGGTCTCACCCTCTTGACGTGGGCCTCACCCTCTTGACGTGGACCTCACCCTCTTGACGTGGGCCTCACCCTCTTGACGTGGACCACACCCGCCCTCTTGACGTGGACCTCACCCTCTTGACGTGGGTCTCACCCTCTTGACGTGGGCCTCACCCTCTTGACGTGGACCTCACCCGCCCTCTTGACGTGGGCCTCACCCTCTTGACGTGGGCCTCACCCGCCCACTTGACGTGGGCCTCACCCACCAGCTTGACGTGGGCCTCGCCTTGCCTCGCCCGTCTCTCCGCAGGCCGCCGCCGGCGCCGGGAGGCCGCGACTGCGCCGCCAGGTGACGGAGGCCCTGGCCCTGCTGCCAGGCCTGGCGCGGCGCGCACGACGCTGCGGGGCCGCGGTGGACGGGGCCCTCGGTGGCCTCGGCGGGGGCCTCGGCGGGGGCCCGGGGGGGAGCGGCCCTCGTGCCGGCTGCTGCTGGCGTCCAGGATGCCGCTGCTGCTGGAGCAGCGCCACCTGGAGCTGGTGGTGCGGGGCCTGGAGCAGCGGCGCAGGCTGGGACTGGGGTAGCGGGGGGGGGCTGGGGGGGGTACGGGGGGTGGGACAAGGGGGGGGGGGGACAACGGGGGGGGGGGCACGGGGGGGGGGGTTGAGGGGAAGGGGGACCGGCTGCTATGGAGACAGGGAGATGTGGAGACGTGGGGACAGACAGGGAGACAGGGTGACGTGGAGACGGGGAGACAGGGTGACAGGCAGGGAGACGTGGAGACAGAGACATGGAGACGTGGAGACAGAGACGTGGAGACGTGGAGACAGACAGAGAGACGTGGAGACAGACAGGGTGACGTGGAGACGTGGGGACAGACAGGTAGACAGACCAAGACGGTGGCTGTTGTGACGTTGTAAACGTGCAGGCGACAGCGAGAGCACGGGGTGAGCGTGGGGGGAGCACGGGGGGTGAGCACGGGGGGTGAGCGTGGGGGGGAGCGTGGGGTGAGCGTGGGGCGGAGCGTGGGGTGAGCACGGGGTGAGCGCGGGGTGAGCGTGGGGTGAGCGTGGGGTGAGCGTGGGGGGTGAGCGTGGGGGGTGAGCGTGGGGTGTGTGGTGTGTGTGTGTGTAGTGAGTGGTGTGTGTGTGGTGTGTGTGTGGTGTGTGAGTAGTGTGTGTGTAGTGTGTGTGTGGTGTGTGTAGTGTGTGTGTGGTGTGTGTGTGTGTGGTGTGTGTGTGTGGTGTATAGTGTTGGTGTGTGTGTAGTGTGTGGTGTATGTGTGGTTGTGTGTGTGTGGTGTATGTGTGGTGTGTGTGTGGTGTGTGTGTGGTGTGTGTGGTGTGTGTGTGGTGTGTTATGGTGTGTGTGGTGTGTGTGTGTGGTGTGTGTGTGTGTGTGTAGTGTGTGTGTGGGTGGTGTGTGGTGTGTGTGGTGTGTGTGTGTGGTGTGTGTGTGTGTGTGTGTAGTGTGTGTGGTGTGTGTGTTAGCGGCACGGGCGCTACCAAAACGCCGCTTTCGACCCCAGCCGGTCCCTGGGCCTCCCCTAGGTCGACTCGGCCTGGACTGAGTAGCCTGGCGTAGCGGTGGCGTCGTGAAACCTCGCCACATCGTGGGAAGACAAAGGCGGCCGGGCGTGGTGCTGGCCACCCACCCCCTCGTGTGCCACAGTGACGGCCTTCGTAGGTGCTGCTCGCTAACAACACTTGCCACACAAACAACACTTGCCACACCAACAGCACTTGCCATTCAGCGATCTGCAAAAATCTGCACGGCGGAATCTTGGTCTTTGTGTGAGTGGGTGGGTGAGTGAGTGGGTGAGCGTGTGGGTGAGTGGATGGGTGAGTGAGTGAGTAGGTGAGTGAGTGGGTGAGTGAGTGAGTAGGTGAGTGAGTGGGTGAGTGAGTGGGTGCGTGAGTGAGTGAGTGGGCGAAAGAGGAGTGAGTGGGTGAGAAATGGGTGGAGTGGGTGAGCGAGTGGGTGAGCGAGTGGGTGAGTGAGTGAGCGGGTGAGTGTGCGGGTGAGTGGATGGGTAAGTGAGTGAGTGGGCGCGTGAGTGAGTGGGTGAGTGACTGAGCGGATGACTGAGTGAGTGAATGGGTGAGAGAGTAGGTGAGTGAGTGGGTGAGGAGTGGGAGAGTGAGTGAGCGGGTGAGTGAGCGGGTGAGTGAGTGGGTGAGCGGGCGGGTGAGCGAGTGGGTGAGAGCGTTTGACACGACTCTACAATCCAGACGGATTTTCGCAGATTTCCATGACAATGTAAAAGGAGCTTGCGTGCAAATTGTAATTCGAACGCAAAAACCTCAACAAATAAACGTGATCACTCACCGTCTGTCATCTTTGGAGAATGTTCAACAGCAAGGTCTGTGTGTGGTGGTCCTTCATCAGCGCCTCCGACTCGTACGACTCGGCTACGTACGGTGCGAACAAAGTTCAACGTGCTGACGATCGCAGAGACTATCACAGAGAGCCACAGACTCACACAGAGACCCACAGACTCACACAGAGACCCACAGACTCACACAGACACCCACAGACTCACACAGAGACCCACAGACTCACACAGAGACCCACAGACTCACCCACAGACTCACACAGAGTGACATCTCGTGCTGTTTGTGTCGAGTTTGTTGTCCTTCCCCCGCACCTCCGATTCGCACGGCTCGCTACGTACGGTGCAAAAGAAATTCAAGGTACATGCGGGGGGGGGGGGGGGCTGCCACCACCGTGACGTCCAAGCGTGCGGCCCGCCCCCCTAAGCGCGGGGCCCGGGGCGGTCTCCCCCGACTCGTTTCAGTTGCAAGGTGATGATGATGATGATGATTTTGTATGTCGATGTTGATACGTCTGATGATTAATATTTTTGGATGACGATTTGGATGATGATGATTTTAATGATGATGAGGATGGGTCTGTCTCGAGACCTCCTGCACCTAGCCTGGCACAGCAGTCAACCCACGGCACCTGCTGGGTCTGTCCCGTGACCTCCTCCTGCACCTAGCCTGGCACAGCAGTCAACCCACGGCACCTGCTGGATCTGCCCCGTGACCTCCTGCACCTAGCCTGGCACAGCAATCAACCCGTGGCACCTGCTGGGTCTGTCCCGTGACCTCATGCACCTAGCCTGGCACAGCAGTCAACCCATGGCACCTGCTGGGTCTGTCCCGTGACCTCATGCACCTAGCCTGGCACAGCAGTCAACCCACGGCACCTGCTGGGTCTGTCCCGTGACCTCCTGCACCTAGCCTGGCACAGCAGTCAACCTATGGCACCTGCTGGGTCTGTCCCGTGATCTCCTCCTGCACCTAGCCTGGCACAGCAGTCAACCCACGGCACCTGCTGGATCTGTCCCGTGACCTCCTGCACCTAGCCTGGCACAGCAGTCAACCTATGGCACCTGCTGGGTCTGTCCCGTGATCTCCTCCTGCACCTAGCCTGGCACAGCAGTCAACCCACGGCACCTGCTGGATCTGTCCCGTGACCTCCTGCACCTAGCCTGGCACAGCAGTCAACCTATGGCACCTGCTGGGTCTGTCCCGTGATCTCCTCCTGCACCTAGCCTGGCACAGCACCTGCTGGGTCTGCCGCATCACCGATTAGGAGTTGTGAGGGTGGAGTGTCCGATGGTACAAAATACCCAGGCACGCTCCAGTCTCAGCAGCAGCGTCTCCAACTCCTCCTCTGAGTGAGCAGCAATTACCAGTTCATCGGCATACAAAACGTGGTTGACCAATAGGGAGCCATCCCTTGACCGCACCTGGGCATCGATCAGCCTCCCATTGTATCTGTACCAGATGGAAAATCCTCCGGTACAGCCAATAAAGGCTTCAAGGACTACGTGGTCGAAAAAGATGTTAAATAATGTGGGAGGCAGAGGACATCCCTGTCGCACCCCAAGGTGTACAGGGAAAGGCTCTGACTCCCGGCCACGTAGTTTTAACCGGGCCCGCTCACCATCATGAAGGTCCTTAATGATCGTGAGAAGAGGGTCAGGGACTCCGAAAGCACGAAGAACAACCCAGAGCCCAGGCCTACTGATGGTATCATAGGCCTCGACCAGGTCAATAAAGCAGAGATGTAGGTCTTGTTGGAATTCCCTACACCTCTGCTTTAGCAGACCGACATAAAATATGGCGTCTGTGCAGGACCACCCCTTCCTGAAACCCCATTGGGGTTCCACAAGCCTCTCCTCAGCGTGTCTAGCAAGGCGGTGTTGAATAATCCTTGTCAGGACATTTCCCGGCACACCACATACCCCGTATAGCCTTAACAGACTGCTGGGGCAAGTGCTGTTAGCGAGCACCTATGAA
>NW_026891375.1:3429591-3471860 GCF_015708825.2 Lethenteron reissneri
CAACGAGCGGAGTGCCGGGTGGATACAATTGCGCGAGTTGGCACAGCTGGTGGTGCATCTGCCGGTCATCTCAGTCACCTCATGTCACCTGCTGGGTCTGTCCCGTGACCTCCTGCACCTAGCCTGGCACAGTAGGGGTCACAGGTGGTGGTGCATCTGCCGGTCATCTCAGTCAATCAACCCACGGCACCTGCTGGGTCTGTCCCGTGACCTCCTGTCACGTGGCCTCAAAGTGCACCTAGCCTGGCACGGGCGCCCTGGTGACGTCATCGCCACTTAGTGGCGAATATTGACAGGCTGCGTGTCTCTGTGTGTGCAGGGCTCTGTGTCTCTGTGTGTGCAGGGCTGTGTGGCTCAGTGGAGACATCTGTGTCTCTGTGTGTGCAGGGCTCTGTGTGTCTCTGTGTGTGCAGGGCTGCGTGTCTCTGTGTGTGCAGGGCTGTGTGGCTCAGTGGAGAGATCTGTGTCTCTGTGTGTGCAGGGCTCTGTGTCTCTGTGTGTCTCTGTGTGTGCAGGGCTGCGTGTCTCTGTGTGTGCAGGGCTCTGTGGCTCAGTAGATACATCTGTGTCTCTGTGTGTGCAGGGCTCTGTGTCTCTGTGTGTCTCTGTGTGTGCAGGGTTGCGTGTCTCTGTGTGTGCAGGGCTCTGTGGCTCAGTGGATACATCTGTGTCTCTGTGTGTGCAGGGCTCTGTGTCTCTGTGTGTCTCTGTGTGTGTAGGGCTGCGTGTCTCTGTGTGTGCAGGGCTCTGTAGCTCAGTAGATACATCTGTGTCTCTGTGTGTGCAGGGCTCTGTGTCTCTGTGTGTCTCTGTGTGTGCAGGGCTGCGTGTCTCTGTGTGTGCAGGGCTCTGTGGCTCAGTGGATACATCTGTGTCTCTGTGTGTGCAGGGCTCTGTGTCTCTGTGTGTCTCTGTGTGTGCAGGGCTGCGTGTCTCTGTGTGTGCAGGGCTCTGTGGCTCAGTGGATACATCTGTGTCTCTGTGTGTGCAGGGCTGCGTGTCTCTGTGTGCACGCATGGCGGTGCTGTGTCCAGGCTGGGCCCTGGTGAGTCTCGGCACGCTGAGTGTCGTCTCGGGAGTCGTCGCTTTCTTCCCGGGACTCAGCCTGCAGACGCAGCAGTTCGTGGCGTGGAGCAGCCGCGTCGCCTGCCCCGTGTGGGCCGGACTCATGGTGAGGGCTCTCACTCACCACGCTCACCACACTCACCATGCAAAACTCACCTAAAACTCACCACACTCACCACGCTCACCATGCCACGCTCACCATGCCACGCTCACCATGCAAAACTCACCAAAAACTCACCACGCTCACCTAAAACTCACCACGCTCACCATGCCACACTCACCATGCAAGACTCACCACTCGCCATGCACGACTCACCACACTCACCATGCCACACTCACCATGCAAAACTCACCACGCTCACCATGCAAAACTCACCACACAAAACTCACCACACTCACCATGGTGCCGATGACGGTGGTGTTGGTGGGTAGTGATGGTGGTCATGTCGACGGTGATGATTTTGTTGGCGGTGGTGGGAAACAAGGGGGGTGGTGATGGTGCTGATGATGGTGATGATGGTGGTGATGTTGGTGATGTGGGTGCTGATAATGGTGGTGATGGTGCTGATAATGGTGATGATGGTGGTGATGTTGATGGTAGTGATGTGGGTGCTGATGGTGGTGATGATGATGGTGGTGATGTTGATGCTAGTGATGATGGTAGTGATGGTGGTTATGATGGTGGTGATGTTGATGGTAGTGATGGTAGTGATGGTGGTGATGATGGTGGTGATGTTGATGGTAGTGATGTGGGTGCTGATGGTGGTGATGGTGTTGGTGATGATGATGGTGGTGATGATGGTAGTGATGATGATGGTGGTTATGATGGTGATGATGATGGTGGTGATGGTGCTGATGGTGGTGGTGATGGTGGTGATGGTGGTGATGATGTTGTCTGCAGGCTGTGTGCGCTGGCGCTGTGACTGTGAGATCCGGACTCAGGAAGCGGACTCGCTCACTGGTGAAACACCATCATCATCACCACCATCATCATCATCACCACCATCATCATCACCACCATCATCATCACCATCATCATCATCACCATCATCATCACCACCACCATCATCATCACCATCATCACCATCATCATCATCACCATTATCATCACCACCACCATCATCATCACCATCATCATCATCATCACCATCATCACCATCATCATCATCATCACCATCATCATCATCACCATCATCATCACCATCATCATCACATCATCATCATCACCATCATCATCACCATCATCACCACCACCATCATCATCACCATCATCATCATCACCATCATCATCACCATCATCATCATCACCATTATCATCACCACCACCATCATCATCACCATCATCATCACCATCATCATCATCACCATCATCATCATCACCATCATCATCACCATCATCATCACCATCATCATCATCACCATCATCATCACCACCACCATCATCATCACCATCATCATCATCACCATCATCATCATCACCATCATCATCACCATCATCATCATCACCATCATCATCACCACCACCATCATCATCACCATCATCATCATCACCATCATCATCACCATCATCATCATCACCATTATCATCACCACCACCATCATCATCACCATCATCATCACCATCATCATCATCACCATCATCATCATCACCATCATCATCACCACCACCATCATCATCACCATCATCATCATCACCATCATCATCACCATTATCATCACCACCACCATCATCATCACCATCATCATCATCACCATCATCATCATCATCACCATCATCATCATCACCATCATCATCATCACCATCATCATCATCACCATCATCATCACCATCATCATCATCACCATCATCATCACCACCACCATCATCATCACCATCATCATCACCATCATCATCACCATCATCACCATCATCATCACCACCACCATCACCACTATCATCACCATCATCACCACCATCATCACCACCACCATCACCACCATCACCACCACCATCACCACCATCACCACCACCATCATCATCACCACCATCATCATCATCACCATCATCACCATCATCATCATCATCACCACCACCATCACCACTATCATCACCATCATCACCACCATCATCACCACCACCATCACCACCACCATCACCACCATCACCACCACCATCACCACCACCATCATCATCATCACCACCATCATCATCACCATCATCACCATCATCATCATCACCACCACCATCACCACTATCATCACCATCATCACCACCATCACCACCACCATCATCACCATCATCATCACCACCACCATCATCACCATCACTATCATCATCATCATCATCACCACCATCAGCATCATCATCACCATCACCATCATCGAGAGCATTCTTACATACTGCATCTGTGTATGGTACACCAGCTGCACAGTGGCTCAGAGGAGAGCGCTCCAGAGGGTCATCAACACAGCCCAAAAGATCGCCGGCTGCCATCTCCCCACACTTGAAGAACTACACAGTTCACGTTGCATCAAAAAAGCACAGCACATTATAGAGGACTCTTCCCACCCTGGACACTCACTGTTTGAGCTGTTGCCATCAGGCAGACGATTCAGATCAGTCAAAACAAGGACAAACAGATTCAAACAGAGCTTTTATCCTACAGCGATCACCACACTCAATAATGCTAATTAATTATTAAGTAATAGCGTTTACAATTGACTGTGAAATAGAGATGTGCAATGACAAAATGTAACCTTATGTGGGTATGTGGGTATACTTGGGCTGTTTTTATATATAGTATAAATTGATTATCTTTCATTTAATTTTATTTTTATTTTCTTGTTTTATTTAATTTAAATTTATGAATGAGGCCCTGACTGGTGAGCATTTTAAATTTCGTTGTACTGGTGACAATGACAATAAACGATCTATCTATCTATCATCATCACCACCATCACTATCATCATCACCACCACCATCACTATCATCATCACCACCATCATCACCACCATCACCATCACCACCACAATCATCACCATCACCACCACAATCATCACCATCACCACCACAATCATCACCATCAACACAATCATCACCACCACCATCACCACCATCATCACCACCACCACCACCACCATCATCACCACCATCACCACCACCATCATCACCATCATCACCACCACCACCACCATCATCACCACCACCATCACCACCATCATCACGACCACAATCATCATCATCACCATCATCACCACCACAATCATCATCATCATCATCACCACCACCACCACCACCATCACCACCATCACCACCACCATCATCATCACCACCACCACCACCATCATCACCACCATCACCACCACAATCATCATCACCATCACCACCACCATCATCATCATCACCACCACCATCACGACCACAATCATCACCATCATCATTGTCCCCCGGTGTCTCACCCCCCCCCCCCCCCCCCCCCATTGTCTCACCCCCCATTGTCTCCCATTGCCTCACCCCCCCCATTGTCTCACCCTCTCATCGTCCCCCATTGCCTCACCTCCCCCCGCAGGCCGAGGCTTCGTGTGCTCTCTGCGTGCTGAGCGCGGCCTGCAGTGTCCCCCACCTGTCCCTGGCGCTCTGCTCGCTGCTCATGGGCCCCCTGTGCCGCTACTCACACGCCGGCGTGGCCGGCACCGCCTACCTGGGCCAGGCCGTGCGCTGGCCATACCCCTACGCCCTGTGGCAGGTGACGGCGCGCGCAGAGATACACACACCGCTCGCTCCACGTGAGAACACCAACACCACTCTCACCACCACTCACATCATCACCACTCTCACCACCACTCACATCATCACCACCACCACCACTCACATCATCACCACCACTCACCACCACTCACCACGACACTCACCGTGAGAACACCACCACTCACCACCACACTCACCACCACTCTCACCACCACTCACCACCACACTCACCACCACTCACCACCACTCACCACGACACTCACCGTGAGAACACCACCACTCACCACCACTCTCACCACCACTCACCACCACTCTCACCACCACTCACCACCACTCACCACCACTCTCACCACCACTCACCACCACACTCACCACCACTCTCACCACCACTCACCACCACACTCACCACCACACTCACCACCACTCACCACCACACTCACCACCACTCTCACCACCACTCACCACCACTCCCACCACACTCACCACCACTCACCACCACTCACCACGACACTCACCGTGAGAACACCACCACTCTCACCACCACTCACCACCACTCTCACCACCACTCACCACCACTCACCACCACTCACCACCACTCTCACCACCACTCACCACCACACTCACCACCACTCTCACCACCACTCACCACCACACTCACCACCACACTCACCACCACTCACCACCACACTCACCACCACTCACCACCACACTCACCATGAGAACACCACTCACCACGACTCTCACCACCACTCACCGTGAGAACACCACCACTCACCACCACCACTCTCACCACCACACTCACCACCACTCACCACCACACTCACCACCACTCACCACCACACTCACCACCACTCACCACCACTCACCACCACTCTCACCACCACTCACCACCACTCTCACCACCACTCACCACCACACTCACCACCACTCTCACCACCACTCTCACCACCACTCTCACCACCACTCTCACCACCACACTCACCACCACACTCACCACCACTCTCACCACCACTCACCACCACTCTCACCACCACTCACCACCACCACTCACCACCACTCTCACCACCACTCTCACCACCACTCTCACCACCACTCTCACCACCACTCTCACCACCACTCACCACCACCACTCACCACCACACTCACCACCACTCACCACCACTCTCACCACCACTCTCACCACCACACTCACCACCACTCTCACCACCACTCACCACGACACTCACCGTGAGAACACCACCACTCTCACCACGACGCCACTCACCACGACTCTCACCACGACATCATTCGGCGTGGCACCACTCACCACCACCACTCACCACAACACTCACGACTCACCACGCCACTCGCAGGGTCACTCACAATGCTCCCCCCCCCACCCCCCCACTCGCCACAACGCCACTCGCCACTCAGCCGGTCGGCACTCGCTATACCGGTGAAGGACTCTCACGACGCAAGCACGTCACGTCACCCCCTTGTCCACCCCCGTGTTCCCCCCACGCGTCCACCCCATGTCCACCCCGTGTCCCTCCCCGTGTCACCCCCCCCCCGTGCCCCCCCCCCCCCCAGGAGACGAGGACGTACTGCGTGGAGCCGCTGGGTGCCGAGTGGCAGCACCTGGCGCTGCAGGTTCTGGACGCGACGTTGTCCACCTCCGAGTTTGCGCTCGCACTCGCAGCCTGCGTGGGGCAGGGACGACGCCTGTTCCGCTCGCGGGTAACAACAACCAGCCAACAGCCCCCAGCCAACAGCCCCCAGCCAACAGCTCCCAGCCAACAGCCCCCAGCCAACAGCCCCCAGCCAACAGCCCCCAGCCCTGTCTGTGTGGAGCGTCTGTCTATAGCGTCTGTCTGTGTCTGTCTGGAGGGTCTGTCTGTCTGTCTGTAGCGTCTGTCTGGAGCGTCTGTCTGGAGCGTCTGTCTGGAGCGTCTGTCTGGAGCGTCTGTCTATCTGTCAGTCTTCCTGCTCCGGTCTCATCACCACCGCCACCACCATCACCACCATCATCACCATCACCACCATCACCACCACCATCACCACCATCACCACCACTACCATCACCATCACCACCGCCATCATCACCATCACCACCATCATCACCATCACCACCACTACCATCACCATCACCACCACCATCACCACCATCACCACCACCACCATCACCACCACTACCATCATCATCACCACCACCATCACCACCGCCATCATCACCATCACCATCATCACCATCACCACCACCATCACCACCAACACCATCACCATCATCACCACCACCATCACCACCACCACGCTGCCAAACGAACGCCCTCTGTGTCTCCATCTTTTGTCTTCCAGAACAAGGTGCGCAACCACGTGTGGTGAGTAACCACGCGTGGTGAGCGAACAGCGTGGTGAGCGTGGCACCACCACGAGGAGGAGGAGGGGGGGGGTGGAGACGCTGGCGCGAGACCCTCCGGACCAACGCTTCAAGTGCTCGTCTCCTGCACGCGTCACCGCTGCTACCCCCCCCAACTCCCCCGTCACACACAGAGACACAGACACACACACACAGGTACACACACAGACACACACACAGGTACACACACAGACACACACACACATAGGTACACACACAGACACACACACGCACGTACACACACACGCACAGCTACACACACAGGTACACACACATACACACGCAGGTACACACACACACGCACTCAGACACAGGCACACACACACGTACACATACACAAACAGCTACACACACAGGTACACACACACGCACAGACACACACACACAGACACACACACACAGGCACACACACAGGTACACACACACACACACGCAGGTACACACACACACGCACTCAGATACAGGCACACACACACACGCACTCAGATACAGGCACACACACACACGTACACATACACAAACAGCTACACACACAGGTACACACACACGCACAGACACACACACAGGTACACACACACACGCACAGACACACACACACAGACACACACACACAGGCACACACACAGGTACACACACACGCATGCACGCGCACAGACACACGCACACACGCACGCAGACACACACACACGCGTGTATAGTCCATAGCCGTCAACCCCTTGTCAGCGCCCGACCATATCACCAATTCAGACCGTGTTGGTCACCCCGTGCCAGTTATACATCTCAAAGTTCATCCTACAAAGTCACTTTACACTACACTATACACTACACTATACACTACACTATACACTACACTATACACTACACACTTTACACTACTATACACTACACTATACACTACTATACACTACACTATACACTACACTACTATACACTACACTATACACTACACTATACACTACACTACTATACACTACACTACACACTACTATACACTACACTATACACTACTATACACTACACTACACACTACTATACACTACAATACACTATTACACACTATACACTACACGACTATACACTACACTTCTATACCATACCTGTCAACCCCTTATCAGTGCCCTACCTTAATTACAGACCAACTCAGACCTTATTGGTCCCATCACAAGAGAGAAACACAAACAGCCAAAAAATAAAACCGTGTGCCCAAATTGAAACGGCTGTACGCCGAACAGACCTGTACACTCAAGTTCCCTGTACAAGAATCCGGGGTAAACCGTGATGGGTTGATATCTATGATACACATACAGTACATACACATATATACCCTACTCGTGTGGCTGTGGGCCTCCCCTAGGTCCACTCAGCCTCCTCAGAGTGAGCAGCAATCATCAGATCATCAGCATACATAACATGGTTCGTCATTAACCGCACCCGGGCACTGATCAGCCCTCCCATTGTATCTGCTGTACCAGATAGAAATTCCTCTGGTACAGCCACGCCAGCGACGATGATTTGAACTGGTCCTGGCCCCCCCCTAGGTCGGCTCGGCCTGTAACGAGTACCTGGGGCGGTGTGTAGTGAGCATCGCCACTGGGGAGACAAAGGCGGCCGGGCGTGGTGCTGGCCACCCACCCCTCGTGTGCCGTGCCGGCTTTCATAATGTGTCTGTTAAACTTCTTTGATTCTTTCGGTAAAGTCGCGTAGAAAATAATATAAATTAACTAATAGAATAGGACGTTTCGATTGCAACACAAGCAATGGTCATCAGGTGTGACTGAATGAGAAAACAAAGCTAGTGGACTTAGAACTACAATGCAAGACAACACAGAGAGTCGGCTAACACAGCAGTCAACACCCAACGTGGTTGATTACGTTCTTACAAAGAATGCTACATTTGAGAGAGAGACAAAACACAGAGACACGTAGAAAGACACACAAGCAGAGAGAGACACACAGAGAGAGACAACACAGAGACACAGAGAGAGAGACACACACAGACACACAGAGAGAAACAACACAGAGACACACAACCAGAGAGAGACACACACACAGAGACACACAGAGAGACACAGAGAGATACACACAAGCAGAGAGAGACACACACAGAGAGACACAGAGAGGGACACACAACATAGACACACAACATAGACACACAAGTCCCATAGAGACACAGACTCCCAGACTCCCAGAGACACAGACTCCCAGGGACAGAGGCACATAGAGACACAGAGATCAGCACGGTTGGGTACGTACGGTGCAAAAGGAAGTTCAACACACGTACGCAGGGGACATGGTCTCGCCACGATATATAAGTGTTTGTATTAAACGACTGCGGGTGCAACGATCACAGCCTCTCAGCAACAACACAAACCGCAGCCTCTGCCGCCTGCCAACCGCGCTACTCAACTCCATGGCCCAGTTTAGCAACGGAGGCTTTCGACCGCCGATATTCAAGCCGGCGAAACGCCGCAGCGAACATTGCGGGTTTACTCTCCCGACACACAACCCGGCGTTTACTCCACGCGACTTGGCAACTGCAGCCGATCGATCGCCACTAGGGTTGGCGGTGATGTCGCGGGCGCCCGTGCCAGGCTTGGTGCACCACGAGGCCGGAACACTTCGAGTGTGTGGCTCTCGCAAGCTGGCAAGACCGGGAGCAACAGGAGAGCTTCACCATTCTTGCCCGATGAAGCTGATTGTAATTATCAGCGAAACGTCGCACTACTCACATTTTAAAATGCTGTTGATTCTCTCTTCAGCACACCACCGGTGGGGCTAAAGAAGTGAATTAATTTGTCCTTTGAAAAAAACGTGACACATTGTTTACTGTTTGGCCGTGTCGGGTGGTGGAGGGTTACGACACATTTATAAACAACGCGATCTCAACCCAACAACGTTGATTATGAATAATATTGGTCGTGAAAGCATGCTACGTGTTAAATTGGCAAGAGGTGGTCACGGGGCAGACCCTCCCTCCCTCCACCCAATTGTGGCCCGTCACACGATGGGCACGCTACCGTAAACAACAACAAAAAACAACCGCAAACCACAACAACAACGCACCAAATCACAGCACGCACGGCGTCAACGGCGGCCGTGGCAGAGAAACAAAACCCAACAACAACCCTAACCCTCCTCTTGGTTCTTTCGGTAAAGTCACGTAGAAGGGAGATAATAAAATAATAAAAATAAAACATCATAAAATAATTCTGACGACGTTTCGGCCACAACGCAAGCGGCCGTCCTCAGGTGAAGAACAGGTCTGTCGGGAAGACAGCGTCCCAATGCTGCTTGCGTTGTGGCCGAAACGTCGTGAGAATTATTTTATGTTTTATTTTTATTATTTTATTATTTCCCTTCTACGTGACTTTACCGAAAGAACCAAGAAGATGAATCCCTGCAGTCACGAAAGAAGCTGAACATCGAAATTTGCACGTTACAAGTTACGCTACCTTACACACCCACCACGACGGCTTTCGGCTGTTACCGTGTTGTCATGCGTTGCACAACGCCGGAATAAAATTGTATCTCGAGCGAACCGGGTCCTGATCCTGGTTGACTCGCGCGCCGCGGACTGCGCTAGCGCCACACCGCAGCTTTGCGACTTCGCCCGGCTTGACGGACGCCGCCTCCGGCTGACCTGGATCGACGCGGCACTGCGGCGGAGGGGCGAGTGGCGGGATGAGCGGTGGGGCCGTGCGGAGGCTGCGCACGCGAACAGGGGAAACGCGCAGATGGTGCGACAAAGCCTCTCGCGAATGCAGAAACCTCTTCTTGGTTCTTTCGGTAAAGTCACGTAGAATGGGAATAATAAAGTAATAACAATAAAACGTAATAAAATAATTGTCACGACGTTTTCGGCCACAACGCAAGCAGCCGTCCTCAGGTGGAGAACAGGTCTGTCGAGAAGACAGAGTCTAAATGACACACCCCAGGCTTGGAGCGTCTATTTAAGCTGCTGGGTTGGAGGGGGGAAGAGCGCCTTGACAAAATAATTTGCATATCAAGAGGAATTTAGCATATTTATGGGAAATGCAGATATGCGATTAGTACTACTTGTGAAATGCGTAGGTTTGGCGGGGGGTTTAAAGTCATATTATGCCCGTGCATTATGCAGGATTAGAAGATGAATCCGTGCAGTCACGAAAGCTTTAAATCGAAATGCAGAAACCTCGTACCGGTGGGGAAAGAAAATGGAATAATGAAATGTACCGTACTAGTAATGGAAGAACTCCACGACTCCAGGAAGTGGCCCCGAGGCTTGCCACAACGTAAGGGGCCGTGGCCAATTACAGACAACGTCAGTTGAGCGTGGACAATTAGACCCAAGCCGAAACATAACATGTAAAAAAGAATATTTAAAAACGATATATATATTTTATATATATATAAAAATATATATATATGATATAATATGGTATTGTCATCAGTGTGACATCAGTATACCAAGTTTGCAGTCGATACCACATTGGGAAGTGGGTTAAAATTGAGTTACAAGATTTGAGGATACAACAACAGACAGTTAAATAAAAGCGTGTAACAATAGGGCTTATTTTGCCTTTTGGCGTCATCTGGTCCAACACCAATGGAGACTAGGCTCTAAGAAAAGCTGTCTCGGGTGTGGACCAATCAACTTCAAGGACAGTGCATACATTATCAGAGTTGTGTTTTTTGTTTGCATTTTGACTGCTTGTGTTGTGGTTATTGCAAACATGATCCCTTGTATAAAGGTGTCAGTTTTTGTACCAGTTGAAAGGGTAAAAACCTATTACTATAAAGAGTATGAATCCTTGAAGTCACAAAAACTTCAAATCTACTCTAGCACAGAGGTCGCAAACGGGTTTTGATTCCTTACCCGTACCCAGCCGCACCAGGGTCGCAAACGGGTACCCGGCCGTACCCGTACCCTACCCGGCCGAGTACGGGTAGGGTACGGGTATCGGGTACCTGATTGCGACCTCTGGGATGAAGCCATGTTGCGGGCGCGGGTGGGTTGATTCTAGAAACTTGAATTGTGAGAAGAGACAAGACGTTGGGAAATGAGTGACAAACGGTGACTCACCAGTGACTCACGGCCTACCCGTACCCGGCCGCACCAGGGTCGCAAATGGGTACCCGTACCCGTACCCGGCCGGGTACGGGTAGCCGGGTATCGGGTAGGGTACGGGTATCGGGTATCCGGTTGCGACCTCTGCTCCAGCAGCAGCAGTGCGACGCATACCTTGCAAGTGCGAGGAACAATGGGTGAGCAGATGACCTCCCCGACAGAACTCGGGGGAGGAGGAGGTTGATGAGGTGGACACTTCTCGGCGGGGTCCCTGTCGAGATAAATCGACATGCGTGGGTGTACAGGCGGTTCACAACGGCCGCGTCAGGGACGCTTGTGTGTACGCACGTTGAACTTCTTTCGCACCGTACAAGGCCAACCGCTCTAGATCGCAGGTGCGGGGTGAAGGACAACAAACTAAACACATTAAGGAGTTCTAGAGAAGTGAGTTTCCAATCAAGAGCAAGACTGATGGAGGCTCTGCTCGGAGATTCGAATAGATTTTTCAGCCAAAACTGAAGCTGCGAGTGGCTGAGCGAGTGGGTGAACGTGGTGCATCTGCCAGACATCTCAGCCCACGGCACCTGGGTCTGTCCCGCGACCTCGTGCCAGCGGAGAGCGTTCGAACACTTCGCGTGATGGCCTCGGAGCACACCTGGGGCCTGGCACAAGCGCCACGGTAACATCACTGCCACTTAGTGGCGAACGGCGGCTGTTGTTGTGGGTGTGGGGATGTGAATGAACGAGTGAGTAGTGGTGGTTAGCGCTACGCTGCGCTACAAACCCGGCGGCCAGAGTGCGATTCCCACTCACGGTCACCAACACCGGTGACGATGATCGGAACCGTTTCTGGGCCTCCCCTAGGTCGACTCAGCCTTAAATAAGTACCTGGCGCGGTGTGTAAACATCGCTACGAGGGAGACAAAGGCGGCCGGGCGTGGTGCTGGCCACCCACCTCCTCGTGTGCCGTGCCGGCCTTTGTCGGTGCTACTCGCTACCAGCACTTGCCCCAACAGTCTGTTCAGGCTACACGGGGGGTCTTTGTCTTGTGAACGAGTGAGTGAAGTGGGTCATCCGCAGCAGCAGCAGCCAGCAGCAGTAGCAGCAGTAGCCAACAGCAGCAGACAGCAGTAGCCAACAGCAGCAGACAGCAGTAGCAGCAGCAGCCAGCAGCAGTAACCAGCAGCAGTAGCAGCAGCTACAGCAGCAACTCTCAGTAGCAGCAGCAGCCAGCAGCAGCAGTCAGTAGCAGCAGTAGCAGCAGCAGTCAACAGCAGCAACCAGCAGCAGTCAGCAGCAGCACACAGCAGCAGCAGTAGTAGCAGCCAGCAGCAGCAGCAGTCAGCAGCAGCAGTAGCTAGCAGCAGCAGTCTGCAGCAGCAGCAGCAGTCATCATCAGCAGCAGCAGCAGCAGTAGACAGCAGCAGTCAGCTACAGCAGCTACAGCAGCAGTAGCAGCAGTCAGCAGCAGCAGCCAGCAGCAGCAGACAGCAGCAGCAGCAGCCAGCAGCAATCATCAGCAGCAGCAGACAGCAGCAGTCAGCAGCAGCTACATCAGCAGCAGTAGCAGCAGCTACAACAGCAGCAGCTACAGCAGCAGCAACAGCAGCAGCAGCAGTCATCAGCAGCCAGCAGCAGTAGCAGCAGTTGGAGCCAGCAGCAGCTACAGCAGCTACAGCAGCAGCAGGCAGTAGCAGCAGCAGCAGACAGCAGCTACAGCAGCAGTCATCAGCAGTCATCAGCAACAGCAGCAGCAGCTACAGCAGCTACAGCAGCAGACAGCAGCCAGCAGCAGCTACAGCAGCGATCAATCTACACCTCTGACAGCTCAAACCCCCACCTCTTTCTCAATGGCCCCATCGTCTTTCTCCGAGTTTTCAAGTAACACCGGAGCTTGGCTCCGAGCCTCACTTATTGTCATTTATGTTCGCGAAATATTGGGCGCATTACAGATTTGCACGATCGTTGTTATTATGGCGAGTGGCTGAACGGGTGGGTAAGTTGGTGTTGAGGTCGATGAATGGTTACGTGAGTTTTTTGGTGGATGAGTGAATTGATATTTGAGTGGGTGAGTAGGTGAGCTAGCATGTAAGAGGGTGACCGAGTTATTTGTGCGAGTGGGTGGGTGGGTGAGCAGCTACAGGGTGAGCGAGTGAAGAATGTGTGATTGCGTGGGAGAAGAGAGTGAGTGAGCGAGTGAGTGAGCGATTGGGTGAACAAACAGATGAACGTGTGATTGTGTGGAAGAGAGGGTGAGCGAGTGGGTGAGCGATTGGGTGAGCGAACGGATGAACGTGTGATTGCGCGGGAGAGAGGGTGAGTGTGAGATGGTATGCTCACCTGCCCAGAGCGGATCCAGACTCCTGAAACTCCCCACTCAGAGGAATTCCCGGGGAACGGCTTAACAGCTGCAAAATCGTCAGCATCAACGTCATCATCATCATCATCCACCACCACCTCGCCATCATCAATGATGCGATCACTGAGTGTGTGTATATGGGTGGCTATACGAGTATACGTGACTTTTTCGATTTAAAGCTTTCGTGACTGCAGGGATTCATCTTCTTGGTTCTTTCGGTAAAGTCACGTAGAAGGGAAACAATAAAAATAATGAAATCAAACATAATAAAATAATTCTCACGACGTTTCGGCTACAACGCAAGCAGCCGTCCTCAGGTGAAGACCAGGTCTGTCGGGGAGACAGCGTCTGAGTGAAAACAGACGCTCGTCTCCCCGACATGAATGAAAACAGACGCTGTCTCCCCGACAAACCTGGTCTTCACCTGATGACGGCTGCTTGCGTTGTGGCCGAAACGTCGTGAGAATTATTTTATTTGGTTTTATTTTTATTATTTTCATTCTACGTGACTTTACCGAAAGAACCAAGAAGATACACGTGCCTTGTGTGAGCGTGAGAGTGTGGGGAGCGGTGGTGGCGCCAACAACCCCAGTTCGATTCCTAGTCACGACCAATAACGGTGGCGAACATCTGAACCGGTGCCGAGCTTCCCCGAGGTCGAATCAACCTCACGGACGAGTAGCTGGTGCCGTGTGCAGTAAACATCGCCACTGGGGAGACAAAGGCGGCCGGGCGTGGTGCTGGCCACCCACCCCCTCGTGTGCCACAGTGCCGGTAGCCTTCATAAGTGCTGCTCGCTAACAGCACTTGCCCCAGCAGTCTGTTACAGGCTATACGGGGCATCTTTGTCTTTGTTTGTACCGGTGACGTCACAACGACGCTTGTGCCAGGCTAGGTGCAGGAGGTCACGGGACAGACCCAGTAGGTGACGTGGGTTGACTGCTGTGCCAGGCTAGGTGCAGGAGGTCACGGGACAGCCCAGCAGGTGACGTGGGTTGACTGCTGTGCCAGGCTAGGTGCAGGAGGTCACGGGACAGACCCAGCAGGTGACGTGGGTTGACTGCTGTGCCAGGCTAGGTGCAGGAGGTCACGGGACAGACCCAGCAGGTGACGTGGGTTGACTGCTGTGCCAGGCTAGGTGCAGGTCACGGTACAGACCCAGCAGGTGCCATGGGTGACTGCTGTGCCAGGCTAGGTGCAGGAGGTCACGGGACGACGATGATCCGAACCGGTCCTGGGCCTCCTCCTCTAGGTCGACTCAGCCTCAAACGAGTACCTGGTGCGGTGTGCAAGCAACAACACCACTGGGGAGACAAAGGCGGCCGGGCGTGGTGCTGGCCACCCACCCCCTCGTGTGCCGTGCCGGCCAGCTCACTAACAGCACTTGCCCCAGCAGTCTGTTGAGGCTACGTGCATGAATGTGTGAGTACATGTATACGTGCGAGTGCATATCTGGGTGTGTACATGTATGTACATGTATGTGTGAGTGCTGATGTGGGTGTGTACATGTATGTACATGTATGTGTGAGTGCTGATGTGTGTGTGTGTACATGTATGTACATGCTGATGTGTGTGTACATGTATGTACATGTATGTGTGCGTGCTGATGTGTGTGTACATGTATGTACATGTATGTGTGCGTGCTGATGTGTGTGTACATGTATGTACATGTATGTGCGAGTGCTGATGTGTGTGTACATGTATGTGTGAGTGCTGATGTGTGTGTACATGTATGTGCATGTATGTGTGAGTGCTGATGTGTGTGTACATGTATGTACATGTGTGTGTGCGTGCTGATGTGTGTGTGTACATGTGTGTACATGTATGTGTGAGTGCATATCTTGGTGTGTATATGTATGTACATGTATGTGTGCGTGCTGATGTGTGTGTACATGTATGTACATGTGTGTGTGCGTGCTGATGTGGGTGTACATGTATGTACATGTATGTACATGTATGTGTGCGTGCTGATGTGGGTGTACATGTATGTACATGTATGTACATGTGTGTGTGCGTGCTGATGTGTGTGTGTACATGTGTGTACATGTATGTGTGCGTGCGTGGAGCAAGTTACCATCTGCACGTATCTCCTCAGCTCACATTCTCTTTCTCCTCTCCACTCGTCCCCTCTGCTCTGCGAGCCAGCGGCGGTCGTGCCGTGGCCGGCGGCGGTCGTGCCGTGGCCGGCGGTGGGCGTGCCGTGGCCGGCGGTGGGCGTGCCGTGGCCGGCGGTGGGCGTGCCGTGTCCGGCGGCGGTCGTGCCGTGGATGACCACGGACACGGCGGGGCTGCTCGTGCGTCTGTTATGGCTGCGGGTGTTTGCTGCGCGAGTGGCGGTGCCGGAGGTAGATGCGGTGACATTGAGGAGGGGCGGAGTGGCGACAGACGTGTCTCCGTTAGCGATAGACCGCTGTGTGATAGGGACAGTGTGGTGTGTGTTAGGGACAGTCTGCTGTGTGTTAACGACAGACTGCTGTGCGTTAAGGACAGTCTGGTGTGTGTTAGCGACAGTCTGGTGTGTGTTAGCGACAGTCTGGTATGTGTTAGGGACAGTGTGGTATTCGCTAGGGATAGTGTGGTATGTGTTAGCGATAGACTGGTGTGTGTTAGCGATAGACTGGTGTGTGTTAGGGACAGTCTGGTATGTGTTAGGGATAGTGTGGTATGCGTTAGGGACAGTCTCGTGTGTGTTAGCGATAGACTGCTGTGCGTTAGAGACAGTCTGGTATGCGATAGGGACAGCCTGGTATTCGCTAGGGATAGTGTGGTATGCGTTAGCGATAGACTGCTGTGCGTTAGGGAAAGTCTGGTGTGCGTTAAGGACAGTATGGTATTCGCTAGGGATAGTGTGGTGTGTAATAGGGACAGCCTCGTGTGTGTTAGGGATAGTGTGGTGTGTGTTAGGGACAGTCTCGTGTGCGTTAGGGATAGTCTGGTATTCGCTAGGGATAGTGTGGTATGCGTTAGCGATAGATTGGTGTGCGTTAGAAACAATCTGGTATTCGCTAGGGATAGTGTGGTGTGCGTTAGGCATAGTGTGGTGTGCGTTAGGGACAGTCTGGTATTCGCTAGGGATAGTGTGGTATGCGTTAGGCATAGTGTGGTGTGCGTTAGGGATAGTGTGGTGTGCGCTAGGCATAGTGTGGTGTGCGTTAGGCATAGTGTGGTGTGCGTTAGGCACAGTGTGGTGTGTGTTAGGCACAGTGTGGTGTGTGTTAGGCATAGTGTGGTGTGCGTTAGGGATAGTGTGGTGTGCGCTAGGCATAGTGTGGTGTGCGTTAGGAACAGTGTGGTGTGCGTTAGGCACAGTGTGGTGTGCGTTATGCATAGTGTGGTGTGCGTTAGGCACAGCCTGGTCCATGTAAGCGAGGGATGTGTGCGTGCTATGGACAGCAGGCGTGTATTTGTCGGGGCTCAAGTCATGCAAATTGTGGATGGACGCGTTCTGGCCGGCGGTGTACGCGTCAGGGCCGATTGCGACTGTGCTGCTGCTGTTGCAGCCGCTGCTGCTGCTGCTGCTGTTGCAGTTACTGCTGCTGCTGCTGCCGCTACTGCTGCTGCTGAGTGTGGTTGAGGCGCACGCGGCGGAGATGGGCGCGTACGCTGCCGTGCTGCCAGAGGCGAGCGCGTCGTGGTCGACCGCCGCGTACCCCGTCCGCGCAGCGGGGCTCGTGATGTGAGCGGCGGGGCCGCCGGCGCTGCGCGTGCCGTGGCCGGCGGTCCCCGCGTCCGCCGCCTCGTGGCGGACGAGGCGAGAGAGCGCCAGCGTCGTCTCGTGTCTCCACGCCTCGAGGGCTCGCTTCTCCCAGGACAGGCGCTCCGTCTCCGCGCGGACGACGCGGAGGCTGCAGGGGACAAGGCGCACGAAGAAGCGCGCGCGCTAACCGGAGTGTCCACCATCATCCCGTGTCTCCGAACGTGTCCCCCGTGTTTCTGTGTCTCCAATCGTGTCTTCAATCGTGTGCCCTGGTGTCTCCAATTGTGTCTGTGTCTCCAATCGTGTGTCTCTGTGTCTCCAATCTTATCCCCCGTGTTTCCAATCGTGTCCCCCGTTCATATGGTACAGGTACAATGGGAGGCTGACCGCTGCCCGGGTGCGGTCAAGCGATGGCTCCCTCTATGTTGATGATCTGGTGATTGCTGCTCAATCAGGAGTTGGTAACTCAACTGCTGAACCTGCATTGTGCCACTTCGTGGTGGGGCCTTACTATTGTAATGACAGTAGAGTCTACCTGCAGTGCGAGTGGACTGGTGGCCACGGGAGGTAATGACAGGGGAGTCAGCTGTGAGTGTGAAGGGACTGGTGGCCACGGGAGGTAATGACAGGGGAGTCAGTTGTGAGTGCGAAGGGACTGGTGGCCACGGGAGGTAATGACAGGGGAGTCAGTTGTGAGTGCGAAGGGACTGGTGGCCACGGGAGGTAATGACAGGGGAGTCAGCTGTGAGTGTGAAGGGACTGGTGGCCACGGGAGGTAATGACAGGGGAGTCAGCTGTGAGTGTGAAGGGACTGGTGGCCACGGGAGGTAATGACAGGGGAGTCAGCTGTGAGTGTGAAGGGACTGGTGGCCACGGGAGGTAATGACAGGGGAGTCAGCTGTGAGTGTGAAGGGACTGGTGGCCACGGGAGGTAATGACAGGGGAGTCAGTTGTGAGTGCGAAGGGACTGGTGGCCACGGGAGGTAATGACAGGGGAGTCAGCTGTGAGTGTGAAGGGACTGGTGGCCACGGGAGGTAATGACAGGGGAGTCAGCTGTGAGTGTGAAGGGACTGGTGGCCACGGGAGGTAATGACAGGGGAGTCAGCTGTGAGTGTGAAGGGACTAGTGGCCACGGGAGGTAATGACAGGGGAGTCAGCTGTGAGTGTGAAGGGACTAGTGGCCACGGGAGGTAATGACAGGGGAGTCAGTTGTGAGTGTGAAGGGACTGGTGGCCACGGGAGGTAATGACAGGGGAGTCAGCCTGCAGTGCGAGTGGACTGGTGGCCACGGGAGGTAATGACAGGGGAGTCATCTTGCAGGACGAAGGGACTGGTGGCCACGGGAGGTAATGACAGGAGAGTCAGCTTGCGGCACGAAGGGACTGGTGGCCACGGGAGGTAATGACAGGGGAGTCAGCCTGCAGTGTGAGTGGACTGGTGGCCACGGGAGGTAATGACAGGGGAGTCAGCTGTGAGTGTGAAGGGACTGGTGGCCACGGGAGGTAATGACAGGGGAGTCAGCTGTGAGTGTGAAGGGACTGGTGGCCACGGGAGGTAATGACAGGGGAGTCAGCCTGCAGTGCGAAGGAACTGGTGGCCACGGGAGGTAATGACAGGAGAGTCAGCTTGCGGCACGAAGGGACTGGTGGCCACGGGAGGTAATGACAGGGGAGTCAGCCTGCAGTGCGAGTGGACTGGTGGCCACGGGAGGTAATGACAGGGGAGTCATCTTGCAGGACGAAGGGACTGGTGGCCACGGGAGGTAATGACAGGAGAGTCAGCTTGCGGCACGAAGGGACTGGTGGCCACGGGAGGTAATGACAGGGGAGTCAGCTGTGAGTGCGAAGGGACTGGTGGCCATGGGAGGTAATGACAGGGGAGTCAGCTGTGAGTGTGAAGGGACTGGTGGCCACGGGAGGTAATGACAGGGGAGTCAGCTGTGAGTGCGAAGGGACTGGTGGCCACGGGAGGTAATGACAGGAGAGTCAGCTTGCAGGACGAAGGGACTTGTGGCGAGGGAAGAGGACGGTAGAGTCTGCTGGTGGAGCGAGCGTCCAGTCAGCAAGAAGGTTCTGGAAGGGGGGGGTGAGGCCTCAGTCCGTATATAAGGGAGATACGCGGGAGACTTGGGGCAGTTGCAGTGGGGTCTCCGTCTGTTCGAGTGAACGTGTCTTCATTAAAGAAACCATCTCAAGAAAAATGTGTCAAGTCGTCTTTGCACTATCATTCCCACCAAACATAACGCATCTACCCGGGCATTTTATGCAGTAAAATACCCCACCTCCTCGTGAGTGATGGGGCAGTTGTGGAGAGAAACGATGACCTCCCACACCTGAGTAGTGAGCTTGTGACCAGTACCAGTTTGGCGGCAGAGGTCTTACTCCGAATCAGTCGAGCAGCATTATCTTTTCATCGGCTGTGTAATACTGATGTGTCGGAAGTTTCCTAGTCTATCGTTCCATACGAAGCTGCAATGGGGAGACAAAGACGGCCAGGCGTAGTGTTGGCCACCTTCCCCTTCAAGTGCCGTGCCGGCCTTCATAGGTGCACGCTTATAGCACTTGCCCCAAAAGCCTATGTAGGCTACACAGGGGATCTGTGTCTTTGTTTGTGTGTGAATGAGGATCAACAAGTGTTCATCTTCTTGGTTCTTTCGGTAAAGTCGTCACGTAGAAGGGAAACAATAAAAATAATGAAATAAAACATAATAAAATAATTATCACGACGTTTCGGCTACAACGCAAGCAGCCGTCCTCAGGTGAAAACCAGGTCTGTCGAGGCGACAGCGTCTGAATGAAACAGCACCATGCTTGGAGCGTATATTTAAGCTGGGTTGGAAGGGGGGGAAAGGGCACCTTGACAAAAGAATTTGCATATCAAGAGGAATTCAGCATATTTATGGGAAATGCAGGTATGTGATTAGCACCACTTATGTCCGTGCATTATGCAGGATTAGCAGCATCAAAGGGAGGGGATATGGGAAATGCAGGTATGTGATTAGTACTACTTATGCCCGTGCATTATGCAGGATTAGCAGCATCAAAGGGAAGGGATATGGGAAATGCAGGTATGTGATTAGTACTACTTATGCCCGTGCATTATGCAGGATTAGCAGCACCGAAAGAACCAAGAAGATGAATCCCTGCAGTCATGAAAGCTTTAAATCGAGATCTACAAGTGTGTTTATAGCTCCCGGTATCTCCCCAAGTCTCCCCATGTGTCCCAATGTCTCCGTATCTCTCCCATTTGTCTCGCCTGGTATACAGCAGGTTGTGGATTTAATCCCAACCCTGACGCCCGATCTACGTCTGGAGTTTGCGTGTTCTCCCCGTGGTCGCGTGGAATTGCTTCCGGGTCCACCGGTTTTACCCTCCACATTTAGAATAAACTTTGAATAGTATTTGGCTGCTATAAATTCCCAAGTGACAAGCCACTAAATTGAGCTACCATATGCGATAGCCTTCTTCGAAAGAGCTATACGGCTCAGCGGGCCTAACCTGGTAAAACAAAAAATTAAATATAGTTTATAGTTTTAGTTGAACAACCGATCTCCCCGCGTTCTCTCGAATCTCGCCGTGTCCACCCCCCCCCCCCCCCGCTTATCTCACCGTTGCTCGTGCTCCTGTCGCAGCGATCTCATCTCCTCCTCTCGGAGGCGAAGTGTCTCCCGCATCGAGGCCTCCATCTGCACGGCCTGGTCCCGGGCGGCCTCCTCCGTGTGCAGCAGCCTCTTCAGCTCCTCGACCCGAGCGCGTCCACCCCTCTCCACCGCCTCCCTCTCCTTCACCTCACTGTCTCTCTCCTCCACCAACCCGTCTCTCTCCTCCTTCAACTCATCTCTCTCCTTCACTACAGCGTCTCTCTCCTCCTTCAACTGCACTCTATCCTCCACCACCCGGTCTCTCTCCTCCTTCATCTGGTCTCTCTCCTCCTTCAACCGGTCTCTCTCCTCCTTCAACTGGTCTCTCTCCTCCACCACCAGGTCTCTCTCCTCCTTCAACTGGTCTCGCTCCTCCTTCAACCCATCTCTCTCCTCCACCACCAGGTTTCTCTCCTTCATTACAGAGTCTCTCTCCTTCACTACAGAGTCTCTCTCCTCCACCAACTGGTCTCTCTCCTTCACTACAGAGTCTCTCTCCTCCTTCAACTGCTCTCTCTCCTCCTTCAACCCATCTCTCTCCTCCTTCAACCGGTCTCTCTCCTCCACCACCAGGTCTCTCTCCTCCTTCAACTGGTCTCGCTCCTCCTTCAACCCATCTCTCTCCTCCACCACCAGGTTTCTCTCCTTCATTACAGAGTCTCTCTCCTTCACTACAGAGTCTCTCTCCTCCACCAACTGGTCTCTCTCCTTCACTACAGAGTCTCTCTCCTCCTTGATCCGGTCTCTCTCCTCCTTGATCTGGTCTCTCTCCTCCTTCAACTGGTCTCTCTCCTTCACTACAGAGTCTCTCTCCTCCTTGATCCGGTCTCTCTCCTCCTTCAACTGGTCTCTCTCCTTCACTACAGAGTCTCTCTCCTCCTTCATCTGGTCTCTCTCCTCCTTCAACTGGTCTCTCTCCTTCACTACAGAGTCTCTCTCCTCCTTGATCCGGTCTCTCTCCTCCTTCAACTGGTCTCTCTCCTTCACTACAGAGTCTCTCTCCTCCTTCATCTGGTCTCTCTCCTCCTTCAACTGGTCTCTCTCCTTCACTACAGAGTCTCTCTCCTCCTTGAACTGGTCTCTCTCCTCCACCACCCGGTCTCTCTCCTCCTTCAACTGGTCTCTCTCCTTCACTACAGAGACTCTCTCCTTCACTACAGAGTCTCTCTCCTTCACTACAGAGTCTCTCTCCTCCTCCTCCTCCACCACCACCACCACCGCCACGTCCGAGTCTCTCTCCGTCTCCGTGTCGTCCCCACGCTCCACCACCTCCGAGTCACTCTGGGTCCCCGTGCCGTGGCTCGGCTCCGCTGCCTGCTTCACAATCAAAAGAGACGCGAAACCATCTTCTTGGTTCTTTCGGTAAAGTCACGTAGAAGGGAAGTAATAAAATAATAAAAAATCATAAAATAAAAAAATTATTATATTTTATTATATTATTTTATTATTTTATTTTATTATTTTATTTTATTATGTTTTATTTTTATTATTTTATTATTTCCCTTCTGCGTGACTTTACCAAAAGAACCAAGAAGATGAATCCCTGCAGTCACGAAAGCTTTAAATCGAAAAATCAAAAGAGACGCGAAACCCTGAACGTTAACGCGGACTCAACGCGTGCGCGCGCAGTCAGCGATTCACAGCAACTGCTGTCTCGGGGGCGAGGCCACGTAAGGCACTTACCCACATCTATGTCGTCGAGAATGCCTCCCTCCCCTCCCTCCTCACGACCTCTGACACACAGCCAAACAAAATGGAATCGTCCGCGCGGCGTGCGAGCGTTTGACAGCGCGCCGATTATTACCGTAGACACGGCTCGATTCGCCCGGCGAGGTCGGGAGAACGATCGTCGCAAACGCAATTTGGCGATTAGATAAGCGACGTGTTTCACCCGAGTCCTCGCCCGCATGTTGAACTTCTTTTGCACAGTACGTAGCCAGCCGTGCTAATCGGAGGTGCGGGGGAAGCAGCAACAATCTAAACACAAAAAAGCAGTCCTAAAGAAATTCGTTTTAAATCCAGGTGATTTAAGTGCACAGCTCAAAGCGGCTTCCTAATTATCGGAAGAGCGTTCCAGACGGCCGCAAAAGCAGCGCGTCTGAAAGCGCCGCGCTACGCAGTGGCCGTCTTTGTTCGCTGAGCGAGCCAAAGGCCGCTCTGCGAGTATGACGACCGGAGTTTGAGCGATGGTGGTTTATGCTCCTTGACGAGCTCCGTGAGTTGTTGCGCTTCAATTGTTGGCAAGCGCTTCGTGCGCGCAACGAACGCCGCCGCTCGCGATCAGCCACGTCACCACGCAAGCCTCCCTTCGTCCTGCTCCCCTCCCTACCTCCCTCCCGCCCCCCGCTCCATACTTTACCTTCTCTGCTTGCACCGTGGGACTCTGCTCTGTGAGATGAGCGTCTCTCCTCTTGCAGCACCGCACCACTTGCGCCAGGGTCTGCGGTAAACGCGCGCGCGGAACAGACAAAGGGGGCCCCCCGTGTAGCCTTCAAGGGACCGTTGGAGCGAGTGCCGTTAGCGAGAGTAGCAGCAGCACCTACGAAGGCCGGCACGGCACACGAACGGCCGGGTTGGCGAGCACCACGCTCGACCGCCTTGGTTTCGCACCAGGTACTCGTTCGAGGCTGATTCGACCTCGGGGAGGCCCAGGAGCGATTCAGGTTATCGTTACTGGTGTTGGCCGTGAGCGGGAATCGAACTGGGGTCGCTGAAGTTCTTAGCGCGGCGCCTTAACTGCCACTCTACCGCTCCCCACAAAGATTCCCCGTGCAGCCTTAAACCGTTGGGGCAAGTGCTGTTAGCGAGAGGAACCTTTCGTGACTGCAGAGATTCATCTTCTTGGTTCTTTCGGTAAAGTCACGTAGAATGGAAATAATAATAAAATAATAAAAATGAAACATAATAAAATAATTCTCACGACGTTTCGGCCACAACGCAAGCGGCCGTTCTCAGGTGAGGAACAGGTCAGAAGACAAAGTCATTCAGACTCTGTCGTCTCGACAGACCTGTTCCTCACCTGAGGACGGCCGCTTGCGTTGTGGCCGAAACGTCGTGAGAACTATTTTATTTTTATTATTTTATTATTTCCATTCTACGTGACTTTACCGAAAGAACCAAGAAGACGAGAGGAACCTATGAAGGCAGGCACGGCACACGAGGGGGTCGGTGGCTAGCACCACGCCCGGCCACATTTTGGGCCTCTGGGCTTGGCGCTCAGCGGCCGTGATTCAAAAATAAACGCGGAGGCAGAGACGGCAAAACAGTGCAGACCTCTCCAGATGATTGGCTACGTACGTTTGGCTACGTACGTTTGGCTAAGTTCGACGTACATACTAAACTATCTTTTACTTTAGAAGCGACCGGGCCACAAATTAATTGGCTTATCATTGCGTGGAAATTTCTAGCAGCCAAATACCACGGACGCATGTTTCAAAATGGAGGGAAAAAACCAAAGGACCCGGAGAAAAATCCACGCAACCACGGGGAGAGAGAGACACACAAACTCCACATATACAGCAGCAGGCATCGTCAGGGTTCGGGAACGAGCCCACGGCCTCCTGTATACCAGTCGAGCTCGTTAACGTCTCCTAGCCACCGTGGCGAGACAGAAGTGAACCACCCCTCACCTCATCCAGCTGCCTCACCACCGCCTCCCTGCGCCGCTCCATCTCCACGGCGACGTCCAGGGCCTGGCGAGTCTCGCGCAGCCTGCTGAGGGCCCAGGCGAGGCGGCGCTGGGTGACTCGGTGACGTTTCCTCTCCCTTGTGGAGGGGGGGCGGGGAGGTAAGGAGGACACGATCATTAAGCATCATTGACGGCGATGACGAATCAGCGATCACCATTGGAACCTCATTTGCTAGTAAAAAATAAAATTGTTTTTTTAACCTTTTTTTTTTTACTGGCAAATGAGGTTCCAATGGTGTAAATGCTTTACCCCGAGCTCTCGTACTCTGATGGTGCGTTGTCTTTGAGTTGTGCGCCTTTTAGCGTCATCTGGTCCAACCCATGTGAGATTAGGCTCTAAGGAAAGCTGTCTCGGGTGTGGACCAATCAACTTCAAGGACGCCTTCTTACGTGTTCAACCGACTTACCTCAGGGCAGCTGCCCAAGGCCCCATCTCCTCCCCGCGCCGCTTCAGGAGGACGAGCAGGAGGTTCACGATGGCCGGCATGCGATGCAGTCCGCCGCTCAGCATGGCCGCCGCAGAGGCAGGGGACGGCTGCTGCTGCTGCTGGCGGAGACTCGAGACGCGGGTGACGTGGGGAGATGCGGGGACGCGTGGGGAGACCGAGGGAGACGCGGGGACACCGGGGGAGAGACTGCGACACGCAGCGAGATTAGGGGAGCTTTGGGAGGCTGGAGAGACGCAGCGAGACATAGAGAGGTCAGGGGGAACACGGGAGGTTGGAGAGAGACAGGGAGACACAGGAAGCCCAGAGGAGACACGGGGACCGCAAAAGAGACTGGAGACGGAGAGAGATGGAAAGCAGAGGGGAGAAGAGGGGGAGTGCCGGAGAGCGAAGAGTCTCTGGGGAGAGAGGCCCGGGGAGTGGGAGTCCTCTGTGTGCGAGTGAGCGCGCAGACGCTCCGGTGAGGGGTCACTGTCGTGTGCGGGTGAGCGTGGTGCAAGTGAGCGCGCGGGTGAGTGCGTACACGAGTGTTCGCTACGTGGTTCAGGTGAACTAGCATGTGAATGTTCGGGTGTCCGCTCGTTCAAACCTTCAGCTTCACTGCGAGGCGAGTGGGTAAGTGAGCGTTCAGGTAAGTGGGCAGTTGAATAGTCGAGCGAGTGTGTAGGCGAGTATTCAGGCGAGTAGGTGGGTGAGCGTTCATTCAATTGTTCGTGTTCATCGCGAAGTGAGTGGAGAGGTGAACGTGTAGATGAGTGATGATTCAATCCTTCAGCTTCATCGTGAGCTGCACGTGTGGGCGAGTCTTCAGGTGAGAATGTAGGCGAGCGAATAGGCGTGTCCATCGATGCACGTCGATCCAGTCCCATGGACTCCTCTCCACGTGACTCCATCACCCGACCCCCACAATGCACCATTGCTGCCACTTGCTCCGGGGAATTGTGGGAGTCCAGCGGGGGTGGCTGCCCCCCCACGGAAGTCACCGCCATCCTGGCTCGACTGACCAATCAGGAGCTGCCTTGAGAAACCCCGTCAGCCAATGGAAAGGCTGGCTTGGGAGAGAGGTTGCCGTGGCGACGGTGGTGGGTAGCTGAGTCTGTGGCGGGAGGGAGATGGGAAGGGGGTGAGCAGCTTGGTGAGTAAATGGGTGGGAGGTGTAGGGGAGGGTGGGCGAGTGGGTGGGTTGGCGAGTGGGTGAGTTGGTGAGTGGGTGGCTTGGTGAGTGGGTGAGTTGGTGAGTGAGTGGGTTGGTGAGTGGGTGGGTGAGTGAGCACTTTGGTGAGTAAATGGGTGGGAGGTGTATGGGAGGGTGGGCGAGTGGGTGGGTTGGCGAGTGGGTGAGTTGGTGAGTGAGTGGTTTGGTGAGTGGGTGGGTGAGTGAGTAGTTGGGTGAGTAAATGGGTGGGAGGTGTAGGGGAGGGTGGGCGAGTGGGTGGGTTGGTGAGTGGGTGGGTGAGTGAGGAGGTGGGTGGGTTGGTGAGTGAGTTGGTGAGTGGGTGAGTTGGTGAGTGGGTGAGTTGGCGAGTGGGTGAGTTGGTAAGCGAGTGGGTTGGTGAGTGGGTGAGTGAGTGAGCAGTTTGGTGAGTAAATGGGTGGGAGGTGTAGGGGAGGGTGGGCGAGTGGGTGGGTTGGTGAGTGGGTGAGTTGGCGAGTGGGTGAGTTGGTGAGTGAGTGGGTTGGTGAGTGGGTGGGTGATGTGAGCAGTTTGGTGAGTAAATGGGTGAGAGGTGTAGGGAAGGGTGGGCGAGTGGGTGAGTTGGTGAGTGGGTGAGTGAGTGGGTTGGTGAGTGGGTGGGTGAGTGAGAAATTTGGTGAGTAAATGGGTGGGAGGTGTAGGGGAGGGTTGGTGAGTGGGTGAGTTGGTGAGTGAGTGGGTTGGTGAGTGGGTGGGTGAGTGAGTAGTTGGGTGAGTAAATGGGTGGGAGGTGTAGGGGAGGGTGGGCGAGCGGGTGGGTTGGTGAGTGGGTGAGTTGGTGAGTGGGTGAGTTGGTGAGTTGGTGAGTGGGTGAGTTGGTGAGTGGGTGAGTTGGTGAGTTGGTGAGTGGGTGAGTTGGTGAGTGAGTGGATTGGTGAGTGGGTGAGTTGGTGAGTGGGTGAGTTGGTGAGTGAGTGGGTTGGTGAGTGGGTGGGTGAGCAGTTTGGTGAGTAAATGGGTGGGAGGTGTAGGGGAGGGTGGGCGAGTGGGTGGGTTGGTGAGTGAGTGAGTTGGTGAGTGGGTGAGTTGGTGAGTGAGTGGGTTGGGGAGTGAGTGAGTTGGTGAGTGGGTGAGTTGGTGAGTGGGTGAGTTGGTGAGTGAGTGGGTTGGTGAGTGGGTGGGTGAGCAGTTTGGTGAGTAAATGGGTGGGAGGTGTAGGGGAGGGTGGGCGAGTGGGTGGGTTGGTGAGTGAGTGAGTTGGTGAGGGGGTGAGTTGGTGAGGGGGTGAGTTGGTGAGGGAGTGAGTTGGTGAGGGGGTGAGTTGGTGAGTGGGTGAGTTGGTGAGTGAGTGGTTGGTGAGTGGGTGGGTGAGCAGTTTGGTGAGTAAATGGGTGGGAGGTGTAGGGGAGGGTGGGCGAGCGGGTGGGTTGGTGAGTGAGTGAGTTGGTGAGTGGGTGAGTTGGTGAGTGAGTGGGTTGGTGAGTGAGTGGGTTGGTGAGTGAGTGAGTTAGTGAGTGGGTGAGTGGGTGAGTTGGTGAGTGGGTGAGTTGGTGAGTGGGTGAGTTGGTGAGTGAGTGGGTTGGTGAGTGAGTGGGTTGGTGAGTGAGTGAGTTAGTGAGTGGGTGAGTTGGTGAGTGGGTGAGTTGGTGAGTTGGTGAGTGGGTGAGTTGGTGAGTGGGTAAGTTGGTGAGTGGGTGAGTTGGTGAGTGGGTGAGTTGGTGAGTGGGTGAGTGGGTGGGTGAGTGAGCAGTTGGGTGAGTAAATGGGTGGGAGGTGTAGGGGAGGGGTGGGTGAGTGGGTGAGTTGGTGAGTGGGTGAGTTGGTGAGTGGGTGAGTTGGTGAGTGGGTGAGTTGGTGAGTTGAGTGGTGAGTGGTGAGTTGGTGAGTTGGTGAGTGGGTGAGTTGGTGAGTGGGTGAGTTGGTGAGTGAGTGGGTTGGTGAGTGGGTGAGTTGGTGAGTGGGTGAGTTGGTGAGTGAGTGGGTTGGTGAGTGGGTGAGTTGGTGAGTGAGTGGGTTGGTGAGTGGGTGAGTTGGCAAGTGGGTTAGTTGGTGAGTGAGTGGGTGGGTGAGTGAGTTGGTGAGTGGGTGAGTTGGTGAGTGAGTGGGTTGGTGAGTGGGTGAGTGGGTTGGTGAGTGCGAGCGTTTGACCGAAAGAACCAAGAAAATGAATCCCTGCAGTCACGAAAGCTTTAAATCCAAATGTATTTATACTGCACGAGAAATCCGATGAGCTATGAAGCTCTTTCATTGCAGATGTTTCTAAACGTTAAAACAACAACGAACGCAACACACAAACACGATGTGAGTGCAAAGTATAAGAAGGGTAAACAATTCACTTAAACGTAAAAAGTAAACTATATGTTGTTATTTTACAAAGTAAAATAAATCCCACTGAGGTATTAACCCACAAACCTCGTGTTCCACAGTGCACACTTGCCCCTACAGTCTGTTACAGGCTACACGGGGGACCTTTGTTTTGTTGTATATCTGTGGAGGTGGGTGGACTACGCACCAAGTACTCATTTGAGGCTGAGCCGACCTAGGGGAGGCACAGGACCGGTTCTAATAATCGTCACCGGGTGTTGGCGGTGAGCGGTAGTGTATCTAACCGCTCCCCACACACAGATGTACACACATTCATGCATATTCACACACACAGATGGTTATTCGTAGACAAATATGGTTGGTTATTCGTATACACACAGATGTACACACACACACTCGCCTCACCTACCTCGCGTTTTTTTCTCTTATTCTTCTTCTTTCAGGCGTTCGCTCGATCTCGAGTGCCGCCTTTACGCTTTGAGTTAAAGTTTTTTGTTAAAATATATTAATATTTTAAAACTAAGTTCATAATTTACCTCAGACTCCTTCGCGGCTTTCAATCACCGCCAACCGTTTGCGGGGGGAGGGGGGGGGGAGCCGGCTGTTGGTACCGGTCACGTGACGCCAACGCCGCGTCGTGATTGGCCCGATTTGGATTTCCCGCCAAAACGACCGGAGCCAACCAGAGCTCGCGCGGGGAGTCCGGCGGGAAGGGACCCGGATGCTCATCTGCATTGGGAAATTTGAAGTCTTATTGGTGGGGTGCTTATGTGAACTGGGAAATTAAACGTCTATAGTATTGATTGATTATAATCGATTAGCAGACGCGAATAGCAAACCTGTCAACCGCTGATCAGTGCCCGAGCTTGTCACCCCCGTGCCCCTACACTACTATACACTACTTTACACTACACTATACACTACACTATACACTACACTATACACTACACTATACACTACACTATACACTACACTATACACTACACTATACACTACACTATACACTACTTTACACTACACTATACACTACTTTACACTACACTACAATACACTATACACTACTTACACTACACTATACACTACACTATACACTACACTACTACACTATACACTACACTATACACTACTTTACACTACACTATACACTACACTACTACACTATACTATACACTACACTATACACTACACTATACACTACACTACTATACACTACACTACTATACACTATACACTACACTATACACTACACTACACTATACACTACACTATACACTACACTATACACTACACTATACACTACACTATACACTACACTACTATACACTACACTACACTTACACTACACTACACACTACACTATACACTACACTATACACTACACTACTATACACTACACTATACACTACACTATACACTACACTACACTATACACTACACTATACACTACACTACTATACACTACACTATACACTACACTACACACTACACTATACACTACACTACTATACTATACACTACACTATACACTACACTATACACTACACTACTATACACGACACTACTATACACTATACACTACACTATACACTACACTATACACTACACTACACTTACACTACACTACACACTACACTATACACTACACTATACACTACACACTACACTACTATACACTACACTATACACTACACTATACACTACACTACTATACACTACACTATACACTACACTATACACTACTACACACTACACTATACACTACACTATACACTACCACATACCTGTCAGACCTTATTAATCACCAGACCGCTGCGACAATTGTTTCGCAAGCGACCTGGCGAATGGACAATAGCTCTCGCAAGCGGCTGGCTGCTTCATCATCATCATCACCGTGGCCACCATCGCGTGGAAATGTCTAGCGGGAGCCAAGACTCTGAAACGCCGCGTGTGATGTCGATTCTAAATGTGGAGGGGGAAAAATTTAACCCGTAAAAATAAAGTTTTTCACTATAAATCCTTTATATGCGTGGCGGCTAGAGTCCTCTCGTCCTCTGGCTTGAGATGGCTGCCTCCTATGGGTCAGATAATTGCCTGCCACCATTAAGCAATTGGTAATTAAATATTTTTAAAAAAATCCTAAAAGGTGTAACATTTTAGAGAAATTTTTTTCACGAAAATTAATTGTCACGCACAACGAGTCTGTGTGCAAAATGTCAGCTCGATTGGATCACGGGAAGTGGGTTAAAAAACGACCGAAAGATTTGCACGGTCGTAAGCAAGCAAGCAAGTGAACTTAATATAAAGAATTTAAAAAGCGGAGGACCCAGAGAGAGAAATCCACGCGACCACGGGGAGAGACACAGAGAGAGAGATTTACAAACTCCGAATATACAGCAGGTGTCAGGGTCGGGATGGAACTCACGACCTCCTGCGTACCAGGCGAGGTATTTAACATCTCCTAGCCACCGTGATGATGATGATGAGAGACAGACACGCAAACTCCAAATCGACAGCAGCAGGCGTCAGGGTCGGGATCGAACCCACGACTTCCTGTATACCAGGCGAGGTAGTCAACATCTAGCCACCGTGATGATGACGAGAGAGACGCAAACTCCAAATACACAGCAGCAGCAGGCGTCAGGGTCAGGATGGAACCCACGACCTCCTGTAGACCAGGCGAGGTAGTTAACATCTCCTAGCCACCGTGACGATGATGATGATGAGAGAGAGACGCAGACTCCAAATCGACAGCAGCAGGCGTCAGGGTCGGTATCGAACCCACGACCTCCTGTACACCAGGCGAGGTAGTTAACCTCTAGCCACCGTGATGATGACGAGAGAGACGCAAACTCCAAATATACATCAGCAGCAGGCGTCAGGGTCGGGATGGAACCCACGACCTCCTGTAGACCAGACGAGGTAGTTAACATCTCCTAGCCACCGTGATGATGATGATGAAAGAGAGACACGCAGACTCCAAATCTACAGCTGCAGGCGTCAGGGTCGGGATCGAACCGACGACGTCCTGTAGACCAGGCGAGGTAGTCAACATCTCCTAGCCACCATGATGATGAGAGAGACGCACACTCCAAATATACAGCAGCAGCAGGCGTCAGGGTCAAGATCGAACCCATGACCTCCTGTATACCAGGCGAGGGAGTTAACATCTCATAGCCACCGTGATGATGATGATGAGAGAGAGACGCAAACTCCGAATCTACAGCAGCAGCAGGCGTCAGGGTCGGGATCGAACCCACGACCTCCAGTCGACCCCCGTGGTCGCGTGGATTTCTCTCCAGTTTTCCCTTCCACATTTAGAAGTTTGCACTTGAGAGTATTTGGCTCCTGCTACACATGTCCACGTGATGAGCCACTTCACTGTGGCCATTGGGCATTATCTCGCAGAGAGAGAGAGACACACACAGAGACACACAGAGAGATACACACAGACAGACACACAGAGAGAGACACACAGAGATTCACACAGACAGACACAGAGAGAGACAAATAGAGAGACACACAGAGAGATACCCACAGAGAGAGACATACAGACAGACACAGAGAGAGACACAGAGGGAGATACAACACAGAGACACACAGAGAGAGACACAGAGACACACACAGAGAGACACACAGAGACACACAGGCAGAGAGAGTCACACAGAGACACACAGGCAGAGAGAGACACACACACAGACACACAGAGAGAGACAACCACTCACCAACCCGCTAAACACTCACTCACCGCCCGCTCATCCACTCACTCACCAACCCACTCACCACCCACTCAACCACTCACCACCCAGCTAAAATACTCACCAACCCACTCACTCACCACCCTCTCAACCACTCACCAAAACACTCACCCACTTAGCAACCCACTCACCACCCTCTCAACCACTCACCAAAACACTCACCCACTTAGCAACCCACTCACCACCCTCTCAACCACTCACCAAAACACTCACCCACTTAGCAACCCACTCACCACCCTCTCAACCACTCACCAAAACACTCACCCACTTAGCAACCCACTCACCACCCTCTCAACCACTCACCAAAACACTCACCCACTTAGCAACCCACTCACCACCCTCTCAACCACTCACCAAAACACTCACCCACTTAGCAACCCACTCACCACCCTCTCAACCACTCACCAAAACACTCACCCACTTAGCAACCCACTCACCACCCTCTCAACCACTCACCAAAACACTCACTCACTTAGCAACCCACTCACCACCCTCTCAACCACTCACCAAAACACTCACCCACTTAGCAACCCACTCACCACACTCTCAACCACTCACCAAAACACTCACCAACTTAGCAACCCACTCACCACCCTCTCAACCACTCACAAAAACACTCACCCACTTAGCAACCCACTCACCACCCTCTCAACCACTCACCAAAACACTCACCCACACCAACACACTCAACCGAGCCACTCACGTTATCACAACACTCACCAACCCCACCAACACCCACAAGAAACTTCATCCATTCACTCACTCACCCATCCACTCACTCACCTACCAGCTCACTCACGGCATCACGCGCTCACTCATCCACTCACTCGCTCACCCAACTCGCCCGCTCGCTCACATACTCATCTACTCGCCCAGTCACTCGCCCACTCGCTCACCCACTCGCTCACGCACTCGCCCACGCACTCGCCCACTCACGAACTCACACACTCATCTCCCCACACACTCACTCACTCGCCCACACACTCACCTACTCGCTCACTCACTCGCACACACAATCACTCACCTATTCGCTCACGCACTCGCCCACTCACTCACACAATCACTAACCTACCCACTCATCTACTCACAAACCCGCTCACTCATTCCCTCACTCACTCGCTCATCTACTCAGACACGAGCTCACTCTCTCGCGCACTCGCCCACTCACTCGCACAATCACGAACTCACCCATTCATCCACTCACACACTCACTCATCCACTCACCGAAAAACTCACCCCACGGGCCAACCCACTCACTCACTCACCAACCCACCCACCCCCCTCCCCGCCCTGGTGAGTGTGCGGTGAGTGAGAGCAGGCGAGGGGTGGGACTTGCGTCTGTACAGACTCTGCTTTATTCCATCTCCATAGGACACAGGACAGCCGGGACACATCGCGACATCCAGGACACACGGGGGGGGGGGGGGGGGGCAGTCAGGACACACCTGGGCACCAGACAGCGTGCATACAACCACTCACATACACAGTACATAATACAAAGATTCCCCGTATAGCCTTAACATACTGTTGGGGTAAGTGCTGTTAGCGAGCACCTACACACACACTCTTACATACAAATCCACACAGATATACACACACAGACACACACACAGACACACACACAGACAGACACACACACAGTCACACAGACACAAACACACAGACACACACAGACATACAGACATACACACAGACACACATATACACACAGAGATACACACACACAGACACACACACAGACACACACTTACATACCAAGACAAGATGCCCCGTGTAGCCTCGACAAGGACGTTTGGGGGGGTTGGGACAAGTGCTGTTTGCGCGCACAGTTAGAGAGACACCTCCCCCATCATCTCCCGAGCGGGAACACGACACACGGGGACACGGACACACACATAGACACACACACAGACACACACACAGACATACACACACAGACACACACACACACGGGGACACGCGGATACACATAGACACACACACATACACAGACACATACACAGACACAGACATACAGACACATACATACAGACACACACAGACACACATACAGACACAGACACACACACACACACGGGGACACGCGGATACACATAGACACACACACATACACATACACAGACATACAGACACAGACACATACATACAGACACACACAGACACACACACAGACACACATACAGACACAGACACACACACACGGGGACACGCGGACACACATAGACACACAGACACATAGACACACAGACACACACACAGACACACACACACGTGGACACGCTCGCCAGGGAAGCATCGACTGCTACAGAGGGCAGCAGGTGGCGTGGTGGGGGCAGACGATGACAGACGCGGAGGGCAGCAGATGCTGTGATAACAGGGCAGCGTGAGCCATGGTGTGAGACACAGGGCAGCAGATGCCGTGATAAGAGGGCAGCATGAACCATGGTGTGAGACACAGGGCAGCAGATGCTGTGATAAGAGGGCAGCATGAACCATGCTGGGAGACACAGGGCAGCAGATGCTGTGATAACAGGGCAGCATGAGCCATGCTGGGAGACACAGGGCAGCAGATGGTGTGATAAGGGGGCAGCATGAACCATGGTGTGAGACACAGGGCAGCAGATGGTGTGATAATGAGGGCAGCATGAACCATGCTGGGAGACACAGGGCAGCAGATGCTGTGATAACAGGGCAGCATGAGCCATGCTGGGAGACACAGGGCAGCAGATGGTGTGATAACAGGGCAGCATGAACCATGGTGTGAGACACAGGGCAGCAGATGCTGTGATAAGGGGGGCAGCATGAAACTATGGTGTGAGACACAGGGCAGCAGATGCTGTGATAAGGGGCAGCATGAGCCATGGTGTGAGACACAGGGCAGCAGATGTGAAGACAACGGGCAGCCGACGTTACACAGAGGGCAGCGGGGAGCCTGCGACATTAAAGAAAAGAAGGGCAGGGGGGGGGGAAGGAGGGTGAACGGAGCAGACGCGAGACAAAAGGGCAGTCTGGTCTCACTAATAGCACGCAGCACATCAAACGAACCAAGCGCCCGGTTTTTCCATGCTCCCTTTGTTCTGGATTCAAACCTGTCACCTCTGACCTTCGGGGACGAGGGGGGGGGGGGTCCACGGTTGGGTCGCTGGCAGTGGCCGTGACCACATCTCGGGGTGGAGAGGGGAGGGGAGGGGGGTGGGGTCACGTGGCCGCGTCTGAGATACGAAATCCGGTGCCGCTGAGATCCTGGGTTCAAGCCCCTGGTTCTGGGTGTCTCTCTCTGTCTCTCTGGCTTATATAGGGTTCAGAATTGCCGCGTCAACCAACACCGCTAACAACCTGGGTTCAAGCCCTGGGTCTGGGTGTCTCTCTCTCTCTTAGGGGTTCAGAATTGCCGTGTCAAACCAACACCGCTAACAACCTGGGTTCAAGCCCTGGGTCTGGGTGTCTCTCTCTCTCTTAGGGGGTTCAGAATTGCCGTGTCAACCAACACCGCTGAGATCCTGGGTTCAAGCCCTGGGTCTGGGTGTCTCTCTCTCTCTGTGTGTGTGTCCTATGGGGTTCAGAATTGCCGCGTCAACCAACACCGCTAAGAACCTGGGTTCAAGAACTGGGTCTGGGTGTCTCTCTCTCTCTCAGGGGGTTCACGATGGCCGTGTCAACCAACACCGCTGAGATCCTGGGTTCAAGCCCTGGGTCTGGGTGTCTCTCTCTCTCTCTCTTAGGGGGTTCACAATGGCCGTGTCAACCAACACCGCTGAGATCCTGAGTTCAAGCCCTGGGTCTGGGTGTCTCTCTCTCTCTCTCTTAGGGGGTTCACAATGGCCGTGTCAACCAACACCGCTGAGATCCTGAGTTCAAGCCCTGGGTCTGGGTGTCTCTCTCTCTCTTAGGGGGTTCACAATGGCCGTGTCAACCAACACCGCTGAGATCCTGGGTTCAAGCCCTGGGTCTGGGTGTCTCTCTCTGTCTCTCTGGTTATTGGGTTAACAATGGCAGATGGGATGCTGGGTTTGAACTGGGACTCTGAACATCAAGAACCCCGAGTATGATTCTTGAATCTCTCTCTCCGCCCCCCTGTGGAGTCGCGCGCGCAAACATTGCAGCTCTCAGAGGAGAGGCTTCTAGGACCCCAGGGCACGCGTCACGAATAATCCACCACAAGTTGCCTGATGATGCTGCGTTGGTTTGCCAACGGTGGGCAAAAGGACAGCCAACAACTAGCACCACCACCCACCACCCACCACCACCACCCACCCCACCCACCCACCACCACCACCCACCCACCACCACCACCCACCCACCCACCACTATCCACCCACCCACCCACCCACCACCACCCACCCACCCACCACCACATCAATGAACACAGCAAATCGGCGCCGTGCAAAGTGTCCCTGGGAAAAATGTCAATAGATTTTGTGTAAGTTGCTTTAAAAAATTGAATCATCAGCATCATCATCATTGTCGTCACTTATTACACGTGACAGTAACAATCCCATCATGCACACGCGAGGAAGGGGTGGGAGGGTGTGAAGAGCTTCATAGCTCATCGGATTCCTCTATCCTGCAGTATAAATAGAAGATGCATACTATTAGTTCTTTCGGTAAGTCACCATATAGGTAAAAAATGAAATTAAAATTAATTAAAAATAAAAACAATAAAATCACGACGTTTCGGAGGCAACCCAAGCTTCCGTCTTCAGGTGAAAATGTCACAGCAAAAAAATCTGTGTGATACAAAAATCTGTATCTAGTGAATATTAGTGGTACCCTTAATTCTTTCGGTAAAGTCACGTAGGTAAAATTTAAATTAATATTAAAAAATATATATTTTTTATTAATTTTAATTTCATTTTAAAAGTCACGGAGGTAAAAAAATGAAATTAAAATTAATAAAAAAAAATATTTTCTGTATCAAGTGACACAGATTTTTGCTGTGACAGTTCCACCTGAAGACGGAAGCTTGTGTTGCCTCCGAAACGTCGTGATTTTATATTTTTTTTATTATTATAATTTTTTATTAATTTTTATTCAATTTTTTACCTACGTGACTTTACCGAAAGAACTAAGAGTATGAATCCTTGCAGTCACGAAAGCTTCAAATCTAGAAATAGAAGATTGTCTGATAATTATTCCCCCTGATGAATGGAATAAATTGGGCGCCGCATTGGTGGAGAGGTGGGACGTGACATGCCCATATATGGGATAGTGGGCGTCAACTTGTCTTAAGAGGGCGTGTCCATGCCCATATATGGGATAGTGGGCGTCAACTTGTCTTAAAAGGGCGTGTCCATGCCCATATATAGAGTAATGGGCGTGGCCTTGTCTAAAGAGGGCGTGTCCATACCAATATTAGTGGTACTCTTAGTTCTTTCGGTAAAGTCACGTAGGTAAAAAATGAAATTAATTTAATTAAAAAAATATTTTTTATTAATTTTAATTTCATTTTTAAAGTCACGTAGGTAAAACAATGAATAAAAATTAATAAAAATAAAATAATTTTTTTGAATGAAATTAAAATAAATAAAAACAAATATTTTATTTTTTAGTAATTTTAATTTCATTCAAAAAATTTTATTTATTTTTTATTAATTTTAATTTCATTTTTACCTACGTGAATTTAAAAATGAAATTAAAATGATTAAAAAATATTTTATTTTTTATTAATTTTAATTTCATTCAAAAAATGGTATTTTATTTTTTATTAATTTTAATTTCATTTTTTACCTACGTGAATTTAAAAAATGAAATTAAAATGATTATAACATTTTTTTATTAATTATTTATTTTAATTTCATTTTTTACCTACACGGTGACTTTACCGAAAGAACTAAGAATATGAATCCTTGCAGTCACGAAAGCTTCAATCTAGAAATATTAGTGGTCTTGTCTAAAAGAGGGCGTGTCCGTATGTAAGAGGGCGTGTCCATGCCCATATATGGGCCGCTGGGCGTGGCATTACCAGAAGAGGGCGTGTCCATGCCCGAAATATGGGCCGCTGGGGCGTGTATTACCCACACGCGGTTTTTTCGGATCGTGAATCGAAGCAGTTCCTGCGTGTAATCGATTCCCGCGCGCAGTCGATCCGGCAGCCGCCGCAGCGTTCAAAGAGCGAGCGAGCGATTCAATCCGGCGCGTTAATCGCCGCGTCGATCCACCCGCAATCGGATCGGGTTGATTTTGCTATCGGCTGGTCACAGTGGCAGGGAATTTTCGTGTTACTTTTTGCAAACTTTTAAAAACTTTATTCTTAATTTTTTTTTATTTTAGCGTCTTGCTCACTCCCCCACCCCCTCCCCCCAATGATAGGGGTTTTTTTTGGTACGTTACGTAATGTTGAACTTCTTTCACACCGTACTTGGTACATCCCTCCCCCCCCCGCACCTCCACGTGTGACAAAGCGCTTCACAGCTTATCGGATTCACCATCATCACCACCCCTCCCTCGTCCAGTTTAAATGACACCCCATAGTCAAGGCAAAGATCCCCCGTGTAGCCCTCAACGGACTGTAGGGGCAAGTGCTGTTAGCGAGCAGCCCCACCACCCAACCGCACGACGTCGTCTGAACGGCTGTCGCGTGCCCGGCCGACGTCACAGAACGGAAGTGACGTCACAGCCCGGAAGTGACGTCACAGACCGGAGACGACGTCACAGCCGTGCACGTGCCTACGCGTGCAATCGTGCGTGCGTCGATACTTTGTTTTCGTAGCCAACGGCGGCTCGTCGTAGGTTCGGGGGTGAGGCTCGAACGACCAAACCAACACGGGCAGCAGTGACGACGACGACGGCGACGAGTTTTAAGGAAATTAATTTTTCCGATCGAGTCGTTTAAAAGTGCCACGCTCATTTCCTTAAAACAGTCGGTGGGGGGTGGGTGGCGCACGGCCACGTTTTTATTCCTTTCCTGTGTTGGTTCGTTCGCCCACGCGGGCGACACGATCTGCGCGCCAAGGCTGTGTTTGTCGGGAGAGGCCCTCCACCACCCAACGGAGAGCGGCCGGGTGCCAATTGTCGCGTGCGGCGTGCCGATGGCTGCGATCGTTCTCGGATCAGCTCAACCCGGCTCACCCAACTCGCTCACACCCACGACACTACTCAGCCACTCGCTCACACACTCACACCATCACTCATCCACTCGCTCACGCACTCGCCCACTCACTCATACACTCAATCACCTACTCGCTCACGCACACGCCCACATCACTCGCCCACATCACGAACTCACACACTCATCTCCCCACTCACTCGCCACTCGCACACACACTCACCTAACCCACTCATCTACTCACAAACCCACTTCACTCATTCCCTCACTCACTCGCTCATCTACTCACACACGAGCTCACTCTCTCGCGCACTCACACAATCACTAAACTCACCCATTCATCCACTCACACACTCACTCATTCACTCAGCCAACACTCACCCACCCATTCTCTCACCACCCAATCGCTCGCCCAGTGAGTCAAGAGAGCAACCCTTACAGCCAGGTTCAGCGGCAGAGACCGGGCGCGCTTCGCTTGAAACAAGGCCCATCGCTCCACCACGGTGGCTACGAGATGTTAACTACTCGCCTGATACACAGGAGGTCGTGGGTTCGATCCCGACGCCTCTAAGAATCGGAGTTTGCGGTGCCCTCTCCCCGTGGTCGTTTGGATTTTCTCCGGTTCCTCCGGTTCTTACCTCCACACATTGAAAATCCACATCAGCAAGAGTTTAGAGCATGTGGCGATGGCCTTACATTTCCACAAGATGATGCCAGCCACACCGTTGAGCTATTAACTGTGATGGATTGCTCAGTGGGGCTTTGATCAGTTGCTAAAATAAAAAGAAGTAGCGGTAATAGCGGAGAATCGCCAGGACACGGGGTCTAGTAAAAGTGAGCGCCAACATCCAGGAAGGAAGTCAAAGTCAGCTGACCCGGGCGAAACGCTTGAAATGGAATCGGTGCTAATCCTGGCTGCGAGAATCACCCTCCTCCACCACTACCACCTCTACCACCTCTCCACCACCTCCACCACCTCCTCCTCCATCACCACCTCCTCCACCACCACCACCCCTCCTCCACCACCACCACCACCTCCGCCTCCACCACCACCTCCTCCACCACCATCACCTCCTCCACCTCCTCCACCACCACCACCTCCACCACCACCTCCACCACCACCACCACCACCCCCACCACCACCTCCTCCACGGTGAGAGCGAGTCCATGCGACGAACTGCACAGCGCCAGAGTTTACGCGCTGGTCGCTCCGTTCGGCCTCGTTGTACGTTACGCACGTCTGTCCGTCCGTGCGTGGAACCTCTCTCGCGGCGTACGTAGCCGACGGCGCGGGGAGGGACAAGCGCCGAGCGACAGAGGACCCCCCCCCCCCCACCACACCACCGGTGACACCACCGCCAACTCCGTCCGTTACATCGAGGGCACTTTACCCCCCCACCCCATCCCCAGACTGACATTTGCCAACCCACCTCGCCCACAACAACCGAGCCTTCGTGCGACGGAGTCACGCACGCCGTACTAAAGGTTCGGGCAGACAGGTTTGAATCCAGGTAACAAGGTGGACGGTAGCCATCACCGCCACCACCATCATAATCATCATCACACCATCATCATCCCATGGAACCCAACACAGCAGCGTAGATTCCCCGTCCCTTAATAATATTTTTTTTTCCACTGACTCAGAGACACCGTTAATTCATGAACGTTTTTTTTGCATCTAGGGAATCTATATGTATGTTTAGCTAACCTTGGTAAAAAGCTATTTATTTTTTTTAAGTTTTTTGTGGGTTTTTTTTCCGTTGACTCTCTCTCGAGCGCGCTCGCGCGCTCTCTCTCTCTCACGCTCTCTCTCTCGGTTCGTTAAATTTTCTTTGTTGTTGTCGTTTAATCTTAAGAGCATTATCGTCTTTATATATTATGTATATGTATAACGCCTACATCTAATACAGAGGAAATATCTGACTTATGTACAAATGTCTACAG
>NW_026891376.1:0-5248 GCF_015708825.2 Lethenteron reissneri
GACCCACAGACTCACCACACAGAGACCCACAGACTCACCACACAGAGACCCACAGACTCACCACACAGAGACCCACAGACCCACACAGAGACTCACAGACTCACCACACAGAGACCCACAGACTCACCACACAGAGACCCACAGACTCACCACACAGAGACCCACAGACTCACCACACAGAGACCCACAGACTCCACACAGAGACCCACAGACTCACCACACAGAGACCCATAGTCATCACACAGAGACCCACAGACTCCCACACAGAGACCCACAGACTAGCACACAGAGACCCACAGACTCACCACACAGAGACCCACAGACTCACCACACAGAGACCCACAGACTCACCACACAGAGACCCACAGACTCACCACACAGAGACCCACAGACTCACCACACAGAGACCCAGACTCAGCACACAGAGACCACAGACTCACCACACAGAGACCCACAGACTCACCACACAGAGACCCACAGACTCACCACACAGAGACCCACAGACTCACCACAGAGACCCACAGACTCACCACACAGAGACCCACAGACTCACACAGAGACCCACAGACTACCACACAGAGACCACAGACTCACCACACAGAGACCCACAGACTCACCACACAGAGACCCACAGACTCACCACACAGAGACCCACAGACTCACCACACAGAGACCCACAGACTCACCACACAGAGACCCACAGACTCACCACACAGATACCCACAGACTCACCACACAGACCCACAGACTCACCACACAGAGACCCACAGACTCACCACACAGATACCCACGTAATCACCACACAGAGACCCACAGACTCACCACACAGAGACCCATAGACTCCCACACAGAGACCCATAGACTCATCACACAGAGACCCATAGACTCACCACACAGAGACCCATAGACTCACCACACAGAGACCCATAGACTCATCACACAGAGACCCACAGACTCACCTCACAGAGACCCACAGACTCACCACACAGAGACCCATAAACTCACCACAGAGACCCACAGACTCACCACAGAGACCCATAGACTCACACACAGAGACCCACAGACTCATACACAGAGACCCACAGACTCACCACACAGAGACCCATAGACTCACACAGAGACCCACAGACTCACCACACAGAGACCCACAGACTCATCACACAGAGACCACATAATCACCACAGAGACCCATAGACTCACCACACAGAGACCCATAGACTCACCACAGAGACCCACAGACTCACCACACAGAGACCCACAGACTCACCACACATAGACCCACAGACTCACCACACAGAGACCCACAGACTCACCACACAGAGACCCACAGACTCACCACACAGAGACCCATTGACTCACCACACAGAGACCCACAGACTCACCACACAGAGACCCATAGACTCACCACACAGAGACCCACAGACTCACCACACAGAGACACACAGACTCACACAGAGACACAGACTCACCACACAGAGACCCACAGACTCACCTCGTTGTGGGGTTGAGGTCAGACGTTCCGTGCCGCTACCTCGCGCAGGCCTCTGTGATCACGTGGGGCCTTAGCAACGCGCATTTAGAAAAACGTAGAGCGGATAGGCGACCACGTGATGCGATCCATATTTAGATTTCGTAGACCTGATAGGCACTGCCTATAGACTCAACACTGCACCATAGACTCACCACCCACTTACTCACCCACTCACTCACTCACCCAACCACTCACCCACTACTCACCCACCCACTCACCCACCTACTCACCCACCCACTCACCCACCCACTCACCACCCACTCACCACCCACCACTCACCCACCTACTCACCCACCCACTCACCCACCCACTCACCACCACTCACCCACCCACCACTCACCCACCTACTCACCCACCCACTCACCCACCCACTCACTCACCACCACCCACTCACCTACCCACACACCCACCACCCACTCACCCACCACTCACCACCCACCCACTCACTCACCACCCACTCATCACCACTCTCACCCACTCACTCACTCACCTACTCACTCACCCACCCACCCACTCACCCATCCACACCACCCACTCACTACCCACCCATCCACCCACCACTCACTCACTCACTCACCTACCCACCCACCCACTCACCCACCCACCACTCACCACCCATCCACTCACCACCCACCACTCACCAACCCATCCACTCACCACCCACCCACTCACTCACCACCCACCCACTCACTCACCACCCACCCACTCACTCTACCCCACCCACTCACACACTAACCCACTCCCACCACCACCCACCCACTCACCCACCTACTCACCACCCACTCACTCACCCACTCATTCACTCACTCACCCACTCACCCACTCACCCACCACTCACTCACCCACCACTCACTCACTTACTCACCCACCCACTCACCCACCTACTCACCCACCCACCCACTCACCCACCCACTCACCCACCCACTCACCCACCTACTCACCCACTCACTCACCCACTCATTCACTCACTCACCCACTCACCCACTCACCCACTCACCCACCCACTCACCCACCCACTCACCACCCACTCACTCACACTCACTCACTTTTCAAGATTCACTGCAATTAAATCTATTATCGGCTCAATTTTTTCGTAAATATTACAGCTTCCGTTCTAGGATTGGCAAACCGAGCTAGTAAAGTATAAGCTGACATACTTTTACAGATTTTTTTGTTAAAATCAGGCGCGTTAGGTTGTCGTGAGGGACATTTACCTCAACTTTATCGGGATAAACGACGTGGCAACGATTAACGAGGGTTACTTTCTTTATTTTCACAACATTTACTTATTATACTTTCACGCGCGGAGTCACCCGAAGGCTTCCTGACCCCCACCGAATTGGCGGGAATTTTCAAATGTTTCGTAAAAAATTACCTGAAACCAGTTGCCCGTGTTTCCCTGTGCGACTAGTCGCCGGGGGGGACAGGACCTGGTTGCATTGTCCGCAGGTGCCGGTGGGCACACCTCCCACATTGCTGCCGCAACCGTGGATTCAGTTTGGTAAGCGGAGCTGGTTTGTACACCCCTCTCGCCGTGTGAGTTTGTCTCCTCTCCGTATCGCAGGGGCCGAGTGTGGGCTGTGCCTGGCGAGCCGGGCCGTGCGTCCGCTCGTGTCGGCCTCGCGTGCTCTGAACGTGAAGGACACGACGACCCGGTCGACTGCTCTTCGTGGGGAGTCAGCTTCCAGGCAGAGGTCGCAACCGGGTACCCGATACCCGTACCCTACCCAATAGCCGGCTACACGTACCCAGCGGGTACGGGTAGCCGTTTGCGACCCTGGTGCGGCCGGGTACTGGTAGGCCGTGAGTCACTGGTGAGTCACCGTTTGTCACTCATTTCCCAACGTCTTGTCTCTTCTCACAATTCAAGTTCATAGAATCAACCCACTCGCGCCTGCAACATGGCTTCATCCCAGAGGTCACAATCAGGTATCCGATACCCGTACCCTACCCGATAGCCGGCTACCCGTACCCGGCCGGGTACTGGTACGGGTACCCGTTTGCGACCCTGGTGCGGCCAGGTACGGGTAGGCCGTGAGTCACTGGTGAGTAACCGTTTGTCACTCATTTCGGGTAGGGTACGGGTAGGCCGTGAGTCACCGGTGAGTAACCGTTTGTCACTCATTTCGGGTAGGGTACGGGTGGCGTACGGGAACCCGCACCCGGCCGGGTACTGGTACGGGTAAGGAATCAAAACCCGTTTGCGACCTCTGCTTCCAGGGCAGATGAGCCCGACCCGCCTGGAGGGCCGGCGTCACGGACTCGTTCGAAGATTCGACTCTCACGATCCCCGCGCGTTGCACGCTCCCACACCGCCGTGGCTTGTCGCGCTCGCGTGAGTCGTGGCGAGCGTTTGGCTGATCCTTTCCGCCATCGAGCTGACGGGCGTTGTTTACACGTTGTGGGTGGGAGATGTCTATTGTGGGGATCTTGTAGGACGCGATTGTTGTGTTGTTAATTTCTCTCGCTGCTGTGTTTTTTTTCTCTCTCTCGGTGTACATATTGTACAGTTGGGTTTGGGTAATTTATCGTGCTGTCTTGTTATTGTAGGAGCGCACCTGCTTGTTGTTATGTATAATTGTACGTCGGTTGCTTACTTGCGGGGGAGTTGGCAGCCGGGACGGCTGGAAGCTACAGAGAGGGGGGTGATGTAGTGACTGTGAATGTCACCGTGTGCTGCCGGGCTTACGAAGCTACGGCGGATAATGTGTTCGCATTACGTGCAGCCCGCTCACTGGGCGTAGTACCAGCAGCGCTAGCGGGGACTTGGGTGAGCGCTGGTCAGCGCGGAGGCACCACGTGCAGTGTGCGGTGAGGGAGCGAGAGGGAGCGTCAGCCAGCCAGGGTTGCGTTGGGGCACGATACGCCGGTTGACCTGCCGACTCGTCACCGGATGATGTTGGAGGGGAGCCACCGGTGGACGGGGCGGCTGGACGGTCACGTGGTATAGAAGAGCTCTCGGGAGCCTTCGTGAAAGAGTCGGAGAGATCTAGAAGGTGGGCGGGGCGAGGGCCGGAGCCAGCCCAGCCCAGGCCGATATAACGGGGGGGGGGGGGGGGGGCCCGTGAGGGGGTCGTGGGTTCTTCGTGTGGCCGGTGAAGATTCGGGGAGAAGAAGCCTCTAGCCACGCGCTCCGGGAGACAGCAGCTCGTGGTCCGGGGGGATAGCGAGCCGTGTCTAGTTGTGCCGTAGCGTGGGATAGATGGGCCCTCAACATAGTAGTAGATTTTTACCCTTTCAACTGGTACAAAACTGACACCTTTATACAAGGGGTCATGTTTGCAATAACCACAACACAAGCAGTCAAAATGCAAACAAAAAGAAACTCTGATGATGATGATATGCACTGTCCTTGAAGTTGATTGGTCCACACCCGAGACAGCTTTCCTTAGAGCCCAGTCTCCATTGGTGTTGGACCAGATGACGCCACAAGGCGCACAACTCAACCCCAAGTGTAGCTCGTGTTGTGTTGAGTTGGTGAAATAGCGTTGCTCCCAAGACGTCTTCCGACTCAGTTGGATTCACTACGTATGTCTATAAAACATGGATTTAAACAAATGCAACAAGCCTCCAGGAAAATTGTTCTTGAAGCACGGCGAGAAAAAAGGCACAAATGTTTTAAGAGACGCAGCACGTCATTTATTGCAGATAGTTTCACATCAATAATGTAATCTCAGTCAACACTCACCGTGTTATTATTGATCCCCCCATTATTGG
>NW_026891376.1:5748-10748 GCF_015708825.2 Lethenteron reissneri
TTATAAGTAACTTTACCGAAAGAACCAAGAGAAGAATAAATAATAAAAATAAAACATAATAAAATAATTCTCACGACGTTTCGGCCACAACACAAATTGTGAAATAAAAATATTAACAATAAAAAATATCATAAAACAATAAAAATTCTCACAATTTGTGAGAATTTTTATTGTTTTATATATTTTTTTATTTCACAAATTGTGATAATTTTTATTGTTTTATTATTTTTTTATTTCACAAATTGTGATAATTTTTTTTATATATTTTGTTTCTTTCTCTTATTTTATATTTCCCTTCTACGTGACTTTACCGAAAGAACCAAGAATATAAGTAGAACGTGTTGTCTATATTTATTTATAAAGTTGCGATTTTGATGTGACGTCACATTTCTCAACCCCCCCCCCCCCCTCGTCACACATCGTCACAAATGTCTGCCCCCCCCACCCCCCCTAGGTGCGTGACGTCATTTATGGACGGTCCCAAAGCTCTTCTTGACGCTGGCGACGGCCGCTGAAAGTTGCAATCCACAGAGACGCGGGGAGTCGGAGAAACGCAGCCACAATTTGAGCTCCTTTAATCAACCAATGCCCCATCACCATCATCACCACCATCATCACCACCATCACCATCATCACCACCACCATCACCACCACCATCACCACCATCATCATCACCACCATCACCATCATCACCACCATCAGCATCACCATCATCCACAACATCAACATCACACATCATCACCACCATCATCACCACCATCACCATCATCACCACCACATCACCACCACCATCACCACCATCATCATCACCACCATCACACCATCATCACCACCATACACACCATCACCATCATCACCACCATCACATCATCACCATCATCATCACCACCATCACCACCATCACCACCACCACCATCACCACCATCACCACCATCACCACCACCACCACCATCACCACCATCACCATCACCACCATCACCATCAATCACCACCATCACCACCGTCACCACCACCACCAGCATCATCATCACCACCATCACCACCATCACCACCATCACCATCATCATCACCATCACCACCATCACCACCACCATCACCACCATCACCACCACCATCATCATCACCACCATCATCATCACCACCATCATCATCACCATCATCACCACCATCACCACCACTCACCACCACCATCACCACCACCACCACCATCACCACCACCATCACCACCATCACCATCATCACCATCATCACCATCACACCACCACCACCATCACCACCACCATCACCATCATCACCATCACCACCACCATCACCACCCACCCAAGCTCCCTGCCCAGGGTCGTGCGGGTTAGATTCCTTAAATGAATAAAAGCGAAATAAAAATAAAATAAATTTAACTTTCACGAATTTTTATTTTTGAAATAAAAATAAAATAAATTTTACTTTCATTAATTTTTATTTTTTTTACCTACGTGACTTCACCGAAAAAACCTAAGCATATTGTGTCTGCCTCAAGTGGCTTTGCCTGAAACAAACAAAAAATAGCGGTGGATCTCTGCGGCAGCGAAATCTTCACATCAAGATGATCATCACCACCACCACCGCCGTCACCATTACACCCACACCGATCATTCTCCGTACAATAATTTACAGGACGCATGTCGGACGCATGTCGGACGCATGTCGGAAGCATGTGGGACGCATGTCAGACGCATGTCGGACGCATGTCGGACGCGTGTCGGATGCATGTCGGACGCATGTCGGACGCGTGTCGGACGCATGTCGGATGCATGTCGGTCGCGTGTCGGACGCATGTCGGACGCGTGTGGGATGCGTGTGGGACGCGTGTCGGACGCGTGTCGGACGCATGTGGGACGCATGTGGGATGCATGTCAGACGCATGTCAGACGCATGTGGGACGCATGTCGGACGCGTGTCGGATGCATGTCGGACGCATGTCGGACGCATGTGGGATGCATGTGGGATGCATGTCGGACGCATGTCGGACGCATGTGGGACGCATGTGGGACGCATGTCGGACGCATGTCAGACGCATGTGGGATGCATGTGGGATGCATGTCGGACGCATGTCGGACGCATGTGGGACGCATGTGGGACGCATGTCGGACGCATGTCAGACGCATGTGGGATGCATGGGATGCATGTCGGACGCATGTCGGACGCATGTCAGACTGCCATGTTCGCGTGTTTCCTATGTGGGCCACCGGAGGTGCGGTGGTGGTGGTGGTGGCTCTGGGGTGGAGGATGACGGACAGCCGGTTTAAAGCAAACACTCATCAAGCAGTCCGTACGGTGCGAGTGTGTGAGTCAGTGTTTGTGTCTGTGTGTTGTGTCCTCAGTGTGTGTGTGTGGCAGTGTGTGTGTGTCAGTGTGTGTGTCAGTGTTTTTGTGTGTCAGTGTGTGTGTGTCAGTGTGTGTGTGTCAGTGTGTGTGTTGTCAGTGAGTGTGTGTGTTCAGTGTGTGTGTGTGTCAGTGTGGTGTGTGTCGTGTGTGTGTGTCCCAGCGTGTCCCAGTGTGTCAGTGTGTTAGTATGAGTGTTCAGCGTGTCCCAGTGTGTGTGTCTCAGTGTGTGTGTGTCAGTGTGTGTGTGTCCCATCATGTCCCAGCGTGTGATTCTGCCCCCCCCCTCAATCCTCCTCCTCCTCCTGCTCCCGCATCTCCCGCTGCTGCCCTCCCAGCTGCTGCTGCCCTCCCCCCCGCTGCTACCCCCCCGCTCTGCCGCCCTCCCTCTCCCTCTGCGCTCTCCGCCCGTCCCTCCGCTCCCCGGCGGCGGCGGCGCGCGCCGCCCGGCCCTGCGGCGACGGCGCCCGGGGCTTGCCGGGGCTGGTGAGACGCCCCACGGACAACGCCGGCGACGTCACCGCCGGGTGGCCGCGAGAACGGCCATCGGAACCCCGGGTCCCCGCCGACGCCGCCGCTGCTGCCGCCGATGAGGAAGGGGGAGGAGGTGGAGGTGGAGGAGGTGGAGGAGGGAGAGAGCGGTGTTGCCAGGTGACGAGGGCGTTGCCGGGGGCGACGGGGAGCGCTCGCGCGCCGGGCTGCTGCCGGGGCTGATGGCCTGCAGCATGCGGCCCTTGCCCTCCTGCAGCATGTGCTTCTGTGGGCGGAGGAGAGCGGGGGTGGGTGGGGGGGGGGTGGGGGGTGGGTGGGTGGGGGGGGGGGGTGGGGGGGGTGGGGGGTGGGTGGGGGGGTGGGTGGGGTGGGTGTGTGTCAGTGTGTGGGGGTGTGTGTGTGTGGATGTGTGTGTAGGTGTGTGTGTGAGTGTGTGGGTGTGTGTGTGTGTTGTTGTGAGCGTCGCTCCTCCGCCCTCCGTTGTTGTTGGAGGGCGACTGTCTCCAACTGCCCAGTAGCGTCCTTCACGAGCCTCCTCCACAGAGGCCGATCTTGACACCGCTGGTACCAGTCATCGGCAAGTCCACTCAGCTCCACGTCCTCCTGTTCCACGTCACTCCATCTCTTCTCCAGCCCGTGCCGCGCCCATTTAGCTCCGTCAATCCGGCCGAACAAAAGCTGTTTAGGCATGCGGTGGCTGGGCATGCGGGCTACATGACCCAGCCAACGCAGCCTTGCCTGCCGGAGGAGCTCACCGATGGGACTTTGACCAGATCTTTCAAAGATTTGTGAGCTCCTCAAACAATCCAGCCTGGTTAAACCCAGGATGGATCGTAGGCAGGCCAGCCTAAATGTTTCTAACATGCGAAGATGTTCCATTTGGGGGGGTCCACGTTTCACAAGCGTAGAGAAGGGAGGGAATGACTGTGGCCGAGAAGACCTGAAGCTTCGTGCGGAGCGACAGACCAGGTAGCTTCCACACAGCGTTACGCAACCGATGAAAAGATATTGCCGCTCGACTGATTCGGAGTTAGACCTCTGCTGTTAAACTGGATCCGGTCATAAGCACACTGCCCAGGTGTGGAAAACTCTCCAATCTCTCCACTACTGCCCCATCACCAATTGGGAGTTGTGGGGGTGGAGTGCCCGATGGTACAAAATACCCAGGCCAGGTGCTTAGTTTTGGTGGGGCTGATGGTAAGGCCCCACCTCTTAGTGGCACGCTCCAGTCTCAGCAGCAGCGTCTCCAACTCCTCTTCTGAATGAGCAGCTATTACCAAATCATCGGCATACATAACGTGGTTGACCAATAGGGAGCCATCCCTTGATCGCACCCGGGCGTCGAGATGACCGACAACAACAACAACCGCCATTCGCCACTAAGTGGCGGTGACGTCACCACGACGCTTGTGCCAGGCCAAGTGCACCTTGAGGCCACGTGAAGTGTCGAACACCCACTGGCAGGAGGTCACGGGGCAGACCCAGCAGGTGCCACGGGTCGACTGACCGAGATGACCGAGATGACTGACACACACACAGACAGTGCGCCTTTTGGCGTCATCTGGTCCAACACCATGTGAGACTTGGCTCTAAGAAAAGCTGTCTCGGGTGTGGACCAATCAACTTCAAGGACAGCGCATACATTATCAGAGTTGTGTGTTTTTTGTTTGCATTATGACTGCTTGTGTTGTGGTTATTGCAAACATGATGCCTTGTATAAAGGTGTCCGTTTTTGTACCAGTTTAAAGGGTAAAAACCTATTATTACTACACAGACATACACACAGAAAACACACACACACACACACACGCGCTTCCCCCGTGTACCCAGCCACCACCACCACCCGCCTCGTACCAGCGTGAGCAGTTGCCACGGGTCGACTGACTGAGATGACTGACACCCACACACACACGCACGCACACACACCCACACACACACGCACACACACACACGCACGCACACACACACACACACCCACACTCGCACGCACACACACACACACGCACACACACACACGCACGCACACCCCACACACACACACACACGCGCTTCCTCCGTGTACCCGCCACCACCACCACCACGTACCAGCGTGAGCAGTTGCCACGGGTCGACTGACCGCGATGACCGGGATGACTGACACCCACACA
>NW_026891376.1:14822-28284 GCF_015708825.2 Lethenteron reissneri
TGCGACCTCTGCTGTGCAGGGCCACGACATCATCGGCTTCGACCTGGAGGTGCTGCTGCAGAGGATCGCGGCGTTGAAGGTGCCGCACTGGAGCAAGCTGAGCCGCCTGCGTCGCTCAGCGATGCCTCGCCTCGGGGTGAGCGGGTCGACCGTCTCCCTCTGAGTCGTCCTCTTTCGGAGTCGTCCTCTCTCTCTCTCTGAGTCGTCATCTCTCTCTCGCTCTCTGAGTCGTCCTCTCAATCGTCCTCTCTCTCTCAGTCGTTCTCTCTCTGAGTCGTCCTCTCTCTCTGAGTCGTCCTCTCTCTCTCTGAGTCGTCCTCTCAATCGTCCTCTCTCTCTGAGTCGTCCTGTCTCTGAGTCGTCCTCTCTCTCTCTCTGAGTCATCCTCTCTCTCTCTGAATCGTCCTCTCTCTCTCTGAGTCGTCCTCTCTCTCTCTCTGAGTCGTCCTCTCTCTCTGAGTCGTCCTCTCTCTCTGAGTCGTCTCTCTCTGAGTCAGCGACGGTGGGGGTGGTGACGGTGGGCGTGGTGTCTGTGACGGTGTGTTTGGTGTCCGTGACGGTGCGGGTGACCGTGTCCGTTGTGGATGGGGGTGGTGTGTCCGTGACGGTGCGTTTGGCGTCCGTGACGGTGGTGACGGTGGTGACGGTGGTGACGGTGTGTGCGCCGTGGCGTGGCAGGGCCGGCGCGTGGTGTTTGTGACTGTGGGCGTGGTGACGGTGGTGACGGTGGGCGTGGTGTCGGTGCGGGGGTGACGGTGCGGTGGTGACGGTGGTGACGGTGGTGGCGGTGGTGACGGTGTGTGTGGCGTGGCAGGGCCGGCGCGTGGTGGAGCGCCTGGCGACTTGCGGGCGCGTGGTGTGCGACGTGAAGACGTCGGCCCGTGAGCTCGTGCGCTGCAGGAGCTACGACCTCGACGAGTTGGTCGCCTCGCTGCTCAGGACCAAGCGGGAGACGTTCTCCGCAGAAAGCGTCGCGGCCGCCTACGTGAGTTGGTGTGTTGGTGTGTGCGTGTGTTGGTGTGTGCGTGTGTTGGGGGTGCGTGTGTTGGTGTGTGTGAGCGTGTGTGTGCGTGTGTGTGGTGTTGGTGTGTGCGTGTGTTGGTGTGTGCATGCACGTGTTGGTGTGTGCGTGCGTGTGGTGTGTGTTGGTGTGTGCGTGTGTTGGTGTGTGCATGCGCGTGTTGGTGCGTGCGTGTGTGGTGTGTGGCGTGCGTGTGTGTGCGGGTATCGGGTACTCGGTTGCGACCTCTGCTCCATCCTAACCCCCCCTGTCCTCACCCCCCCCCCCCCTCTCCTCCGGTTTATAAATAACCATCATAATCGTCCCCTTCGTTCCACAGCAACTCGCAGCGCCTGCTGGACATGGCGTCGCACACCCTCACCGACGCTCGGCACGCGCTCAGCATCATGAGCGAGCTCAACGCCCTGGCTGGCTCACCAGATCACCTGCATCGCCGGCAATTTGCTGTGAGCGGCCGGAGAGTGTGTGGTGGCGGCAGGTGGTGGTGGGGAGAGGCACGGTGTGTGTGTGTGTGCGTGTTCTAACCTCACCGCCAGGGAGTGTGGTGGGTGGTGGTCGGTGGTGGTGAGAGGCGCGGGTGTGTGTGTTTTAACCACGCCTCCAGGGAGTGTGGTGGGGTGGTGGTGGCGGCGGTGGTGGTGGTCGGTAGTGGTGAGAGGCGCGGTGTGTGTGGTGTTTTAACCTCACCGCCAGGGAGTGTGTGGTGGTGGCGGCGGCGGTGGTAGTGGTGGTGGTGGTGGTGGCGGTGGTGATGGTGGGGGCGGTGGTGGTGGTGGTGGCGGTGGTAGCGGTGGTGGTGGCGGTGGTGATGGTGGTGGTGGTGGCGGTGGTGATGGTGGGGGCGGTGGTGGTGGTGGCGGTGGTAGCGGTGGTGGTGGTGGTGGTGGCGGTGGTGATGGTGGTGGTGGCGGTGGTGGCGGTGTAGTGGTAGTGGTGGTGGTAGCGGTGGTGGCGGTGGTGGCGGCGGTGGTGATGGTGGGGGCGGTGGCGGTGGTGGCGGTGGCGGTGGTGGCGGTGGTGACGGTGGTGGCGGTGGTGGTGGTGGTGGCGGCGGGTGGTGGTGGCGGTGGTGGTGGTGGTGGCGGTGGCGGTGGCGGCGGCGGCGGCGGCGGTGGTGGCGGTGGTGGCGGCGGTAGCGGTGGTGGCGGTGGTGGCGGTGGTGGTGTGTCAGAAGGCTATGGGCAGTGGGTGGTGGTGTGGCCGATTTCGTTTTTGTTGTCTTTGTTGGTATCGTCGTTATTGTTGACGTCGTGATTGTCGGTTGTCGTCGTTGTTGTCATTGTTGTTGTCATCGTGGGTTGTTGTTGTTGTCGTGGTTGTCATTGTTGTTGTCGTGATTGTTGTTGTTGTCGTCGTGATTGTTGTTGTTGTGCAGTCTCGCACGCTGCTGGCGGGCGTTCGGAGCGGAATGAGTTCCTGCTGCTCCACGCGTTCCACCAACGCAACTTCATCTGCCCCGACAAGACGTACAGCCGCAGGAACAGCGCGGCCGCCGAGGTAGAGCCACCACGCACGCACGGAGTCACCAACACAGAGCCACCAACACAGTCACCAACACAGAGCCACCACGCACGCACAGAGTCACCAACACAGAGCCACCACGCACGCACAGAGTCACCAACACAGAGCCACACACACGCACAGAGTCACCAACACAGCCACCACGCACGCACAGAGTCACCAACACAGAGCCACCACGCACGCACAGAGTCACCAACACAGGGCCACCACACACGCTCGAGTCACCAACACAGGGCCACCACGCACGCACGGAGTCACCAACACAGCCACCACACACGCTCGAGTCCACCAACACAGAGTCACCAACCACAGGGCCACCACACACGCACAGAAGTCACCAACACAGAGCCACCACGCACGCACAGAGTCACCAACACAGGGCCACCACACACGCTCGGAGTCACCAACACAGGGCCACCACGCACGCACGGAGTCACCAACCAGGGCCACCACACCGCTCGGAGTCACCAACACAGAGCCACCACACACGCTCGGAGTCACCAACACAGAGCCACCACGCACGCACAGAGTCACCAACACAGGGCCACCACACACGCTCGGAGTCACCAACACAGAGCCACCACCACGCACGGAGCGGAGAGTCGCGAGTTACACAGAGAGCCACAGACTCCCAACACAGACTCACCAACACAGAGCCACAGACTCACCAACACAGAGAGCCACAGACTCACCAACGCACAGAGCCACAGACTCACCAAGACAGAGACTCAAAAACACAGAGTCACAAACACAAAGACTAACACTCACAAACGCAGAGATCCATAGAGTTACATTCACAGACGCACAGACCCACAGACTCGCTCACAACACCGAGACCCACGTCTCACAAACGCAGAGATTCATAAAGTTACAGACACAGAGACCCACATGATTACAGAACTCCGTGTGACGCTCACCCCAGAGGTCGCAAACGGGTTTTGATTCCTTACCCGTACCCGTACCCGGCCGCACCACGGTACCCGTACCCGGCCGTACCCGTACCCTACCCGTACCCGGCCGGGTAGGGTAGGGTACGGGTATCGGGTACCCGATTGCGACCTCTGGGATGAAGCCATGTTGCAGGCGCGGGTGGGTTGATTCTAGGAACTTGAATTGTGAGAAGAGACAAGACGTTGGGAAATGAGTGACAAACGGTGACTCACCAGTGACTCACGGCCTACCCGTACCCGTACCCGGCCGCACCAGGGTCGCAAACGGGTAGCCGGGTATCGGGTACCCGGTTGCGACCTCTGGCTCACCCCCCTCCACACCCTGACGGGTCTCCGTGTGACGCCCCCCCCCCGCCCAGGACGAAGATGAAGATGGCGAGCGGGGGAGGGGGAAGCGCAAGGCGGCCTACGCTGGAGGCCTCGTCCTGGAGCCCAAAGTCGGTACGTTGTTGCCGTCACGCACGGGTCTGTCCGCTGCTGGATGAATACGTGGGACGTAGCGTGTGTGGGTGTGTGTCTGTGTGTGTGTATGTGCGTGTGTCTGTGTGTGTGTGTTTGTGTGTGTGTGCGTGTGTCTGTGCGTGTGTCTGTGCGTGTGTGTGTGTGTGTCTGCGTGTGTCTGCGTGTGTCTGTGCGTGTGTCTTTGTGTGTGTCTGTGCGTGTGTCTGTGCATGTGTCTGTGCGTGTGTCTGTGCGTGTGTCTGTGCATGTGTCTGTGCGTGTGTCTGTGCGTGTGTCTGTGCGTGTGTCTGTGCGTGTGTCTGTGCTGTGTTGTGCGTGTGTCTGTGCATGTGTCTGTGCGTGTGTCTGTGCGTGTCTGTGCGTGTGTCTGTGCATGTGTGTGCGTGTGTCTGTGTGTCTGTGCGTGTGTCTGTGCATGTGTCTGTGCGTGTGTCTGTGCATGTGTCTGTGCATGTGTCTGTGCGTGTGTCTGTGCGTGTGTCTGTGCGTGGGGAGCGGTGGTGTAGTGGTTAGCGCGCCGCGCTACGAACCCAGCGACCCGGGTTCGATCCCCGCTCGCGTCTAACAACAGCGGGGGTCCTGGGCTCTCCCCTAAGATCGACGCGGTGCGGTGGTGTGGTCAACATCGCCACTGGGGAGACAAAGGCGGCCGGGCGCGGTGCTGGCCTCCCACCCCCTCGTGTGCCACGGTGCCGGCAGCCTTCACAGGTGCTGCTACTCGCTAACTGCACTTGCCCCTACAGTCCGTTCAGAGGCTACACCTTTGTCTTTGTGCGCGTGGCAGGATTTTACGACAAATTCATTCTCCTGCTGGATTTCAACAGCCTGTACCCGTCCATCATCCAGGAGTACAACATCTGCTTCACCACCGTGTGTCAACACACACCGCCCGGGCAGGTGACGTGCGTGCAAGTGTGTCTGGGCCCTCCTCCCCTAGGTCGGCTCAGCCTCGAATGGAGTTACCCGGTGTAGCGGCGGTGTAGTGAACGTCGCCACTGGGGAGACAAAGGCGGCCGGGCGTGGTGCTGGTAGCCACCCACCCCCTCGTGTGTCACGGTGCCGGTAGCCTTCACAGGTGCTGCAGCTACTCGCTAACAGCACTTCCCCTACAGTCTTGTTAAGAGGCTGTGCGGGGGATCTTTGCCTGCGTGTGTGCGAGTGAAAGTGTGATTGTGTTAGTTGAGGGTTTAACTGCCACAGCTCCTTACTATTAAAATTCCTTCCCTCTATTAATGCTAACTCTACTCCCTGCCTTTGATGCTGCTAATCCTGCATCCTGCATAATGCACGGGCATAATATGACTTTGAAACCCCCCGCCCACCTCCTACGCATTTCACAAGTAGTGACTAATCCCATATCTGCATTTCCCATAAATATTCTAAATCCCTCTGTTGATATGCAAATTCATTTGTCAAGGCGCCCTTCCCCTCCAACCCAGCTTAAATATACGCTCCAAGCCTGGTGGTGTTTCATTCAGACGCTGTCTTTCCAACAGACCTGTTCTTCACCTGAGGACGGCTGCTTGCGTTGTGGCCGAAACGTCGTGAGAATTTTATTTTATTATGTTTTATTTTTATTATTTTATTATTCCCTTCTACGTGACTTTACCGAAAGAACCAAGAAATTGAGGGGCGATCAAAGTGTTTGGGCGGGGAGTCGTGGCTGGGTGTGTGTGTGCGTGTGTTTGGTTACGGGGAGCGGTGGTGCAGCGGTTAGCGCTACGCTGCGCTACGAACCCGGCGTCCCGAGTTCGATCCCCGCCCACGGCCACCGTCATTATCCGTGGCGATGATCTCGATCGGTCCCGGGCCTCCCCTAGGTCGACTCAGCCTCAAATGAGTACCTGGTGCGGTGTGCAGTAAACATCGCCACTGGGGAGACAAAGGCGGCCGGGCGTGGTGCTGACCACCCACCCCCTCGTGTGCCGTGCCGGCCTTCATAGGTGCTACTCGCTAACAGCACTTGCCCCAGCAGTCTGTTAAGGCTTTACGGGGGATCTTTGTCTTTTTGTGTGTGGATTATAAGATAATTAGATGCAAGGGGTCATTTTGTAATAAAGTTCTTTCACCCTCAATGGTGCTAACGCCTCGTGGCTGGGAGGCTGGCTGAGTGTATGGGTGGTTAGCTGGGTGTATGGGTGTATAGGTGGGTGTGGGTGTATGGGTGGTTGGCTAGGTGTATGGGTGGTTAGCTGGGTGTATGGGTGGTTGGCTGGGTGTATGGGTGGCTGGCTGGGTGTATGGGTGGTTGGCTGAGTGTATGGTGGTTGGCTGAGTGTATGGGTGGCTGGTTGGGTGTATGGGTGGCTGGCTGAGTGTATGAGTGGCTGGCTGGGTGTATGGGTGGTTAGCTGGGTGTATGGGTGGTTAGCTGGGTGTATGGGTGGCTGGCTGGGTGTATGGGTGGTTAGCTGGGTGTATGGGTGGTTGGTTGGGTGTATGGGAGGCTGTGTGTATGGGTGGCTGGCTGAGTGTATGGGAGGCTGGCTGTGTGTATGGGTGGCTGGTTGGGTGTATGGGTGGCTGGCTGTGTGTATGGGTGGCTGGTGGGTGTATGGGTGTATGGGTGGTTGGCTGGGTGTATGGGTGGTTGGCTGGGTGTATGGGTGGTTGGCTGGGTGTATGGGTGGTTGGCTGGGTGTATGGGTGTATGGGTGGCTGGCTGGGTGTATGGGTGGTTGGCTGGGTGTATGGGTGGTTGGCTGGGTGTATGGGTGGTTGGCTGGGTGTATGGGTGGTTGGCTGGGTGTATGGGTGTATGGGTGGGTGTATGGGTGGCTGGCTGGGTGTATGGGAGGCTGGGTGTATGGATGGTTGGCTGGGTGTATGGGTGGCTGAGTGTATGGCTGGCTGGCTGGGTGTATGGGTGGCTGGCTGGGTGTATGGGTGGCTGGCTGGGTGTATGGGTGGCTGGCTGGGTGTATGGCTGGCTGGCTGGGTGTATGGGAGGCTGCAGACGCACTTGACCCTGCGTCCTGCCAAGGCTACACGGGGGGAAATATCTTTGTCTTTGTTTGTACACCACCAGGGTGCCGACTGGATACCGGATTTGCCCGACTCGGGCCTGGAGCTGGGCGTGTTGCCCACGGAGATCCGCAAACTGGTGGAGCGACGCAAGCAGGTCAAGGGTCTCATGAAGCAAGCTGACCTCAACCCTGACCTCTACACGCAGGTCAGTGTGGCCTTAGTCTCACTCCGTGACCTCTACACGTAGGTCAGCGTGACCTTAGTCTCACTCCGTGACCTCTACATGCAGGTCAGTGTGACCTTAGTCTCACCCCCTGACCTCTACATGCAGGTCAGTGTGACCTTAGTCTCAACCCTGACCTCTACACACAGGTCAGTGTGACCCCAGTCTCAACCCTGACCTCTACACGTAGGTCAGTGTGACCCCAGTCTCAACCCTGACCTCTACACGTAGGTCAGTGTGACCTTAGTCTCATCCCCTGACCTCTACACGTAGGTCAGTGTGACCTTAGTCTCAACCCTGACCTCTACACGTAGGTCAGTGTGACCCCAGCCTCACTCCCTGACCTCTACATGCAGGTCAGTGTGACCCCAGTCTCAACCCTGACCTCTACACGTGACGTTCTATTCCTTGGTCACCACATTCAGATAAGCCCCTCCCCCCTTAACTTGTATATAAGGGCTGGTCTTTTGGAATTTTTGCCTCACTTGATGCAGTAATTTTAGCTGTGACGGTCCCGCCTGATGACGGAGACTTGTGTTGCCTCCGAAACGTCGATTCATTATTTTATTTTATTTCTATTACTACTTGTATTAAATTTCGATTTATAGTTTTCGTGACTGCAGGGATTCATCTTGTCTGGTTCTTTAGGTAAAGTCACGTAGAAGGGAAATACTAAAATAATAAAAATCAACATAATAAAATACAATTCTCACGACGTTTTGGCCACAACGCAAGCAGCCGTCCTCAGGTGAAGAATGAAACACTACCAAGCTTGGAGCGTATATTTAAGCTGGGTTGGAGGGGCAAGAAGAGCGCCTTGACAAAGACTTAGGTTAGTGTAAATGCGATTGGTATTACCTTAGAGTCGCGGCATCTCTTCAGAAAGGTGAGAGACTCGATTAGCTGAGCCTTCTTTTATTAAATAATTTTTTTTTTCCTACGTGACTTTACCGAAAAGACTCAAAGATCTGTCGACACCTCCCCCCCCGCCCTCCCTCCCTCTGGCGCGCTCCCAGTACGACATCCGTCAGAAGGCGTTGAAGCTGACTGCCAACAGCATGTACGGCTGCCTGGGATTCTCGCTGTCGCGCTTCTACGCCAAGCCGCTGGCCGCACTAGTCACCCTCAAGGGACGCGAGGTGCTCACACACACACACGTGTCTGTGTGTGTCTGTGTGTGTCTGTGTGTGTCATGTGTGTGTCCTGTGTGTGTGTCCTGTGTGTGTGTCCTGTGTGTGTGTAATGTGTGTGTCGTGTGTGTGTCATGTGTGTGTCATGTGTGTGTGTGTGTGTGTGAGTGACTCGATGTGTGTGTGTGAGTGTGTGACTCTTGTGTGTGTGTATGTGAGTGTGTGTGAGTGAGGTGCTCGCACGCACGTACGTCTGTGTCTGCCTGTGTGTGTCTGTGTCTGCCTGTGTGTGTCCTGTGTGTGTGAGTGACTCGATGGGTGTGTGAGTGGTGTGAGTGAGGTGCACATGGCCTGGCACAAGCATCGTGGTGACGTCACCGCCACTTAATGGCGAGTGGCGGTTGTTGTGAGTGTGTGACTCGTGTGTGTGTGTGAGTGAGCGTGTGGGTGTGTGAGTGAGTGTGACTCGGTGGGGGTGAGTCACATACACACCCTTACCAACTCACTCACTCACACACATCACACACACACTCACACACTCACATACACTCACACACACACTCACACACACCCCACTGAGTCACACTCTCACACACACTCACACACATTCACACACACTCACACACACTCACACCACACACTCACACACACACTCACACACACTCGCACACACCCCACTGAGTCACACACACTCACACACACACTCACACACACACTCACCACACTCACACACACCACACACACTCCGCAGGACGGGGGATGCGGGTCACGGGAAGAACACTTACAACCTCCGCACAGGCTGCGTGGCACGGGTGGTGCTGCTACGCCGCTACCCTCCCGCAGTAGAACGTCAACGTGCGTGCGTGTGTGTGGTGCGTGTGTGTGCGTGCGTATGTGTGTGTGCGTACGTGCGTGCGTGCGTACGTAAGTGCGTACGTAAGTGCGTACGTGCGTGCGTGCGTACGTAAGTACGTGCGTGCGTACTTGCGTACGTAAGTGTGTACGTGCGTGCGTACTTGCATACGTGCGTACGTGCGTGCGTGCGTGCGTACGTGCGTGCGTGCGTACGTGCGTGCGTGCGTGTGTGCTTCCAGGGACGCGTGTCCGCGCGTGGCGCGTGATTTTTTCCCCCTTTTGCTTTTTCCAGATCCTGCTGCACACGAAGGAGCTGGTGCAGAAGGTGAGCGAGTGGGTGGTGCAATCGTCTCAGTCGGTCAACCCGTGGCACCTGCTGGGTCTGTTCCCGTGACCTCCTGCACCTAGCCTGGCACAGCAGGGGGCACAGGTGGTGCAATCGGCCAGTCGTCTCAGTCGGTCAACCCGTGGCACCTGCCGGGTCTGTCCCGTGACCTCCTGCACCTAGCCTGGCACAGTAGGGGGGTACAGCTGGTGGTGCAATCGGCCGGTCGTCTCAGTCGGTCAACCCGTGGCACCTGCTGGGTCTGTCCCGTGACCTCCTGCACCTAGCCTGGCACAGTAGGGGGGTACAGCTGGTGGTGCAATCAGCCAGTCGTCTCAGTCGGTCAACCCATGGCACCTGCTGGGTCTGTCCCGTGACCTCCTGCACCTAGCCTGGCACAGTAGGGGGGTACAGCTGGTGGTGCAATCGGCTCAGTCGGTCAACCTCATGGCACCTGCTGGGTCTTTCCCGTGACCTCCTGCACCTAGCCTGGCACAGTAGGGGGTACAGCTGGTGGTGCAATCGGCCAGTCGTCTCAGTCGGTCAACCTCATGGCACCTGCTGGGTCTTTCCCGTGACCTCCTGCACCTAGCCTGGCACAGTAGGGGGGTACAGCTGGTGGTGCATCTGCCGGTCATCTCAGTCAGTCAACCCGTGGCACCTGCCGGGTCTGTCCCGTGACCTCCTGCACCTAGCCTGGCACAGTAGGGAGCACAGGTGGTGTCAGGGTTTGGATCGAACTCACGACCTCCTGTAGACCAGGCGAGGTTGTTAACATCTCCTAGCCACCGTGATGATGATGAGATGAGAGAGACACGAAGACCCAAATATACAGCAGCAGGGTCAGGGTCAGGATCGAATCGACGACACCAGGCGAGGTAGTCAACATCTCCTAGCCACCGTGATGACGATGAGAGAGAGACACGCAAACTCAATATACAGCAGAAGCCAGGGTCTGGATCGAACCCACGACCTCCTGCGTACCAGGCGAGGTAGTCAACATCTCCTAGCCACCGTGATGATGGCAGGAGACCCCTGGCCATATTGTGCCTGGCAATGGACGGGGGGGCGGCCGTTTGTTGACCCCAGGGGTCGTGTGCGACGCAGATGAACCTGGAGGTGATCTACGGAGACACGGACTCCATCATGATCAACACCAACAGCCGGGACTTGGACGAGGTCTACCGGCTGGGGTCAAAGGTGGGCTGACGATCGCCGCGATGATGTTGTGTGCAGGGCAGAGGTCGCAACCGGGTACCCGATACCCGTACCCTACCCGATACTCGGCTACCCGTACCCGGCCGGGTACGGGTAGACCGTGAGTCACTGGTGAGTCACCGTTTGTCACTCATTTCAGGTAGGGTACGGGTAGGGTACGGGTAGGGTAGGGTACGGGTAGGCCGTGAGTCACTGGTGAGTCACCGTTTGTCACTCATTTCGGGTAGGGTACGGGTACGGAATCAAAACCCGTTTGCGAGCTCTGGTGCGGGGGAGCGGTGGGGTGTAGTGGTCAGCGCTACGTCGCGCTACGAACCCGGCGACCCGGGTTCAATTCCCGCTCACGGCCAACGCCGGTGACGATTTTATCTGAACCGGTTCTGGGCCTCCCCTAGGTCGACTAGGCCTCAAATGAGTACTTGGTGCGGTGTGTAAACATCGCCACTGGGGAGACAAAGGCGGGGCGTGGTGTCAGCCACCACCCTCGTGTGCCACAGTGCGGGCCTATATAGGTGCTGCTGCTACTCGCTAACAGCACTTGCCCCAGCAGTCTGTTCCAGGCTACACGAGGGTGATCTTTTTTAAATCCTTTATATTAAGTTCGCTTGCTTGCGTGCTTGCGTGCTTGCTTGCTTGCTTACGACCATGCAAATCTTTCGGTCGTTTTTTAACCCACTTCTCGTGATCCAATCGAGCTGACATTTTGCACACAGACTCGTTGTGCGAGACAATTAATGTTCGAGAAATTTTTTTTTCCAAAATGTTACATGTTTAGGGAAAACAAATTAAATATTTAATTACCAATTGCTTAATACTGCATAGGTGGCAGCCATCTCAAGCCAGAGGACGAGAGGACTCTAGCCACCACGCATATAAAGGATTTAGAGTGAAAACTTTGTTTTTACGGGTTATACATTAAATCCTTTATATTAAGTTCACTTGCTTGCTTGCGCGCTTAGGACCGTGCAAATCTTTCGGTCGTTTTTTAACCTACTTCCCGTGATCCAATCGAGCTGACATTTTGCACACAAACTCGTTGTGCGTGACAAGTTATTTTCGTGAAAATTTTTAGCCAAAATTTTCCACTTTTTAGGAAAATGTTTTTTAGATTTAATTTAAAATACGAATGTGATAAAAATGAAACTGTTACTCAAGAAAAACAGAAATTAATAATTAAATAAAACCGATGCCACGCATATAAAGCATTTATAGTGAACAACTTTGTTTTTACGGGTTAATTTTTGTCTTTGTGCGTACGTGTGCGCGCGTACGTGTGCTTGCGTTGGGGTTCACGTGCGAGGTGTGGGTTCACGTGAGATTTCTGTGGGGGGTTGACGTGGTGCGTGTGGGTTCATGCGTGTGTGGGGGGGGGGGGTCCACGTGTCCGTGACGTCACCGCTGATTAAAGGTGCATTGAAAAATGTGACACTCCGACTGATTTCGATTAAAGCTTTCGTGACTGCAGGGATTCATCTTCTTGGTTCTTTCGGTAAAGTCACGTAGAAGCGAGGTAGTCAACATCTCTAGCCACCGTTATATTATTTTATTATGTTTTATTGTTATTGTAATTTCCCTTCTACGTGACTTTACCGAAAGAACCAAGAAGATCACTTGAAGATGTTTTCTCGTTCATGTTTTAGTTTTCTTTGTTGCGGTTGCACCCGATTCAAGAGCCGAATGGCTCACAGGGCTATACCAGAGGTCGCAACCAGGTACCCGATACCCGTACCCTACCCGATACCCAGAAACCCGTACCCAATCGGGTACGGTACCCGTTTGCGACCCGGTGCGGCTGGGTACGGGTAGGCCGTGAGTCATGGTGAGTCACCGTTTGTCACTCATTTCCCAACGTCTTGTCTTCTCACAATTCAAGTTCCTAGAATCAACCCACCTCGCCTGCAACATGGCTTCATCCCAGAGGTCGCAATCGGGTACCCGTACCAGGTACGGGTAGCCGGGTATCGGGTAGGGTACGAGTACAGGTACCCGTTTGCGACCCTGGTGCGGCCGGGTAGGGTAAGGAATCAAAACCCGTTTGCGACCTCTGGGCTTGTACCTAATCAATGAACTTGAACGGCGCTCCCCGCAGGTGAAGGCGGAGGTGAACCGCTCGTACCGCCTGCTGGAGATCGACGTTGACGGCGTCTACCGCTCCATGCTGCTGCTCAAGAAGAAGAAGTACGCGGCGCTGAGCGTCGAGCGGCAGCCCGACGGCTCCTACACACGCGGCAGGAGCTCAAGGGCCTGGACATCGTGCGGCGCGACTGGTGCGGCCTTGCCAAGGCCTGCGGCAAGTGGTGGCGGGTGTGGGAGGGTGGCGGGGAGGGTGGTGGGGATGGTGGTGGGGTGGGTGGTGGGGAGGTGGTGGGGTGGTGGGGAGGCACGCTCACTTCCCACACTCGAACACTGCAACCAGGCGAGGTAGTTAACATCTCATAGCCACCGTGATGATGATGATGGAGAGACACGCAGACTCCAAATGTACAACAGGCACCGTCAGGGTCGGGGTCGAACCCACGACCTCCTGTATACCTGGCGAGGTAATCAACATCTCCTAGCCACCGTGATGATGATGAGAGAGCGCAGGGGTAAGGGGTCGGGATTGAACCCACGACCTCCTGTATACTAGCGAGGTAGTCAACATCTCCTAGCCACCGTGATGATAAGAGACGCAGGGGTAAGGGGTCGGGATTGAACCCACGACCTCCTGTATACCAGGCGATCACATCTCCTAGCCACCGTGGATGATGAGAGAGAGAGACATGCAGACTCCAAATACAGCAGCAGGCG
>NW_026891376.1:28784-53538 GCF_015708825.2 Lethenteron reissneri
GCTGTGGATGAAGGAGGGAACTGTGGATGAAGGAGAGAGCTGTGGATGAAGGAGAGAGCTGTGGATGAAGGAGAGAGCTGTGGATGAAGGAGGGAGCTGTGGGTGAAGGAGAGAGCTGTGGTGAAGGAGAGAGCTGTGGGATGAAGGAGAGAGCTGTGGATGAAGGAGAGAGCTGTGGATGAAGGAGGGAGCTGTGGATGAAGGAGAGAGCTGTGGATGAAGGAGGGAGCTGTGGATGAAGGAGGAGCTGTGGATGAAGGAGAGAGCTGTGGATGAAGGAGGGAGCTGTGGATGAAGGAGGGAGCTGTGGATGAAGGAGAGAGCTGTGGATGAAGGAGAGGAGCTGTGGATGAAGGAGAGAGCTGTGGATGAAGGAGGGAGCTGTGGGTGAAGGAGAGAGCTGTGGGTGAAGGAGAGAGTGTGGATGAAGGAGGGAGCTGTGGGTGAAGGAGAGAGCTGTGGGTGAAGGAGGGAGCTGTGGATGAAGGAGGAGTGTGGATGAAGGAGGGAGCTGTGGATGAAGGAGAGGGCTGTGGATGAAGGAGAGAGCTGTGGATGAAGGAGGGAGCTGTGGGTGAAGGAGAGAGCTGTGGGTGAAGGAGAGAGCTGTGGGTGAAGAGAGAGAGTGTGGATGAAGGAGAGAGCTGTGGATGAAGGAGGAGCTGTGGATGAAGGAGAGAGCTGTGGATGAAGGAGGGATGTGGATGAAGGAGGGAGCTGTGGATGAAGGAGAGAGCTGTGGATGAAGGAGGGAGCTGTGGATGAAGGAGAGAGCTGTGGATGAGAAGGAGGAGAGCTGTGGGATGAAGAGGAGCTGTGGATGAAGGAGGGAGCTGTGGGTGAAGGAGGAGCTGTGGATGAAGGAGAGAGCTGTGGATGAAGGAGGGAGCTGTGGATGAAGGAGGAGCTGTGGATGAAGGAGAGGCTGTGGATGAAGGGAGAGGGGAGAGATGTGGTGAATGAGGGAGCTGTGGGTGAAAGATGGAGCTGTGGTGAAGGAGGGAGCTGTGGATGAAGGAGGAGCTGTGGATGAAGGAGGGAGCTGTGGATGAAGGAGGAGCTGTGGTTGAAGGAGGGAGCTGTGGATGAGGAGAGAGCTGTGGTTGAAGGAGGGAGCTGTGGATGAAGAGGGAGCTGTGGTGAAGGAGAGAGTTGGATGAAGGATGGAGCTGTGGATGAAGGAGGGAGCTGTGGGGTGAAGGAGAGAGCTTGGATGAAGAAGGATGGAGCTGTGGATGAAGGAGAGAGCTGTGGTGAAGGAGAGAGCTGTGGATGAAGGAGGGAGCTGTGGGTGAAGGAGGGAGCTGTGGATGAAGGAGGGAGCTGTGGATGAAGGAGAGAGCTGTGGGTGAAGAGGAGCTGTGGATGAAGGAGGAGCTGTGGTGAAGAGGAGCTGTGGATGAAGGAGGGAGCTGTGGATGAAGGAGGAGGGAGCTGTGGATGAAGGAGGGAACTGTGGATGAAGAGAGAGAGCTGTGGATGAAGGAGAGAGCTGTGGATGAAGGAGAGAGCTGTGGATGAAGGAGGGAACTGTGGATGAAGGAGGGAGCTGTGGTGAAGGAGAGGGCTGTGGATGAAGGAGAGAGCTGTGGATGAAGGAGGGAGCTGTGGGTGAAGGAGAGCTGTGGGTGAAGGAGAGAGCTGTGGATGAAGGAGAGAGCTGTGGATGAAGGACAGAGCTGTGGGTGAAGGAGAGAGCTGTGGATGAAGGAGAGAGCTGTGGATGAAGGAGAGCTGTGGGTGAAGGAGAGAGAGGAGGAGAGCTGTGGATGAAGGAGGGAGCTGTGGATGAAGGAGGGAGCTGTGGATGAAGGAGAGAGCTGGGATGAAGGAGGGAGCTGTGGATGAAGGAGAGAGCTGTGGATGAAGGAGAGAGCTGTGGATGAAGGACAGAGCTGTGGGTGAAGGAGAGAGCTGTGGATGAAGGAGGGAGCTGTGGATGAAGGAGAGAGCTGTGGGTGAAGGAGGAGCTGTGGTGAAGGAGAGAGCTGTGGATGAAGGAGAGAGCTGTGGATGAAGGAGAGAGCTGGGGGTGAAGAGATGGAGCTGTGGATGAAGGAGGGAGCTGTGGGTGAAAGAGGAGCTGTGGATGAAGGAGGAGCTGTGGATGAAGGAGGGAGCTGTGGATGAAGGAGGGAGCTGTGGATGAAGGAGAGAGCTGTGGATGAAGGAGGGAGCTGTGGATGAAGGAGAGAGCTGTGGGTGAAGGAGAGAGCTGTGGGTGAAAGATGGAGCTGTGGATGAAGGAGGGAGCTGTGGGTGAAGATGGAGCTGTGGATGAAGGAGGGAGCAGGTGGATGAAGGAGGGAGCTGTGGATGAAGGAGAGAGCTGTGGTGAAAGGGAGCTGTGGGGAAAGATGGAGCTGTGGATGAATTAGGGAGCTGTGGATGAAGAGAGAGCTGGGTGAAGGAGGGAGCTGTGGATGAAGGAGGGAGCTGTGGATGAAGGAGGGAGCTGTGGATGAAGGAGGAGCTGTGGATGAAGGAGAGAGCTGTGGTGATGAGGGAGCTGTGGGTGAAGAGGAGCTGTGGATGAAGAGGGAGCTGGATGAAGAGAGAGCTGTGGGTGAAGGAGGGAGCTGTGGATGAAGGAGGGAGCTGTGGATGAAGGAGGGAGCTGTGGATGAGGGAGGCTGTGGATGAAGGAGGGAGCTGTGGATGAAGGAGGAGCTGTGGGTGAAGGAGAGAGCTTGGATGAAGGAGGGAGCTGTGGGTGAAGGAGAGAGCTGTGGTGATGAGGAGAGAGCTGTGGATGAAGGAGGGAGCTGTGGGTGAAGGAGAGAGCTTGGATGAAGGAGGGAGCTGTGATGAGGAGGGAGCTGTGGGTGAAGGAGGGAGCTGTGGTGAAGGAGAGAGGTGGATGAAGGAGGGAGCTGTGGATGAAGGAGGGAGCTGTGGATGAAGGAGGGAGCTGTGGATGAAGGAGAGAGCTTGGATAGGAGGGAGCTGTGGGTGAAGGAGAGAGCTGTGGATGAAGGAGAGAGCTGTGGGTGAAGGAGGGAGCTGTGGATGAAGGAGGCGTACCGTTCTCACGACGAACGCCGGTACCGTCGCGAACGCCGTCCGACCCGCACTGGGGGACGGCAGAGAAACGCCATGCGTCGGCCCGACGGGAGCTCAATGCAGCCCTGGTCGATTAAAATACGAATCGGCATTTTCCCTAGGAAGTCCGTCCCCAGCAGGCACGGAAACCGCCAGCGAGGAGGAAACAAAAATCGGGCCGGACAATTTGATATCACCGATACAAATTTGCGCTCGAATTTGTCCAATGATGCCAAGTGAGCCCCCGTTAGCAGCATAGAATGGGACGTTAACGGGCAGCAAGGGACGGCTCTGAACATGGAGAATATTGTAAATTAGTTCCGAAATGATGGTCGCCGATGCTCCTGTATCGACCAGGACGCGCACCTCAACCCCGTCAATGTGCCCCACAACGGCTGACGACCCCGACGATGCAGCCACAACGCGATGGGCCAACATGGACCACTGCCTGGGTTCGATATGAGTCCCATAGTGGTGCGTGTTGGCGCGACGGTGCGCAATGTCGGCCCCCCGTTCGTTGCGGTGTGCGAATGTGTGACGGGGTGTGCGTGGGCCAAACATGAGGGGTGCCACGACTCGCCGGGTTATGTTGATGGAACTTGGGAGGAGGGCCGGCGTCCTGTCGAGGCGTCGTCCCCGCTGCCGAGGAGAGCGGCACCCCGAGGCGACATGGCCCCGGATGCCGCAGTTGTAACAGCGCGGGAGCGCTGACGACGATGATGGATGGTCGAGGTGGCTCGCTCCGTCCCGGCCCGCCCGTACTCCCGCTCTCTGCTGCAGTTGATGGTCGATGGCGCAAACTTCCTCCGCCGGGAGGGTGGCTGCAGCCACAGCACGCCCGGCCGCTGCCTTCTGGCCTTCCGTCGCTGCGAGAGTAGGTTGGCGTGGAGGAGCCGTGCAGCCTGGAGGGAACACATTTCTGCGTCGTCCTGTGCAACGACGGCGATGTCCAGGTCGTCCGCCAGCAGGAGGATCTTTTCCGTTACCATCGCGCCACGCCTTCGTCGTCCATTCGTGGGAAGGCCGTCTTTGCCAGTGCCAGGAGACTCGTACGATACGCCAGGGGCGACTCCTTTGCACCCCGCTGGCGATCATAAAAGAGCTGCCTGCAGTCCGACGACGGTCCGTAGACTGCAGCCAGCAACTGCAGCACCATCTGTAGCGTGGAGCGTTTGTCCTTCGGCGCCGATGTAAGAGTGGCGAGGGCGTCGCTGTCGAGGAGCGCCGGCAGCGCGCGGAGAGCCTCGGCATCTGTCCACTGCGCCATCTCCTGGTGTGCGAGGAAGCGCCGCTGGAAGCCGCCCAGTCGCCATCCTCGCACACAAACTCCTTGAGTGGAGGTAGCCGTTGGTGCAGCGCAGCGGCCGCGTGGAAGCTCGCTCACCGTTGTCCCCGTCACTCGGCTGGGCTTCGGCGCGAACGACGGATGGCATCGCCGGTCGCACCAGTGGTGATGCTCTGTCCGCCGGTGATGACGCGGCAGCCACTGTACGGCCGACGTCGGACCCGAGGTTCAGGCCGGCCACCCTCAGCAGCTGCTGTGGCGATGGCGGGAGATTCGAAGTCGGGCCCCGTCGAAATGGCGGGAAAGCGCACCGGTCGTCGGCTGTCGTCGCCCGTGGCGGTCCACCAGCCCCCAGCCGTGTGATCTGTTCCAGCGTGGCGGCAGCAGCGTACAGCAGTCCGCCAGCCTCGCGTGAGCCAGCCTCAGTCCTTCTGTTGACGGCTCCCCTCCATCCCGATGCTGCGGTAAGGATGCATCCGGCCCGGCTGCTCGATGCCTTCTTCAGCCGTCTCGGGCTCACAAACTGCAGCGGTGTCCTCGCCCCCGGTACCCAGGATTCGTACGGGATTTCGATTTCGTAGGGATTTCGTACGGGATATCGTATAGGATTCGATTTTGTACGGGATTTCGGACTGGATTTCGTACAGGATTTCGACGGGATTTCGTACGGGATTTCGTACTGGATTTCGGACAGGATTTCGGATGGGATTTCGGACGGAATTCGTATTGGATTTCGGACGGGATTCGATTTCCTACGGGATTTCGTACGGGATTCGATTTTGTACGGGATGTTGTACGGGATTTCGATTTCGTACGGGATTTCGATTTGTACGGGATTTCGGACTGGATTTCGTACAGGATTTCGATTTTGTACGGGATTTCGTACGGGATTTCGATTTCGTACGGGATTTCGTACGGGATTTCGATTTTGTACGGGATTTCGGACGGGATTCGGACGGGATTTCGGACGAGATTTCGGACGCGATTTCGGACGGGATTTTGGACGGGATTTAGTACGGGATTCGTACGGGATTTCGATTTCGTCGACGGATTCGATTTCGTAGGGATTTCGATTTTGTACAGTATTTCGGACTGGATTTCGTACAGGATTTCGTACGGGAATTCGGAAGGGATTTCGGACTGGTTTTTGGACGGGATTTCGGACGGGATTTAGATTTTGGACGGATTTAGATTTTGGACGGGATTTCGTATGGGATTTCGATTTCATAGGGATTTCGGACGGGATTTCGGACTGGATTTCGTACGGGATTTCGATTTTGTACGGGATTTCGGACTGGATTTCGTACAGGATTTCGATTTTGTACGGGATTTCGTACGGGATTTCGATTTCGTACGGGATTTCGTACGGGATTTCGATTTGTACGGGATTTCGGACGGGATTTCGGACGGGATTTCGGACGAGATTTCGGACGCGATTTCGGACGGGATTTTGGACGGGATTTAGTACGGGATTTCGTACGGGATTTCGATTTGTACGGGATTTCGATTTCGTATGGGATTTCGATTTTGTACAGTATTTCGGACTGGATTTCGTACAGGATTTCGTACGGGAATTCGGAAGGGATTCGGACTGGTTTTTGGACGGGATTTCGGACGGGATTTAGATTTTGGACGGGATTTAGATTTCGGACGGGATTTCGTATGGGATTTCGATTTCATACGGGATTTCGGACGGGATTTCGTACAGGATTTCGGATGGGATTTCGATTTTGTACGGGATTTCGTACGGGATTTCTATTTCGTACGGGATTTCGGACGGGATTTCGATTTCGTACGGGATTTCGTACGGGATTTCGATTTTGTACGGGATTTCGGACAGGATTTCGGACAAGATTTCGTACGGGATTTTGGACGCGATTTGGACGGGATTTCGGACGGGATTTCGTACGGGATTTCGTACGGGATTTCAATTTCGTACGGGATTTCGATTTCGTACGGGATTTTGTACTGGATTTAGATTTCGTACGGGATTTCGGACAGGATTTTGTACAGGATTTTGTACGGGATTTCGTACAGGATTTCGGACGGGAATTCGGACGGGATCTCGGGGGGATTTCGGACGGGATTTTGGACGGGATCTCGGGCGGGATTTCGGACGGGATTTCGGACGGGATTTCGGATGGGATTTCGGACGGGATTTCGATTTCGTACGGGATTTCGTACGGGATTTCGTACGGGAATTCGATTTGTACGGATTTCAGACGGGATTTCGGACGAGATTTCGGACGGGATTTCGGACGGGATTTCGTACGGGATTTCGGACGGGATTTCGGACGGGATTTCGGACGGGATTTCGGACGGGATTTTGGACGAGATTTCAGACGCGATTTCGGACTGGATCTCGGACGGGATTTCGGATGGGATTTTCGGACGGGATTTCGATTTCGTACGGGATTTCGTACGGGATTTCGTACAGGATTTCGATTTTGTACTGGATTTCGGACTGGATTTCGTACAGGATTTCGTACGGGATTTCGTACGGGATTTCGGATGGGATTTCGGACGGGATTTCGGACAGGATTTCGGATGGGATTTCGATTTCCTACGGGATTTTGTACGGGATTTCTACGGATTTAGATTTTGTACGGGATTTCGGACTGGATTTCGTACAGGATTTCGTGAGGATTTCGTAGGGATTTCGTACGGGTTTTCGGACGGGTTTTCGGACGGGATTTCGGGACGGGATTTAGATATCGGACGGGATTTAGATTTCGGACGGGATTTCGTACGGGATTTCGATTTTGTACGGGATTTCGGACGGGATTTCGGACGGGATTTCGGACGGGATTTCGGACGCGATTTCGGACGGGATTTCGGACGGGATTTCGTACGGGATTTCGTACAGGATTTCGTACAGGATTTCGATTTCGTACGGGATTTCGATTTCGTATGGGATTTCGTACGGGATTACGATTTTGTACAGGATTTCGGACTGGATTTCGTACAGGATTTCGTACGGGATTTCGGAAGGGATTTCGGACTGGTTTTTGGACGGGATTTCGGACGGGCTTTAGATTTCGGACGGGATTTAGATTTCGGACGGGATTTCGTATGGGATTTCGTACGGGATTTCGATTTCGTACGGGATGTCGTACGGGATTTCGATTTCGTACGGGATTTCGATTTCGTATGGGATTTCGTACGGGATTACGATTTCGTACGGGATTTCGTACCGGATTTCGTACAGGATTTCGATTTCGTACGGGATTTCGATTTTGTATGGGATTTCGTACGGGATTACGATTTTGGTACAGGATTTCGGACTGGATTTCGTACAGGATTTCGTACGGGATTTCGGAAGGGATTTCGGACTGGTTTTTGGACGGGATTTCGGACGGGATTTAGATTTCGGACGGGATTTAGATTTCGGACGGGATTTCGTATGGGATTTCGTAAGGGATTTCGATTTCGTACGGGATGTCGTACGGGATTTCGTACAGGATTTCGATTTTGTACGGGATTTCGGACTGGATTTCGTACAGGATTTCGTACGGGATTTCGTACGGGATTTCGTACGGGGATTTCGGACGGGATTTCGGACGGGATTTCGGACAGGATTTCGGATGGGATTTCGGACGGAATTTCGTATGGGATTTCGGACGGATTTCGATTTCCTACGGGGATTTCGTACGGGATTTCGATTTCGTACGGGATTTCGTATAGGATTTCGATTTTGTACGGGATTTCGGACTGGATTTCGTACAGGATTTCGTACGGGATTTCGTACGGGATTTCGTACGGATTTCGGACGGGATTTCGGACGGGATTTCGGACAGGATTTCGGATGGGATTTCGGACGGAATTTCGTATGGGATTTCGGACGGGATTTCGATTTCCTACGGGATTTCGTACGGGATTTTGATTTCGTACGGGATGTTGTACGGATTTCGATTTTGTACGGGATTTCGGATGGGATTTCGTACAGGATTTCGATTTTGTACGGGATTTCGGACTGGATTTCGTACAAAATTTCGATTTTGTAGGGATTTCGTACGGGATTTCGATTTCGTATGGGATTTCGTACGGGATTTCGGAGGGGATTTCGGACGAGATTTCGGACGCGATTTCGGACGGGATTCGGACGGGATTTCGTACGGGATTTCGTACGGGATTTCGATTTCGTACGAGATTTCGATTTCGTACGGGATTTCGATTTTGTACAGTATTTCGGACTGGATTTCGTACAGGATTTCGTACGGGATTTCGTACGGGATTTCGTACGGGATTTCAGACGGGATTTCGGACGGATTTCGGACAGGATTCGGATGGGATTTCGGACGGAATTTCGTATTGGATTTCGGACGGGATTTCGATTCCTACGGGATTTCGTACGGGATTCGATTTCGTACGGGATGTTGTACGGGATTTCGATTTTGTACGGGATTTCGGACGGGATTTCGTACAGGATTTCGATTTTGTACGGGATTTCGGACGGATTTCGTACAGGATTTCGATTTTGTACGGATTTCGTACGGGATTTCGATTTCGTACGGGATTTCGTACAGGATTTCGATTTTGTACGGGATTTCGGACGGGATTTCGGACGGGATTTCGGACGAGATTTCGGACGCGATTTCGAACGGGATTTCGGACGGGATTTCGATTTCGTACGGGATTTCGATTTCGTACGGGATTTCGATTTTGTACAGTATTTCGGACTGGATTTCGTACAGGATTTGTACGGGAATTCGGAAGGGATTTCGGACTGGTTTTGGACGGGATTTCGGACGGATTTAGATTTCGGACAGGATTTAGATTTCGGACGGGATTTCGTATGGGATTTCGATTTCATACGGGATTTCGTACGGGATTTCGGACGGGATTTCGGACGGAATTTCGGACAGGATTTCGGATGGGATTTCGATTTCATACGGGATTTCGTACGGGATTCGATTTCGTACGGGATTTCGGACGGGATTTCGATTTCGTACGGGATTTCGTACGGGATTTCGATTTGTACGAGATTTCGGACGGGATTTCGGACAAGATTTCGTACGGGATTTCGGACGCGATTTCGGACGGGATTTCGGACGGGATTTCGTATGGGATTTCGATTTCGTACGGGATTTCGATTTCGTACGGGATTTTGTACGGGATTTAGATTTCGTACGGGATTTCGGACAGGATTTTGTACAGGATTTTGTACGGGATTTCGTACAGGATTTCGGACGGGAATTCGGACGGGATCTCGGGCGGGATTTCGGACGGGATTTCGGACGGGATTTCGGATGGGATTTCGGACGGGATTTCGATTTCGTACGGGATTTCGTACGGGATTTCGTACGGGAATTCGATTTTGTACGGGATTTTAGACCGGATTTCGGACAGGATTTCGGACGGGATTTCGGACGGGATTTCGGACGGGATTTCGGACGGGATTTCAGACGGGATTTCGGACGGGATTTCGGACGGGATTTGGACGAGATTTCAGACGCGATTTCGGACTGGATCTCGGACGGGATTTCGGACGGGACTTCGGACGGGATTTCGATTTCGTACAGGATTTCGTACGGGATTTCGATTTCGTACGGGATTTCGTACGGGATTTCGTACAGGATTTCGATTTTGTACTGGATTTCGACTGGACTTTCGTACAGGATTTTGTACGGGATTTCGTACGGGATTTCGTACGGATTCGGACGGGATTTCGGACGGGATTTCGGACAGGATTTCGGATGGGATTTCGATTTCGTACGGATTTTGTACGGGATTTCTTACGGGATTTAGATTTTGTACGGGATTTCGGACTGGATTTCGTACAGGATTTCGATTTGTACGGGATTTCGTACGGGATTTCGATTTCGTACGGGATTTCGTACGGGATTTCGATTTTGTACGGGATTTCGGACGGGATTTCGGACGGGATTTCGGACGAGATTTCGGACGCGATTTCGGACGGGATTTTGGACGGGATTAGTACGGGATTTCGTACGGGATTTCGATTTCGTACGGGATTTCGATTTCGTACGGGATTTCGATTTGTACAGTATTCGGACTGGATTCGTACAGGATTTCGGTACGGAATTCGGAAGGGATTCGGACTGGTTTTGGACGGGATTTCGGACGGGATTTAGATTTGGACGGGATTTAGATTTCGGACGGGATTTCGTATGGGATTTCGATTTCATACGGGATTTCGGATGGGATTTCGATTTGTACGGGATTTCGTACGGGATTTCTATTTCGTACGGGATTTCGGACGGGATTCGATTTCGTACGGGATTTCGTACGGGATTTCGATTTTGTACGGGATTTCGGACAGGATTTCGGACAAGATTTCGTAGGGATTTGGACGCGATTTCGGACGGGATTTCGGACGGGATTTCGTACGGGATTTCGTACGGGATTTCAATTTCGTACGGGATTTCGATTTCGTACGGGATTTTGTACGGGATTTAGATTTCGTACGGGATTTCGGACAGGATTTGTACAGGATTTTGTACGGGATTTCGTACAGGATTCGGACGGGAATTCGGACGGGATCTCGGGTGGATTTCGGACCGGATTTCGGACGGGATCTCGGGCGGGATTTCGGACGGGATTTCGGACGGGATTTCGGATGGATTTCGGACGGGATTTCGATTTCGTACGGGATTTCGTACGGGATTTCGTACGGGAATTCGATTTTGTACGGGATTTCAGACGGGATTTCGGACGAGATTTCGGACGGGATTTCGGACGGGATTTCGTACGGGATTTCGGACGGGATTTCGGACGGGATTTCGGACGGGATTTCGGACGGGATTTTGGACGAGATTTCAGAGCGATTTCGGACTGGATCTCGGACGGGATTTCGGATGGGATTTCGGACGGGATTTCGATTTCGTACGGGATTTCGTACGGGATTTCGTACAGGATTTCGATTTTGTACTGGATTTCGGACTGGATTTTGTACAGGATTTCGTACGGATTCGTACGGGATTTCGGATGGGATTTCGGACGGGATTTCGGACAGGATTCGGATGGGATTTCGATTTCGTACGGGATTTTGTACGGGATTCTTACGGGATTTAGATTTTGTACGGGATTTCGGACTGGATTTCGTACAGGATTTCGTGAGGGATTTCGTAAGGGATTTCGTACGGGTTTTCGGACGGGATTTCGGATGGGATTTCGGACGGGATTTAGATATCGGACGGGATTTAGATTTCGGACGGGATTTCGTACGGGATTTCGATTTTGTACGGGATTTCGGACGGGATTTCGGACGGGATTTCGGACGGGATTTCGGACGCGATTTCGGACGGGATTTCGGACGGGATTTCGTACGGGATTTCGTACAGGATTTCGTACAGGATTTCGATTTCTGTACGGGATTTCGATTTCGTATGGGTTTCGTACGGGATTACGATTTTGTACAGGATTCGGACTGGATTTCGTACAGGATTCGTACGGGATTTCGGAAGGGATTTCGGAACTGGTTTTTGGACGGGATTTCGGACGGGATTTAGATTCGGACGGGATTTAGATTTCGGACGGGATTTCGTATGGGATTTCGTACGGGATTAGATTTCGTACGGGAGTTGTACGGGATTTCGATTTCGTACGGGATTTCGATTTCGGATGGATTTCGTACGGGATTACGATTTCGTACGGGATTTCGTACCGGATTCGTACAGGATTTCGATTCGTACGGGATTTCGATTTTGTATGGGATTTCGTACGGGATTACGATTTGTACAGGATTTCGGACTGGATTTCGTACAGGATTTCATACGGGATTTCGGAAGGGATTTCGGACTGGTTTTGGACGGGATTTCGGACGGGATTTAGATTCGGACGGGATTTAGATTTCGGACGGGATTTCGTATGGGATTTCGTAAGGGATTTCGATTTCGTACGGGATGTCGTACGGGATTTCGTACAGGATTTCGATTTGTACGGGGATTTCGGACTGGATTTCGTACAGGATTTCGTACGGGATTTCGTACGGGATTTCGTACGGGATTTCGGACGGGATTTCGGACGGGATTTCGGACAGGATTTCGGATGGGATTTCGGACGGAATTTCGTATGGGATTTGACGGGGATTTCGATTTCCTACGGGATTTCGTACGGGATTTCGATTTCGTACGGGATTTCGTATAGGATTTCGATTTTGTACGGGATTTCGGACTGGATTTCGTACAGGATTTCGTACGGGATTTCGTACGGGATTTTGTACGGGATTTCGGACGGGATTTCGGACGGGATTTCGGACAGGATTTCGGATGGGATTCGGACGGAATTTCGTATGGGATTTCGGACGGGATTTCGATTTCCTACGGGATTTCGTACGGGATTTTGATTTTGTACGGGATGTTGTACGGGATTTCGATTTTGTACGGGATTTCGGACGGGATTTCGTACAGGATTTCGATTTGTACGGGATTTCGGACTGGATTTCGTACAAATTTCGATTTTGTACGGGATTTCGTACGGGATTTCGATTTCGTATGGGATTTCGTACGGGATTTCGGACGGATTTCGGACGAGATTTCGTACGGGATTTCGTACGGGATTTCGTACGGGATTTCAGACGGGATTTCGGACGGATTTCGGACAGGATTTCGGATGGGATTTCGGACGGAATTTCGTATTGGATTTCGGACGGGATTTCGATTTCCTACGGGATTTCGTACGGGATTTCGATTTCGTACGGGATGTTGTACGGGATTTCGATTTTGTACGGGATTTCGGACGGGATTTCGTACAGGATTTCGATTTTGTACGGGATTTCGGACTGGATTTCGTACAGGATTTCGATTTTGTACGGGATTTCGTACGGGATTTCGATTTCGTACGGGATTTCGTACAGGATTTCGATTTTGTACGGATTTCGGACGGGATTTCGGACGGGATTTCGGACGAGATTTCGGACGCGATTTCGGACGGGATTTCGGACGGGATTTCGATTTCGTACGGGATTTCGATTTCGTACGGGATTTCGATTTGTGTACAGTATTTCGGACTGGATTTCGTACAGGATTTTACGGGAATTCGGAAGGATTTCGGACTGGTTTTTGGACGGGATTTCGGACGGGATTTAGATTTCGGACAGGATTTAGATTTCGGACGAGATTTCGTATGGGATTTCGATTTCATACGGGATTTCGTACGGGATTTCGGACGGGATTTCGGACGGGATTTCGGACAGGATTTCGGATGGGATTTCGATTTCATACGGGATTTCGTACGGGATTTCGATTTCGTACGGGATTTCGGACGGGATTTCGATTTCGTACGGGATTTCGTACGGGATTTCGATTTTGTACGAGATTTCGGACGGGATTTCGGACAAGATTTCGTACGGGATTTCGGACGCGATTTCAGGACGGATTTCGGACGGGATTTCGTATGGGATTTCGATTTCGTACGGGATTTCGATTTCGTACGGGATTTGTACGGGATTTAGATTTCGTACGGGATTTCGGACAGGATTTTGTACAGGATTTTGTACGGGATTTCGTACAGGATTTCGGACGGGAATTCGGACGGGATCTCGGGCGGATTTCGGACGGGATTTCGGACGGGATTTCGGATGGGATTTCGGACGGGATCGATTTCGTACGGGATTTCGTACGGATTTCGTACGGGATCGGGAATTCGATTTTGTACGGGATTTTAGACCGGATTTCGGACAGGATTTCGTACGGGATTTCGTACGGGATTTCGTACGGGATTTCAGACGGGATTTCGGACGGGATTTCGGACAGGATTTCGGATGGGATTTCGGACGGAATTTCGTATTGGATTTCGGACGGGATTTCGATTTCCTACGGGATTTCGTACGGGATTTCGATTTCGTACGGGATGTTGTACGGGATTTCGATTTTGTACGGGATTTCGGACGGGATTTCGTACAGGATTTCGATTTGTACGGGATTTCGGACTGGATTTCGTACAGGATTTCGATTTTGTACGGGATTTCGTACGGGATTCGATTTCGTACGGGATTTCGTACAGGATTTCGATTTGTACGGGATTTCGGACGGGATTTCGGACGGGATTTCGGACGAGATTTCGGACGCGATTTCGGACGGGATTTCGGACGGGATTTCGATTTCGTACGGGATTTCGATTTCGTACGGGATTTCGATTTTGTACAGTATTTCGGACTGGATTTCGTACAGGATTTCGTACGGGAATTCGGAAGGGATTTCGGACTGGTTTTTGGACGGGATTTCGGACGGGATTTAGATTTCGACAGGATTTAGATTCGGACGAGATTTCGTATGGGATTTCGATTTCATACGGGATTCGTACGGGATTTCGGACGGGACTTTCGGACGGGATTTCTGGACAGGATTCGGATGGGATTCGATTTCATACGGGATTTCGTACTGGGATTTCGATTCTCGTACGGGATTTTCGGACGGGATTTCGATTTCGTACGGGATTTGTACGGGATATTCGATTTTGTACGAGACTTTCGACGGGATTTCGACAAGATTTCGACGGGATTTCTGACGCGATTTCGGACGGGATTTCGGACTGGATTTCGTTATGGATTTCGATTTCGTACGGGATTCGATTTCGTACGGGTTTGGTACGGATTTAGATTTCGTACGGGATTTCGGACAGGATTTTGTACAGGATTTTTGTACGGGATTTCGTACAGGATTTCGGACGGGAATTCGGACGGGATCTCGGGCGGGGGATTTCGGACGGGATTCGGACGGGATTTCGATATGGGATTTCGGACGGGATTTCGATTTCGTACGGGGATTTCGTACGGGTATTCGTACGGAATTCGAGTTTTTGTACGGGATTTTAGACCGGATTTCGGACAGGATTTCGACGGGATTTCGGACGGGATTTCGGACGGGATTTCGGACGGGATTTCGGACGGGATTTCGGACGGGATTTGGACGAGATTTCAGACGCGATTTCGGACTGGATCTCGGACAGGATTTCGGACGGGATTTCGGACGGGATTTCGATTTCGTACAGGATTTCGTACGGGATTTCGATTTCGTACGGGATTTCGTACGGGATTTCGTACAGGATTTCGATTTTGTACTGGATTTCGGAACTGGATTTCGTACAGGATTTGTACGGGATTTCGTACGGGATTTCGTACGGGATTTCGGACGGGATTTCGGACGGGATTTCGGACGGATTTCGGATGGGATTTTCGATTTCGTACGGGATTTTGTACGGGATTTCTTACGGATTTAGATTTGTACGGGATTTCGGACTGGATTTCGTACAGGATTTCGTGAGGGATTTCGTAAGGGATTTCGTACGGGTTTTCGGACGGGTTTTCGGACGGGATTTCGGACGGGATTTAGATATCGGACGGGATTTAGATTTCGGACGGGATTTCGTACGGGATTTCGATTTTGTAGGGATTTCGGACGGGATTTCGGACGGGATTTCGGACGCGATTTCGGACGGGATTTCGGACGGGATTTCGTACGGGATTTCGTACAGGATTTCGTACGGGATTTCGATTTCGTACGGGATTTCGATTTCGTACGGGATTTCGTACGGGATTACGATTTGTACAGGATTTCGGACTGGATTTCGTACAGGATTTCGTACGGGATTTCGGAAGGGATTTCGGACTGGTTTTTGGACGGGATTTCGGACGGGATTTAGATTTCGGACGGGATTTAGATTTCGGACAGGATTTCGTATGGGATTTCGTACGGGATTTCGATTTCGTACGGGATTTCGTACGGGATTTCGATTTTGTACGGGATTTCGTACGGGATTTCGTTGTACGGGATTCGGAGGATTTCGGACGGGATTTCGGACGGGATTTCGGACGCGATTTCGGACGGGATTTCGGACGGGATTTCGTACGGGATTTCGTACAGGATTTCGTACGGGATTTCGATTTCGTACGGGATTTCATACAGGATTTCGATTTTGTACGGGATTTCGGACGGGATTTTGGACGGGATTTCGGACGTGATTTCGGACGTGATTTCGGACGGGATTTCGGACGGGATTTCGACGGGATTTCGTACGGGATTTCGATTTCGTACGGGATTTCGATTTCGTACGGGATTTCGTACGGGATTTCGATTTTGTACAGGATTTCGGACTGGATTTCGTACGGGATTTCGTTCGGGATTTCGGAAGGGATTTCGGACTGGTTTTTGGACGGGATTTCGGACGGATTTAGATTCGGACGGGATTTAGATTTCGTACTGGATATTCGTACGGGATTTCGTACGGGATTTCGATTTGTACGGGAATTCAGACGGGATTTCGGACGGGATTTCGGACGGGAGTTTCGGACGGGATTTCGTACGGGATTTCGTACAGGATTTCGATTTCGTACAGGGATTTCAATTTCGTACGGGATTTCGTACGGGATTTTAGATTTCGTACGGGATTTCGGACAGGATTTCGTACAGGATTTTGTACGGATTTCGTACAGGATTTCGGACGGGAATTCGGACGGGATCTCGGGGGGGTTTCGGACGGGATTTCGGACAGGATTCGGATGGGATTTCGGACGGGATTTCGATTTCGTACAGGATTCGTACGGGATTTCGTACGGGAATTCGATTTTGTACGGGATTTCAGAGGGATTTCGGACGGGATTTCGGACGGGATTTCGGACGGGATTCGGACGGGGTTTCGTACGGGATTTCGGACGGGATTTCGGACGGGATTCGGACGGGATTTCGGACGGGATTTTGATCGAGATTTCAGACGGGATTCGGATGGGATTTTGGACGAAATTTCAGACGCGATTTCGGACTGGATCTCGGACGGGATTTCGGACGGGATTTCGGACGGGATTTCGGACGGGATTTCGTACGGGATTTCGGACGGGATTCGGACGGGATTTCGGACGGGATTTCGGACGGGATTTCGGACGGGGTTTCGTACGGGATTTCGGACTGGATCTCGGAGGATTTCGGACGGGATTCGGACGGGATTTCGGACGGGATTTCGTACGGGATTTCGGACGGATTCGGAACGGGATTTCGGACGTGATTTCGGACGGGATTTGATCGAGATTTCAGACGGGATTTCGGACGGGATTTTGTACGGGATTCGTACGGGATTCGATTTCGTACGGGATTTCGTACAGGATTTCGATTTTGTAGGGATTTCGGACTGGATTTCGTACAGGATTTCGTACGGGATTTCGTACGGGATTTCGTACGGGATTTCGGAGGGATTTCGGACGGGATTTCGGACGGGATTTCGGACGGGATTTCGGATGGGATTTCGGACAGGATTTCGATTTCGTACACGATTTCGTACGGGATTTCGTACGGGAATTCGATTTGTACGGGATTTCAGACGGGATTTTGGACGGGGATTTCGGACGGGATTTCGGACGGGATTTCGGACGGGGTTTCGTACGGGATTTCGGACGGGATTTCGGACGGGATTTCGGACGGGATTTCGGACGGGATTTTTGATCGAGATTTCAGACGGGATTTCGGACGGGATTTTGGACGAAATTTGACGCGATTTCGGATGGATCTCGGACGGGATTTCGGACGGGATTTCGGAGGGATTTCGGACGGGATTTCGTACGGGATTTCGGACGGGATTTCGGACGGGATTTCGTACGGGATTTCGGACGGGATTTCGGACGGGATTTCGGACGGGATTTCGGGGGATTTCGGACGGGGTTTCGTACGGGATTTCGGACTGGATCTCGGACGGGATTTCGGACGGGATTCGGACGGGATTTCGGAGGGATTTCGTACGGGATTTCGGACGGGGATTTCGGACGGGATTTCGGACGTGATTTCGGACGGGATTTGATCGAGATTTCAGACGGGATTTCGGACGGGATTTTGTACGGGATTTCGTACGGGATTTCGATTTCGTACGGGATGTCGTACGGGAATTCGATTTCGTACGGGATTTCGTACAGGATTTCGATTTGTACGGGATTCGGACTGGATTTCGTACAGGATTTCGTACGGGATTTCGTACGGGATTTCGTACGGGATTTCGGACGGGATTTCGGACGGGATTTCGGACGGGATTTCGGATGGGATTTCGGAGGGATTTCGATTTCGTACACGATTTCGTACGGGATTTCGTAGGGAATTCGATTTTGTACGGGATTTCAGACGGGATTTCGGACGGGATTTCGGACGGGATTTCGGACGGGATTTCGGACGGGGTTTCGTACGGGATTTCGGACGGGATTTCGGACGGGATTTCGGACGGGATTCGGACGGGATTTGATCGAGATTTCAGACGGGATTTCGGACGGGATTTTGGACGAAATTTCAGACGCGATTCGGACTGGATCTCGGACGGGATTTCGGACGGGATTTCGGACGGGATTTCGGACGGGATTTCGTACGGGATTCGGACGGGATTTCGGACGGGATTTCGGAGTGATTTGGACGGGATTTTGATCGAGATTTCAGACGGGATTTCGGACGGGATTTGTACGGGATTTCGTACGGGATTTCGATTTCGTACGGGATTTCGTACAGGATTTCGATTGTACGGGATTTCGGACTGGATTCGTACAGGATTTCGTACGGGATTTCGTACGGGATTTCGTACGGGATTTCGGACGGGATTTCGGAGGGATTTCGGACAGGATTTCGGATGGGATTTCGGATGGAATTTCGTATGGGATTTCGGACGGGATTTCGATTTCCTACGGATTTCGTACGGGATTTCGATTTCGTACGGGATTTCGTATAGGATTTTGTTTGTACGGGATTTCGGACTGGATTTCGTACAGGATTTCGTACGGGAATTCGGAAGGGATTCGGACTGGTTTTTGGACGGGATTTCGGACGGGATTTAGATTTCGGACAGGATTTAGATTTCGGACGGGATTTCGTATGGGATTTCGATTTCATACGGGATTCGTACGGGATTTCGGAGGGATTTCGGACGGGATTTCGGACAGGATTCGGATGGGATTTCGATTTCGTACGGGATTTTGATTTCGTACGGGATTTCGGACGGATTCGATTTCGTACGGGATTTCGTACGGGATTTCGATTTTGTACGGATTTCGATTTCGTACGGGATTTGTACGGATTTGATTTCGTACGGGATTTCGGACAGGATTTCGTACAGGATTTGTACGGGATTTCGGACGCGATTTCGGACGGGATTTCGGACGGGATTTCGGACGGGATTTCGTAAGGGATTTCGATTTCGTACGGGATTTCGATTTCGTACGGGATTTTGTACGGGATTTAGATTTCGTACGGGATTTCGGACAGGATTTCGTACAGGATTTTGTACGGGATTTCGTACAGGATTTCGGACGGGAATTCGGACGGGATCTGGGCGGGATTTCGGACGGGATTTCGGACGGGATTTTGGATAGGATTTCGGACGGGATTTCGATTTCGTATGGGATTTCGTACGGGATTTAGTACGGGAATTCGATTTTGTACGGGATTTAGACGGGATTCGGACGGGATTTCGGACGGGATTTCGGACGGGATTTCGGACGGGATTTGGAGGGATTCGGACGGCATTTTGGACGAGATTTCAGACGCGATTTCGGACTGGATCTCGGACGGGATTTCGGACGGGATTTAGATTTCGTACAGGATTTCGTACGGGATTTCGATTTCGTACGGGATTTCGTACGGGATTTGTACAGGATTTCGATTTTGTACTGGATTTCGGACTGGATTTCGTACAGGATTTCGTACGGGATTTCATACGGGATTTCTTACGGGATTTCGGACGGGATTTCGGACGGGATTTAGGACAGGATTTCGGATGGGATTTCGATTTCGTACTGGATTTTGTACGGGATTTCTTACGGGATTTAGATTTTGTACGGGATTTCGGACTGGATTTCGTACGGATTTCGTGAGGGATTTCGTAAGGGATTTCGTAGGGTTTTCGGACGGGTTTTCGGACGGGATTTCGGACGGAATTTAGATTCGGACGGGATTTAGATTTCGGACGGGATTTCGTATGGGATTTCGTACGGGATTTAGATTTCGTACGGGATTTCGTACAGGATTACGATTTTGTACAGGATTTTGGACTGGATTTCGTACAGGATTTTGTACGGGATTCGGAAGGGATTTCGGACTGGTTTTGGACGGGATTCGGACGGGATTAGATTTCAGACGGGATTTAGATTTCGGACGGGATTTCGTATGGGTTTCGTACGGGATTTCGATTTCGTACGGGATGTCGTACGGGATTTCGATTTCGTACGGGATTTCGTACAGGATTTCGATTATGAAGGGATTTCGGACGGGATTTTGGACGGGATTTCGGACGGGATTTCGGACGTGATTTCGGACGGGATTTCGGACGGGATTTCGTACGGGATTCGTACGGGATTTCGATTTTGTACGGGATTTCGATTTCGTACGGGATTTCGTACGGGATTTCGATTTGTACAGGATTTCGGACTGGATTTCGTACGGGATTTCGTTCGGGATTTCGGAAGGGATTTCGGACTGGTTTTTGGACGGGATTTCGGACGTGATTTAGATTTCGGACGGGATTTAGATTTCGTACGGGATTTTGTACGGGATTTCGTACGGGATTTCGATTTGTACGGGATTTCAGACGGGATTTCGGACGGGATTCGGACGGGATTTCGGACGGGATTTCGTACGGGATTTCGGACGGGATTTCGGACGGGATTCGGACGGGATTTCGGACGTGATTTCGGACGGGATTTTGGACGAGATTTCAGACGGGATTTCGGACGGGATTTCGTACGGGATTTCGATTTCGTACGGGATTTCGATTTCGTACGGGATTTCGTACGGGATTTTAGATTTCGTACGGGATTTCGGACAGGATTTCGTACAGGATTTTGTACGGGATTTCGTACAGGATTTCGGACGGGAATTCGGACGGGATCTCGGGCGGGATTTCGGACGGGATTTCGGACGGGATTTCGGATGGGATTTCGGACGGGATTTTGATTTCGTACAGGATTTCGTACGGGATTTCGTACGGGAATTCGATTTTGTACGGGATTTCAGACGGGATTTCGGACGGGATTTCGGACGGGATTTCGGACGGGATTTCGGACGGGGTTCGTACGGGATTTCGGACAGGATTTCAGACGGGATTTCGGACGGGATTCGGACGGGATTTGGACGAAATTTCAGACGCGATTTCGGACTGGATCTCGGACGGGATTTCGGACGGGGGATTTCGGACGGGATTTCGGACGGGATTTCGGACGTGATTTCGGACGGGATTTTGATCGAGATTTCAGACGGGATTTCGGACGGGATTCGTACGGGATTCGATTTCGTACGGGATTTCGATTCGTACGGGATTTCGTACGGGATTTTAGATTTCGTACGGGATTTCGGACAGGATTTCGTACAGGATTTGTACGGGATTTCGTACAGGATTTCGGACGGGAATTCGGACGGGATCTCGGACGGGATTTCGGACGGGATTTCGGACGGGATTTCGGACGGGGTTTCGTACGGGATTTCGGACAGGATTTCAGACGGGATTTCGGACGGGATTTCGGACGGGATTTTGGACGAAATTTCAGACGCGATTTCGGACTGGATATCGGACGGGATTTCGGACGGGATTTCGGACGGGATTTCGGACGGGATTTCGGACGTGATTTCGGACGGGATTTTGATCGAGATTTCAGACGGGATTTGGGACGGGATTTTGTACGGGATTTCGTACGGGATTTCGATTTCGTACGGGATTTCGATTTCATACGGGATTTCGTACGGGATTTCGGACAGGATTTCGTACAGGATTTTGTACGGGATTTCGTACAGGATTTCGGACGGGAATTCGGACGGGATCTCGGGCGGGATTTCGGACGGGATTTCAGACGGGATTTCGGACTGGATCTCGGACGGGATTTCGGACGGGATTTCGGATGGGATTTCGGATGGGATTTCGTACGGGATTTCGGACGGGATTTCGGACGGGATTTTGGACGGGATTTCGGACGTGATTTCGGACGGGATTTTGGACGAGATTTCAGACGGGATTTCGGACGGGATTTTGTACGGGATTCGTACGGGATTCGATTCGTACGGGATTTCGATTTCGTACGGGATTTCGTACGGGATTTAGATTTCGTACGGGATTTCGTACGGGATTTCGTACAGGATTTCGATTTGTATGGGATTTCGGACTGGATTTTGTACAGGATTTCGTACGGGATTTCGTACGGGATTTTGTACGGCATTTCGGACTGGATTTCGGACGGGATTTCGGACAGGATTTCGGATGGGATTTCGATTTCATACGGGATTTTGTACGGGATTTCTTACGGGATTTAGATTTTGTACGGGATCTCGGACTGGATTTCGTACAGGATTTCGTGAGGGATTTCGTAAGGGATTTCGTACGGGTTTTCGGACGGGTTTTCGGACGGGATTCGGACGGGATTTAGATATCGGACGGGATTTAGATTTCGGACGGGATTTCGTAGGGATTTCGTACGGGATTTCGATTTCGTACGGGATTTCGATTTTGTACGGGATTTCTGACGCGATTTCGGACGGGATTTCGGACGGGATTTCGGACGGGATTTAGATTTCGTACAGGATTTCGTACGGGATTTCGATTTCGTACGGGATTTCGTACGGGATTTCGTACAGGATTTCGATTTTGTACTGGATTTCGGACTGGATTTCGTACAGGATTTGTACGGGATTTCGGAAGGGATTTCGGATGGTTTTTGGACGGGATTTCGGACGTGATTTCGGACGGGATTTAGGACAGGATTTCGGATGGGATTTCGGACGGGATTTAGGACAGGATTTCGGATGGGATTTCGATTTCGTACGGGATTTTGTACGGGATTTCTTACGGGATTTAGATTTTGTACGGGATTTCGGACTGGATTTCGTACAGGATTTCGTGAGGGATTTCGTAAGGGATTTCGTACGGGTTTTCGGACGGGTTTTCGGACGGGATTCGGACGGGATTTAGATATCGGACGGGATTTAGATTTCGGACAGGATTTCGTATGGGATTTCGTACGGGATTTCGATTTCGTACGGGATTTCGACGGGATTTCGATTTTGTACGGGATTTCGTACGGGATCGATTTTGTACGGGATTTCGGACGGTATTTCGGACGGGATTTCGGACGGGATTTCGGACGCGATTTCGGACGGGATTTCGGACGGGATTTCGTACGGGATTTCGTACAGGATTTCGTACGGGATTTCGATTTCGTACGAGATTTAGATTTCGTACGGGATTTCGTACAGGATTACGATTTTGTACAGGATTTCGGACTGGATTTCGTACAGGATTTTGTACGGGATTTCGGAAGGGATTTTGGACTGGTTTTTGGACGGGATTTAGATTTCGGACGGGATTTCGTATGGGATTTCGTAGGGATTTCCATTTCGTACGGGATGTCGTACGGGAATTCGATTTCGTACGGGATTCGTACAGGATTTCGATTTTGAACGGGATTTCGGACGGGATTTTGGACGGGATTTCGGACGGATTTCGGACGTGATTTCGGACGGGATTTCGGACGGGATTTCGTACGGGATTTCGTACGGGATTTCGATTTCGTACCGGATTTCGATTTCGTACGGGATTTCGTACGGGATTTCGATTTTGTACAGGATTTCGGACAGGATTTCGTACGGGATTTCGTTCGGGATTTCGGAAGGGATTTCGGACTGGTTTTGGACGGGGATTTCGGACGTGATTTAGATTTCGGACGGGATTTAGATTTCGTACGGGATTTTGTACGGGATTTCGTACGGGATTTCGATTTTGTACGGGATTTCAGACGGGATTTCGGACGGGATTTCGGACGGGATTTCGGACGGGATTTCGTACGGGATTTCGGACGGGATTTCGGGATGGGATTTCGGAAGGGATTTCGGACGTTATTCGGACGGGATTTTGGACGAGATTCAGACGGGATTTCGGACGGGATTTCGTACGGGATTTCGATTTCGTACGGGATTTCAATTTCGTACGGGATTTCGTACGGGATTTTAGATTTCGTACGGGATTTCGGACAGGATTTCGTACAGGATTTTGTACGGGATTTCGTACAGGATTTCGGACGGGAATTCGGACGGGATCTCGGGCGGGATTTCGGACGGGATTTCGGACGGGATTTCGGATGGGATTTCGGACGGGATTTCGATTTCGTACAGGATTTGTACGGGATTTCGTACGGTAATTCGATTTTGTACGGGATTTCAGAAGGGATTTCGGACGGGATTTCGGACGGGATTTCGGACGGGATTTCGGACGGGATTTCGTACGGGATTCGGACGGGATTTCGGACGGGATTTCGGACGGGATTTTGGACGAAATTTCAGACGCGATTTCAGACTGGATCTCGGACGGGATTTCGGACGGGATTTCGGACGGGATTTCGGAGGGATTTCGTACGGGATTTCGGACGGGATTTCGGACGGGATTTCGGACGGGATTTGGACGGGGGGAACGGGTGATTTCGGCGGGATTTGGACGGATTTCGTCGTACGGGATTTCTACAGGATTTCG
>NW_026891376.1:54038-106863 GCF_015708825.2 Lethenteron reissneri
CGACAGACCTGTTGTGGTCGAAACGTCGTGAGAATTATTTTATTATGTTTTATTTTTATTATTTATTATTTCCATTCTATGTGACTTTACCGAAATAACCAAGAATATGAATCCCTGCAGTCACCAAAGAAGCTTTAAATCGAAGAAAAAATGTGGTCTGCTTTTCATATAAACCCTCTTGGGTTTCCAACCTCACCTGCACCGCTTATTTTTTTTGTACCTTGTGTGTGTGTTTTTTTAAATTTGTACCGTTTGTCTTGTATGTGTGTGTGCATGCGTGCGCGAATAAAAATATTCTTACAAATCAAGCCCAACGTTCCGTTAGAGGTGGGGGGAGGGGGGAGGGGCCTGGGCGTGGCTTACGAGTGTGGGCGTGACGTCACTTCCGGCTGCCTCCTCCTCCTCCTAAAGTCGTCCACTCTCCATCCTCATCCATCCATCATCATCGACTCGTCCTACCGGCACCACGTCTCGAGTCCACCGCACCAGGTACTCATTTGAGGCGGAGTCGACTTAGGGGAGGCCCAGAACCGATTCAAATATTTTTTTCTTGGGGTTTCGCCGCTGCACCACCGCTCCCTACATCCCCGCAGTAACCTACAGGGCCTATCTACAGGTAGTCCCCGACTTACGATCATCACTGTGTCTCTGTGTTTGTGTCTGACCAACATCCACACAGACACATCTCACTGTGTCTCTGTGTTTGTGTCTGACCAACATCCACTACAGAGACATATCACTGTGTCTCTGTGTTTGTGTCTGACCAACATCCACTACAGAGACATCTCACTGTGTCTCTCTGTGTCTGACCAACATCCACTACAGAGACATCTCACTGTCTCTCTGTTTGTGTCTGACCAACATCCACACAGACACATCTCACTGTGTCTCTGTGTTTGTGTCTGACCAACATCCACTACAGAGACATCTCACTATGTCTCTCTGTTTGTGTCTGACCAACATCCACACAGACACATCTCACTGTGTCTCTGTGTTTGTGTCTGACCAACATCCACTACAGAGACATCTCACTGTGTCTCTCTGTGTCTGACCAACAACCACTACAGACACATCTCACTGTGTCTCTATGTTTGTATCTGACCAACAATCACACAGAGACAAAGAACCGAGGTATAATACACATCCTCCAAAGTGACCAACGTGTAGAGACACCCATGGTTGTTAAATGCAGTCTCCAACTCTTATCCACTCTATATCTGGTCTTGTTTTTGATCTGCAATGAAGAAGGGCCATATGCCAAACATCGCCTATTATATACTTTTCCTTTTAAGGCTACAGTGTTATTGACAAATGTGTTCAGTGTTTTTGTTCACGTGCACACGAAGGCATTATTAGGATTCTCAGGAATCTCTGCTGTTGCTCAAAGCTCACAGAGACAGACACGTAAGGCATCTTGAGCATTCTTAGGGCTCAGTGTTCACGCACCAGGCGCGGAATTCTGAGGTCTAGCTATCGGACACAATTTATAATGTGGAGATTTGCTGTTTCAGGTTGTTCGGGCCTCCACTGCGAGAGATTAACAACTCCGCTGAAAGACAGAAAGTGTTGAAATAGACTTCAAGTATACAACAACGGGGTATCAGCATCCGATGGATTGTGAACAATATTCTATTTAAATTTAGTTTGCGCCGTTTGATCGCTCAGGCATTTTTACCTTTGAAAATAATTATTATTGTCTCCGGCAAATATAGATTTGTAGTCTTTTGTTGCAATGTAATTAACCATGAATCGTGATTTACTTGTATTTTACTGAATATACAGGGCGTTATTTTGAGTGGCCAATAACATTTTCGCTGTGATACAAAAATATTTTTCGATTTAAAGCTTTCGTGACTGCAGGGATTCATCTTCGTTTCTTTCGGTAAAGTCACGTAGAAGGAAGTAATAAAATAATAAAATAAAACATAATAAAACAATTCTCACGACGTTTCGGCTACAACGCAAGCAGCCGTCTTCAGGTGAAGAATGAGACATACCAAACTAGGAGCTTATATATAAGCTGCATTGGGGGTTGAGAGCGCCTTAACAAAAGAATGTGCATGTGAAGAGGAATTTAGCCTATTCATGGAAAATGCGTAGGCGTTGGGTCGGGGGGGTGTCAAAGGTCATATTATGCCCATGCATTATGCCAGGATCAGCAGCAACACAAGGGGGGGCAGGGATTAGCAGTAACAAAGGAAAGGAATGTTAATGATATGTAGCTGCAGTTACTCAACAACCACGTAGAAAACTAAAGTATAAACTACATAAAAAACTAAAGTATAAACTGCATCGCACCATCAGTATACTTACTATACTCTATAATAAGCTGAGTTACTAACAGCAAGTAATACATTACAATTCTACCTCGTAAAAATTCTATAATATGCTTCCATCTAAACCTTATTCTCTTATATCACACGAGCATATACCGTACTATATACTGCCATAGATAAACCCAACATTAAATTATATACTGTATTGCTGTAAACCAACCTATATCTTATACATTTAATATAACACTATGTATTATTCTACACACCCTAATGTGTATCGAAATGGTTTATTACGTCCTTCCAATGATTGCTGAGCCAGAATCCATCTTCTCGGTTAAAATTGTCTCTGTGTTTGTATATGTGGATCGCCTCATGAACGAATCTCTCATGATAGCCAGATGGCTTGCAGAGAACCTCTGTCTTGGAGAAGTCGATATCATGTGAGCCCACTGAGTTGTAACAGTGATCTGCCACGGCTGAGGTGTTTGTCCTACCGTGTTTCAGGTCAGCTTTATGTTCACGGATGCGGTCCGAGACATGTCGTTTGGTTTCCCCAATGTAACTGCTACCACAGAGGAAACTTAGTTTGTAGACGCCAGGGTACTGTATGTCTGGAACCACATCTTTTACAGACGGTACCAGATCACGGATTTTATGTACTGTGTTGAATCGGACCTGGATCTTGTGTTTAATCAGGATTTTGGAGATCTTTTTTGTGACCCCAGCAATGTAGGGTAAGGTGATGGTCTTGAAAGGCTCCTCAACAGGATCCTTCTTGATGGTTGGAGTGATGGCTTTGCGGATTGTATAGTCGGAGTAACCATTTGCCTTAAGAGCTTGGCGTACGTGTTTGAGTTCACTGGAAATGTGTTCATGGTCGGAGATGCATTGGGCTCTATGATATAGAGTCTTGATGAGGGAATTCTTCTGGGATGGATGGTGGTGGGAATCCGGTTTTAGATAAGCATCCGTGTGGGTGGCTTTCCTGTAGACAGAGTGGCTCATTGAACCATCAGGTCTCCTTTTGATTAGGACATCCAAAAGGGTAGCTTGCCATCATTTTCGACTAATCAAAGGAGACCTGATGTTCAATGAGCCACTCTGTCTACAGGAAAGCCACCCACACGGATGCTTATCTAAAACCGGATTCCCACCACCATCCATCCCAGAAGAATTCCCTCATCAAGACTCTATATCATAGAGCCCAATGCATCTCCGACCATGAACACATTTCCAGTGAACTCAAACACGTACGCCAAGCTCTTAAGGCAAATGGTTACTCTGACTATACAATCCGCAAAGCCCTCACTCCAACCATCAAGAAGGATCCTGTTGAGGAGCCTTTCAAGACCATCACCTTACCCTACATTGCTGGGGTCACAAAAGATCTCCCAAATCCTGATTAAACACAAGATCCAGGTCCTATTCAACACAGTACATAAACATCCGTGATCTGGTACCGTCTGTAAAAGATGTGGTTCCAGACATACAGTACCCTGGCGTCTACAAACTAAGTTGCCTCTGTGGTAGCAGTTACATTGGGGAAACCAAACGACATGTCTCGGACCGCATCCGTGAACATAAAGCTGACCTGAAACACGGTAGGACAAACACCTCAGCCGTGGCAGATCACTGTTACAACTCAGTGGGCTCACATGATATCGACTTCTCCAAGACAGAGGTTCTCTGCAAGCCATCTGGCTATCATGAGAGATTCGTTCATGAGGCGATCCACATATACAAACACAGAGACAATTTTACCGAGAAGATGGATTCTGGCTCAGCAATCATTGGAAGGACGTAATAAACCATTTCGATACACATTAGGGTGTGTAGAATAATACATAGTGTTATATTAAATGTATAAGATATAGGTTGGTTTACAGCAATACAGTATATAATTTAATGTTGGGTTTATCTATGGCAGTATATAGTACGGTATATGCTCGTGTGATATAAGAGAATAAGGTTTAGATGGAAGCATATTATAGAATTTTTACGAGGTAGAATTGTAATGTATTACTTGCTGTTAGTAACTCAGCTTATTATAGAGTATAGTAAGTATACTGATGGTGCGATGCAGTTTATACTTTAGTTTTTTATGTAGTTTATACTTTAGTTTTCTACGTGGTTGTTGAGTAACTGCAGCTACATATCATTAACATTCCTTTCCTTTGTTACTGCTAATCCCTGCACCCCCCTTGGTTGCTGCTGATCCTGCATAATGCATGGGCATAATATGACTTTGACACCCCCCCGCCCAACGCCTACGCATTTTCCATGAATATGCTAAATTCCTCTTCACATGCACATTCTTTTTGTTAAGGCGCTCTTCAACCCCCAATGCAGCTTATATATAAGCTCTAGTTTGGTAGTGTCTCATTCTTCACCTGAAGACGGCTGCTTGCGTTGTAGCCGAAACGTCGTGAGAATTGTTTTATTATGTTTTATTTTTATTATTTTATTACTTCCCTTCTACGTGACTTTACCGAAAGAAACAAGAAGACAAAAATATTTGTTTCAAGTGCGCCTCCAGCGAGCCAATGGCAATGCAAACGAGCGAAACGTATTACGATTTTAAAACATCGGGGAACCTTTAAACTACCGTGTGGCCGATTTGATGGGAAAAAATTCGTGCAACCAAACAGTGACTTGCAATTGGCTGTGTGAACCTTTCAAATAACCCGGTGTGATTTCTTCCAAGTGCAGCTGCAGATTATTTATTCGGTGAACTGCTATATTGCCGTACATAGCAGCCGGCTGTTTGCGTACGTGCGTTCCTGTGAAAGTCTTATTGCGTTTAAAATGCCCTCTTAATTTTTGCTATTGTCTTCCCAGATGCCCGATTCAGCGTAAGGAGCTCATCGGATACAAACACTCCCGCCGCCCCACAGGACTTACGGGAGGCGCCACGTCCACGTGAACCGACGCGCACCATTCACCCGAGCGTGCGACGATAACGACGATCTGGACGTGAGCGTTATTGGGACCGTGTTGGCTGGCGCTGCTCGCGAGGAGACTTTTGTGCGCAAAACCACGGTGGCGCCCCACTCCCTTGTTTGTGCGTTAGCTTTTGCAGCCTTCCCGCAGCGACGATGGCTGGTGGTGTGACGGCATTCCCGGCGGTTTTTGTACTGCTGGCGCTCGTCCTCGTGTCGAGCGTGCCGTCCACCACGCTGGACTTTGGGCAAGTTCCTACGGCCACCTACGTGACCGACACCAGTTACGACGCCGGCGCCATCGGAACGCTCTTCTTGATGATGCACAAGTTTCTGGACCTCGTTCAGCCGAATTCATTTCCTCACGGTGAGTGCTTTGGGAGATCGTGTGACTATATTGGAGTGTTGGTATATATACATGCGGTTTATATTTCAGTTTTATTGATTTGGTGTAGCCCTGTGAGCCATTCGGCTCTTGAATCAGGTGCAACCGCAACAAACAGAAAACAAAAACACGAACAAGGAAACATCTTAAAGTGACTTTGCGCAAACAGAAAAATCCAGGAAAAACTGCGAAGTCTTCCAGAAAAAGCACCGTACACCAACGCTGTGTGCAACAATCCCAGTGGGATGCAAGTCAAACAACAACCACAAGACAACTTAGATTAAGGCCATCAGTCTAACTCCATACTACAACAACACAAACATGGCCAAACCAAACAGCTTTTCGAAATCACCAAAATAAAGCCATAAGCAATCTAACAGTGATCATAGGAACTGTGACCGAAATTTCACAATAAACGACATAAACAACATGTACCACCAAACCCTGTAGCCATAGCTGGCCGCATGAGTTTAGCCAAAATCCTATAAGGTCATCCTTTCCGTAGATTCAAAAGGGTAAATGTGCAGCCGCACAATGACCTGAGTTAGATTCCCCACCACGGCCAACATCGGTGGCCAATTATATCTGACCTGATTCTGTCCTTTTTACCATGTCACTAACCTGCGCAGACCGGCGTAGTGAAGTATGGTCAAACGCCTCCCACGGCTGTCACCGCACGTTGAGGCCATCGTCCCGCAGCAAATTGCTAAGGGTCTGTAAATGACCGCGTTGTTTGAAAATCACAATTCTCTATAAGCTAAATTTCGATGTAAAGCTTTCGTGACTGCAGGGATTCATCTTCTTGGTTCTTTCGGTAAAGTCACGTAGAAGGGAAGTAATAAAATAATAAAAATAAAACATAATGAAATAATTCTCACGACGTTTCGGCCACAACGCAAGCAGCCGTCCTCAGGTGAAGAACAGGTCTGTCGACAAGATATAGTTTTTCACCTGAGGACGGCTGCTTGCGTTGTGGCCGAAACGTCGTGAGAATTATTTTATTATGTTTTATTTTTATTATTTTATTACTTCCCTTCTACGTGACTTTACCGAAAGAACCGAGAAGATGAATCCCTGCAGGCACGAAAGCTTTACATCGAAATTTAAATGCGTTTAGATGATTTTGCTGCTATAAATGTACACGTGATAAGCCACTTGGTTGAGCTATTAATTGTGCCCAGGTCACTTCTGAAAAATAAACCAAAAGCTCAGTGGGCTTTACCTGGTAAGAAAAAGAAAGTGTTATTTGTATATATTTATATATTTGTATATATTTATATATTTGTATATATTTCAAGTGATTTGTTCACCTCTCGTATATTTTCACTCCTGCCGTGTTTGTTGTTGTCACGTTCTGGCCCCGTGCCCCTACCGGGCACCTGTGAAACAGAGCTTCATAGCTCATCGGATTCCTCCACGAGAAACACATTCTGATTCTGAATTGTCTCACGTACCCCCGGGAGATGTCTCGTGTAACCACACGTGGTGACCTTGCCACACGCAGAAAACCGCCGCTCCATAGCAAGTTTCGGCACAATTTATGTTCACAAATTTGTGCTCAGGTTTCCACGCTCAGAAATATTTCACAGCGGCACTTTACGTGCGGAGTTTGGTCGCGTAGGATACGTGCGCGTGCATATCAAGGCAAAGATTACGCGATGCACACCTTTGAAAACGTTTACCGGGAACAATTCATTACTTTGTTTTTGTTCAAAGAGATTGTGAGGTTTACATTTTTTCGCGGCATTTCTCTCTCGCAGAGCTACTCGCCAAAGCTATGAAGCAAGGTTTTGGAGTCGTAAACAAGGACTATCGCCAGGTTAGTTTGCACGCTTCGCAATTTCACTTGCGCTCTTGCCTGCTCTGCAAAGACGAGCCACTTGTTTGTGTCATCGTGCATCACTTTCACAACCTCAGTGCTTGCTTGGGATACGATGTCTTGCTTGGGATACAACGCCTTGCTTGGGATACGACGTCTTGCTTGGGATACGACGCGCTTGCTAGAACTTGTATGGGTCGTGATGAGTCACCGCGTAGACCCCATTCACGACTCTTCCTCACCACCATCCCCGTAGGCTCCTCTCAGCAAGATAAAGTGATGTTAAATTTTATTTTATTTCAATTTATTTGTATTTATTTATGCATTTATTTCAATGTATGTATGCATTTTAGTAATAAGTAGTGTCTAAATAATTTTATACAGCCCTATTAATGTATAATATGCCATATAAAATATCATTTATTCTCTGGAACGGATTATTCCTTCCCCGTTATTTCTTATGGGAAAAACTCGTTTGTTATACGGCATTTCCGGTATAAGTCCTACCTTCTGGAACGAATTAACGACATGTACCGAGGTTCCACTGTACAGAGGATCCCCGCTTGTCTGTGGTTCCTGGCACCTCTGAGTTGTTCTATCTCTGTGGTGAACGCCGTGCAAGCGCGTTGCACCTCGAAACGATTATACCATCATTAAGTGCCGTAACCTGCAAGCCTGGCGGTTCAACTCGGCGTGGGTGACTTGGTGATGTGGCTCACGTTGCCCTCAGATCATCCGCTATGAGCTCGGCTTTATCGTGTGCGCGGCTTTGGGCGTCGCCTTCCTGCTGCTGCTCCCGCTGGCGGGCTGCTGCATGTGCCGCCGCCGCCGCTGCTGCGGGAACCGCCGCGGAGAGATGCTTCGGAGGCCACGGAAGAACGACGACTGCAAACGCAGCTGCCACGGCGCCTCGCTCCTCCTCGTCACGCTCGCCGTCGAGTGAGTCGTCTCGTTAAATTTCGATTTAAAGCTTCTTTCGTGACTGCAGGGATTCATCTTCTTGGTTCTTTTGGTAAAGTCACCACGTAGAAGGGAAATAATACTCGGTCAGCTGAGCCTTCTTATCCCGGAGTTTGTTGAAGGATCTCAAAGTTATGTGGAATCCCTCCCCGTAGAGGCGGTTAAATTTCGATTTGAAGCTTTCGTGACTGCAGGGATTCATCTTCTTGGTTCTTTCGGTAAAGTCACCACGTAGAAGGGAAATAATACTCGGTCAGCTGAGCCTTCTTATCCCGGAGTTTGTTGAAGGATCTCAAAGTGACGTGGAATACCTCCCCGTAGAGTTAAGCCAGCAGTGTTTGTGTGTTCTCTGCGGTAAGTAAAACGTGTTTCTGCTTCCCCTTTGCGTCTCCGTGCAGGGCGGGCATTGTGTGTGCCTACGTGGCCAACAACAATGTGACCAACAATATCCGGCAGTCGGAGACCCTGCTGTCGAGCAACTTGAAGGACGTCCGGACCCTGCTCAACACTACGCCCCGTGTAAGCGGCAGCTGCCCCAGCCTCACGTCCGCGCAGTTTCCTCCGTTAAATGTCACCGAAAAGCACGCACCTGTGGGTGTAGATTAAATGTGAGCAAATGATTCGCAGTGGCGCACAAAACATAAACAACAAGAACAACTCGACGCAATTATCAATGCCACTGCATTAATATGAAAAGTATAATATAATAATGATAATTGTTTTTTTACCATTCTATCTGGCAACAAAACTGACACCTTTTTTACAAGGAGTCATGTTTACATAGACCACAATACCTGCAGTCATAATCCCAGTGGGATGCAAGTCAACAACAACAACAACCACAAGACAACTTAGATTAAGGCCATCAGTCTAACTCTGTACTACAACAACAAACATGGCTAAACCAATACACTTTTCGAAATCACCAAAATAAAGCCATGAAAGTGGTGTGCACGCTGCAGTGGTTCTTGTTAGGGGGCTCTGTGCAAATTGCAGGTGGGCATTGCGGATAATTTGTAGAATTCCACTTGTTGTGAAATGTAAATGAAAGGAGGATTCCAACTCACAAATAGTCTGCGGCGTAACTCGTTTTGTGGCTGTGGCTTGGCATATCAGAGCGTGGTTTTGAACAGGGTACAAGGCAGAGGTCGCAAACGGGTTTTGATTCCTTACCCGTACCCGTACCCGGCCGCACCAGGGTCGCAAATGGGTACCCGTACCTGGCCGGGTACGGGTAGCCGGGTATCGGGTAGGGTACGGGTATCGGGTACCCGGTTGCGACCTCTGGTACAAGGCGGTCGTGTGACTGACTTGAGTGTGTTTCTTTCTTTGCCTTTAGCAAATCGACTACATCGTTGAAAAATACAACATCACGAAGGACAGGGCGGTTTCCGATCTCGACCGTGAGTGTAAATATATAGGCTTGTTGCTTGTTCATTTTGGGGTTATAGGTATCTGAAAATGTTTTACTTCTTTAATCATAGTAAGTAATTGTATCCGTATCTCTTGGCATTATCTGCAGTGTCGGGTAATAATGTCCTTTCTATTAAGGCAGCATTTCATAGTCATCACAACTTTTAGTGATGTCCCAGTGCGGACCCCTTTGGGACTAATGCTGTTTTTCCGTGACCGTTGGAAACCGGGCGCGACATCAGCAGCGTGTCCGTGTCCCCCTCACTCGTGAGCCACGAGGCTGTGGGGCAGCTCCATGTCCACTCCCCTCACTGCCCTTTTCTACCGTCCACGGCCTTCTGGAAAGCGACCGGTGGAACGACTATTGCAAATCGCTTTTCAACGCAGGCTACGTTAAGGCGATTCCCCCGAGCTAATGTCTTTGTCATGTTCATCCGTTCCTGCTGGAGGCTGAACTAAGTGCTGATCACCACCGGCTCTGGGTTGATATCCGGATGTGACACCGTGACCGGCCGCGAGGGTGGACGACCGATCCGGCCCGTCCCTCCCAGCGGTCGTGGAGATGCGGCAAGACGGCCTCCGTGTGTGTCGCGCTCGATTGCACGTGCGGCCTCGCTCCCCCGAGCCGATAACGTCGGCGTCAATACTGCCGTTATTTGTTCAAACGTTCAATGAAATGGGTACACATTGCGCACCTGGTAATTGCTAGAATTTGAAACTCGGGGGGGAGGGGGGTGAGACATGGAGTTTCATGTGCTTAAATAGAAAAAAGCGTGTTTCTTCGGCCAGTGATTATTTATTCAACATTGCGCCGACATATCTTTCCAAAGACAGAGATCACCGGTATATTTTGTGCAGGTGAGCGGCATGCCACGAGTGAATAGAAACAGGTGGGATGGAGGAAGAGCAGCAGCCCGCACTCATTGTGGGCACGAGCTATCGCGCCGTTCGCCTTCTTGTTTTCCAATCAATGCCTCTCTACTCCAGCACAGAGGCCACGGGTATTTGTAGACACCATACCTGATGCACAATTCGTTTATTTTCCGAGAAACAAAATAAATTTTTCACCGTACACTCTCTTGCCAAGGCCTACAAGTTACATGTACGTGAGGTGATTTTTCCACATTTGTCCGCGTGATTGTTCCCGATATGTGCGCTATAAGAGCCTCGTACCGAAACCTCGCCTTTCATGTTAGTCTGATTTAAATGTAATTAATGGTTAATAATGAAAAAAAGTCGCAATGAGCAGAAACTAAATGTGCAACTCCATTCAGTATGAACATGATGCTGTCATTTTAATTTTAAAGATAATGTGACGAATTGGAGAAGCCGGGTCAGGTGACGTGGTTAATCTAACTTCCTGGATCTTATCCTGAAGACGTTTGGCACATTTTCACGTAAAACATCGGGTATCTAATTGTTATATTTAGTTGCGATAATTAATTGTCGGGAGCGCTTGTACATGTGACATTTTAATATGTTTGGCTATGTCAGGTGGTACGACAGAAATTTGGGCAGATTATTACGTGGTCTAACCCAAAAGTCAATTATGAATACAAAATAAACACTTTAACTTGGTTGCGTTGTAGCACTTGCTCCAGTGCATGTGGAACAGAGGTCGCAAACGGGTTTTGATTCCTTACCCGTACCCGGCCGCACCAGGGTCGCAAACGGGTCCCCGTACCCGTACCCGGCCGTACCCGTACGGGTATCGGGTACCTGATTGCGACCTCTGGGATGAAGCCATGTTGCAGGCGCGGGTGGGTTGATTCTAGGAACTTGAATTGTGAGAAGAGACAAGACGTTGGGAAATGAGTGACAAACGGTGACTCACCAGTGACTCACCGTCTACCCGTACCCGTACCAGGCCGCACCAGGGTCGCAAACGGGTACTCGTACCCATACCCGGCCGGGTACGGGTAGCCGGGTATTGGGTAGGGTACGGGTATCGGGTACCCGGTTGCGACCTCTGATGTGGAATTGGTAACCCCGTAACTTGTTGGCCTCACAAGGGCCTGATTCAATTAGGAGCTGCTTAGAGCACGATAGGGATAATGGTGGTGAGGCATTACAGGTGACACAACATCTGAAGGGTGTTGTAGCTGCTAGCAGCTCATGTAAATATGAAATAAAATAAGAGATGTTTGCGTGGCCAGGTGGCAGCCCTTGAGTGTGGCTGCTTTGTGCCCCTGGCGGTTCGTTTCTAATCTGTGCTCATCTGCTGGGCCCTGTGTGATGGAGGGCAAACAAACAGAGGTGAACAGGAAAAGCGTCAATTTTAAGAACATTGGGTTGGTGTTTTGAAAGGTCTGTGGCAAGGGCTGCACGTATGGGTTTTTTAATTAACCCAATCCCCCCCCCAAAAAAAATCCATCCTAAATGTGAACTTACATCTGATAACTAAAATATGTTGGTCTTAAAATGCTTTCTCCAGTGTTAATACTATTGTAGAGAAGTTCTCGCGAACGTACTTGGAGACGGAGGTAAGCTAAGGGCTTTCGCCAGGGTTTATTAAAGCTGTTGCAATATTACACACCAGGGTACACAACTCCCAGGGGCTAGGGGGCTCCTACTCGGAGTCCGGGTCCCTGCCGACTAGCTCCGGTCTCTCTCTCTCGTGTCGCATCGTGGACTCTGCAGACTCCACAGACACACACACATACACACACCCAGACACACACACAGACACACACACAGACACACACAGCAACACACACACAATACAACAACAACAACCGCCATTCGCCACTAAGTGGCGGTGACGTCACCACGATGCTTGTGCCAGGCCAAGTGCACCTTGAGGCCACGTGAAGTGTCGAAAGCCCGCTGGCAGGAGGTCACGGGGCAGACCCAGCAGGTGCCACGGGTCGACTGACTGAGATGACCGAGATGACTGGCTGATGCACCACCTGTGCCCCCTACTGTGCCAACTTGCTGTGCTTTAGCCACCCGGCGCTCCGCTCGTTGTTGTGAGCGTCGCTCCTCCGCCCTCCGTTGTTGTTGGAGGGCGACTGCCTCCAACTGCCCAGTAGCGTCCTTCACGAGCCTCCTCCACTGAGGCCGATCTTGACACCGCTGGTACCAGTCATCGGCAAGTCCACTCAGCTCCACGTCCTCCTGTACCACATCACTCCATCTCTTCTTCAGCCCGTGCCGCGCCCGTCTAGCCCCCTCGATCCGGCCGAACAAAAGCTGTTTAGGCATGCGGTGGCTGGGCATGCGGGCTACATGACCCAGCCAACGCAGCCTTGCCTGCCGGAGGAGCTCACTGATGGGACTTTGCCCAGATCTTTCAAGGATTTGTGAGCTCCTCACACAATCCAGCCTGGTTAAACCCAGGATGGATCGTAGGCAGGCCAGCCTAAATGTTTCCAACCGGCGAAGATGCTCCACCAGGGGGGTCCACGTCTCGCAAGCGTAGAGAAGGGAGGGAATGACCGTGGCCGAGAAGACCTGAAGCTTCGTGCGGAGCGACAGACCAGGTAGCTTCCACACAGCGTTACGCAACCGATGAAAAGATATTGCCGCTCGACTGATTCGGAGTGAGACCTCTGCTGATAGACTGGAGCCGGTCATAAGCACACTGCCCAGGTATGGGAAACTCTCCACTCTCTCCACAACTGCCCCATCACCAATTGGGAGTTGTGGGGGTGGAGTGTCCGATGGTACAACATACCCAGGCAGGTGCTTAGTTTTGGTGGGGCTGATGGTAAGGCCCCACCTCTTAGTGGCACGCTCCAGTCTCAGCAGCAGCGCCTCCAACTCCTCTTCTGAATGAGCAGCTATTACCAAATAATCGGCATACATAACGTGGTTGACCAATAGGGAGCCATCCCTTGATCGCACCCGGGCGTCGATCAGCCTCCCATTATATCTGTACCAAATGGAAATTCCCCCGGTACAGCTATTGAAGGCTTCACGAACTACGCGGTCAAAATAGATGTTAAATAATGTGGGAGCCAGAGGACATCCCTGTCGCACCCCAAGGTGTACAGGGAAAGGCTCCGACTCCCGGCCACGTAGTTTTACCCGGGCCCGCTCACCATCATGAAGGTCCTTAATGATCGTGAGCAGAGGGTCAGGGACTCCGAAAGCACGAAGAACAACCCAGAGCCCAGTCCTACTGATGGTATCATAGGCCTTGACCAGGTCAATAAAGCAGAGATGTAGGTCTTGTTGGAATTCCCTACACCTCTGCTGTAGCAGACGGACAGAAAATATGGCATCTGTGCAGGAACGCCCTTTCCTGAAACCGCATTGGGGCTCCGCAAGCCTCTCCTCAGCGTGCCTAGCAAGGCGATGTTGAATAATCCTTGCCAGGACCTTACCCGGCACACTGAGGAGTGAGATGCCCCTGTAGTTGTTACAGTCGGTACGGTCCCCCTTCTTAAAGAGGGGAACCACCAGGGCATCCTTCCAATCCTGCGGAACCCGTCCAGTGGTCCAGACTGTTGTTATGATGTCATATAGGGCAGTCTGTGCACAAACGCCACCCTCCCTCAGCATTTCGCTTGGGAGATCATCTCTGCCCGATGCCTTTCCTGGTCTCAGACTGTGGATCGCCCTCAGTACTTCCTCAACAGCTGGCACCTCAGCCAGCCACTCACAGGGGGTGACCTCTTCCAATATTTGAGGCACCGCAGCCTCAGCAGGGTTATCACCACTTTGTGCCATGATGTTTTCCTGGCTGAGAGAATTTCCCTCCCCCAGGACCTCACAGAAATGCTCAGCAAATCTGCAAACCTGTTCCTGGGGGTCGGAGATTGGATCACCGTTTTTTCCTCTAATGATGGTAATAGGTGTGGCGCTGCAGGTTACTTTTTTGATGGAGTTAAATAGTGATTTGTGATCACGGGCCACTGAGGCAGACTCCATCTCCTCAGCAACCCGCGACCACCACCCATCCTTACAGCGCCTTACGGCTCTCCGAACTTCCGAGCGAAGGCTGCGGTAAACCTCCTCATTCTCTGACGTGGGATGCTGTAGGCGATGAGAGTGGGCCTGTCGCTTTTTCTCAATTAACCTGAACACCTCCTCTGTCAGCCAGGGTTTCTGGGGAGGTCTGGACCGCATACCCAAAGCAGCCATTGCAGCTGCATGAGTCACAGTCTTAAACCTCGCCCATTTCCCCTCGACATCAGGTGGAGTGGGGGACGATGCCAACCCCAGCTGCAAGCGATGATGAAATTCTCGCTTGCAACTTTCATCAGCTAACTACACACATACACACACCCAGACACACACAGACACACACAGACACACACACAGACACACACAGCAACCCAGACACACACCCAGACACACACACAGACACACACAGCAACACAGACACACACCCAGACACACACACAGACACACACACAGACACACACACAGACATACACAGCAACACAGACACACACACAGACACACACAGCAACACAGACACACACCCAGACACACACACAGACACACACAGACACAGACACACACACAGACACACACAGCAACACAGACACACACACAGACACACACACAAACACACATCCAGACACACACAGACACACAGCAACACAGACACACACACAGACACGCACCTCTCCAGCTACCACCGGCTTCTCCCCAGACTCCCTATTCGATCCCTCTCTCTACCCCTGGTTCCCTCTTCACCCTGCTCACTCTACCCGTTCCCACGGTGACCCCGCTTACGTCACGGGGTCTCCCTTAAGTACCCTGGGAGACGTGACGTCATCGCACTGAACGGCACGCCTGACGTCACGTCCCCATTTTACTCCTCTACACTATGAACGTTGCAGTTCTGCATCACAGTGTGACTAATCGCTTCTTTGCCTCTGCTCGCCACGCAAGTTAAGTCAGCGTTCAGGGGCACGGCGTTCGCAGTTGCCTTACATCTCGATCCGATCCGTGCCGGTTCGGACAATTTTACAGACGTGGGACCGTTGCTGGGCCAGAGGATCCAGAGGCGGCTGGGCACGAAGGTTTATCCCGCGCTACGGGCTGCCCTGCAGATGGCCGACGGTCAGTGTCCACACGGCACCTTTGCCAACCGCGACGAGCGCGGTTGGCCGCGTGCAGCGCGGACCGAGTTCGACGCAGTGCATACGTAGAGCGCGCACGCCACGGCTACGCGGGAGCAAAGGCAACGGAGTGGAACCGTTTTATAAAATTGAAACGTTCACATTTTAGGTTGCAATCAGGTCCAGTGGCGGTGGGGGGGGGGTAGATCTGTTGCGTTGGGGGGTGAGGTGCAAAATACGAGTGGTGGACAACAGAGGAGAGGGAATGCTGGTGGGGGGGGCCATCAGGGACACTTTTGGTGGTGCAGGACCAGCCCCACAAGCCCCACAAGCCCAGCTGCACGTTCCCATGAAATGCGATGGAAACTGTTCAGGGAGAAATAGATTGGGCAGAGTTTGGGGGGGGTGGGGGCATGGGGGGGGGCTTAGCCCCCCCCCCCCCCGAACTGGGCACCTTTATTAATTTATTTTCAGTCGTTTACAAGTAAGGTTCAAAATAAATAAATTATATGCACCCGCGATAGAATTCAAACTCCGCCTATGAGAAATTGTTATTCTACACGTCAAATTATTGTACATATTAGATGCGTGTCCTTCTCGACAAATTGTTTGCACTTGATGATGTTTGCGTTTTAGAAATTTGAATGTGCCAGTCATTGTTTTTCATTCCTTTCCTTCTCTGTGTTGCTTGAGCTACAGTGAGGGAAAAAAATATTTAATCCCCTGCTGATTCTGTACGTTTGCCCACTGACAAAGAAATGATCAGTCTATAATTTTAATGGTAGGTTTATTTGAACAGTGAGAGACAGAATAACAACAAAATCTAGAAAGACGCATGTCAAAAATGTTATAAATTGATTTGCATTTTAATGAGGGAAATAAGTATTTGACCCCACTGCAAAACATGACTTAGTACTTAGTGGCAAAACCCTTGTTGGCAATCACAGAGGTCAGACGTTTCTTGTAGTTGGCCACCAGGTTTGCACACATCTCAGGAGGGATTTTGTCCCACTCCTCTTTGTAGATCTTCTCCAAGTCATTGAGGTTTCGAGGCTGACGTTTGGCAACTCGAACCTTCAGCTCCCTCCACAGATTTTCTATGGGATTAAGGTCTGGAGACTGGCTAGGCCACTCCAGGACCTTAATGTGCTTCTTCTTGAGCCACTCCTTTGTTGCCTTGGCCGTGTGTTTTGGGTCATTGTCATGCTGGAATACCCATCCACGACCCATTTTCAATGCCCTGGCTGAGGGAAGGAGGTTCTCACCCAAGATTTGACGGTACATGGCCCCGTCCATCGTCCCTTTGATGCGGTGAAGTTGTCCTGTCTCCTTAGCAGAAAAACACTCCCAAAGCATAATGTTTCCACCTCCATATTTGACGGTGGGGATGGTGTTCTTGGGGTCATAGGCAGCATTCCTCCTCCTCCAAACACGGCGAGTTGAGTTGATGCCAAAGAGCTCCATTTTGGTCTCATCTGACCACAACACTTTCACCCAGTTGTCCTCTGAATCATTCAGATGTTCATTGGCAAACTTCAGACGGGCATGTATATGTGCTTTCTTGAGCAGGGGGACCTTGCGGGCGCTGCAGGATTTGAGTCATTCACGGCGTAGTGTGTTACCAACTGTTTTCTTGGTGATCGCATAGTGTGTTACCAACTGTTTTCTTGGCGATCGCATAGTGTGTTACCAACTGTTTTCTTGGCGATCGCATAGTGTGTTACCAACTGTTTTCTTGGTGATCGCATAGTGTGTTACCAACTGTTTTCTTGGTGATCGCATAGTGTGTTACCAACTGTTTTCTTGGCGATCGCATAGTGTGTTACCAACTGTTTTCTTGGTGATCGCATAGTGTGTTACCAACTGTTTTCTTGGCGATCGCATAGTGTGTTACCAACTGTTTTCTTGGCGATCGCATAGTGTGTTACCAACTGTTTTCTTGGCGATCGCATAGTGTGTTACCAACTGTTTTCTTGGTGATCGCTTGCTCGTTGACGCGCTCCCCCCCCCCCCCCGTCCCGGCAGTGATGTTGGCGACGCGCCTGGCGCTGCTGGACGTCAACACGTCGCTCTCGGTGCTGCGCGACGGTTCCGAGAAGCTGCAGAGGAACTTGACGACCGTGCGCAGCGGCCTTAACGCGACCCTCAATGACCCCGTGTGCCAGAGGGCTCAGCGGTGCGTCGCCATGTCGGGGCAGCTCGTCCTGCTGAATATCCACGCCGACTTCAGCTTGGTACGTGTGAGTGTGTGTGTAGTAGGTTCAAAGAGACTTGGACGACATAGTCGGAGGCACCCTTATTTATTAACCGTTTCACTCAGCACAGGCCAATGTATACAACACTCGGAGGGGTATCGGCCCCTTCACCCGTCTAACAGGGAGACCCCACTATCTCTATCCCGGCCAGCCTACTCCCAGGTCCTCCACTACAGGGCTAGGGGAGGCTAGCTGACCCAGCTCTGGTTAAGCTGGGATCACGGCACCCTGAGTCACCAGACCGGCTCTTACAAGAGCATCGGCTCTGGGCTATCTGGGCCACGCCACTGGCTTGCCCTGGTCGGTCCTGAGAAGGACAGCGAGCCAGGGGAGTCCCAGGGCCTATCTAGTTGGTCTCCCTTCTTCACTGGTTTGAGCTAAACACTGAACCCCGAGCCCACCGGCTCACCGCCTTATATAGCAACTCCTCCCCGAGGGGTGGGGCCGTGGGGGATCACAGCGCCGTTTCAGCCCCCCAGGCTAAACGATGCGGACGTGGATGTAAGCATCCTTCCGCGTGCGGGCATAACCACACCCCTGGTGTGTTTGTTCGCCCTCCCGTAACACCTCTACATGTGTACGTGGAACTTATGTCGCATCGTATGTAGCCAACCGCCGTAATCAACGGTGCAGGGGAAGAACGGCAAACTGGTGAGCGCCAGCGTGGCTACTCACGCTGCCTCTAATCCACAGCAATCGCTGAGGCGGTCGAGGGTTGGTGGATGACAAGCACGTTCGGGAAACTCTCAAATCTGCCGGGCTGCGAGGTCGCCTTCTCCTTGTTTTGCCAGGGCGCGGCAGTACAGCAAGTTGCTTCATTTGCATCTGTATTCCATCTGTACGGGGATTGGGTGTTACCCCCCTCCATCCGTGCATTTGAATTGTCTCCGAGGGCTCTGGTTTCCTGTATAAGTACTCAATGGAGATGGTCAAACATCCTCATATAGAGCCATAGAGGCTTGAGCAATTGTTGGTGCTGGTTCTGGCTGCCTTCCTGCTTGTCTGTGATTTCCCATGCCTCTGAATCAAACGCCAACCTCCTGGGTTTAAAGTGTTAGATATACGCACGAGATGTAACCAATTCCCTCTCCTCATGAGGGGAGGAACTTCTGTGCAAAGAGGCTGGATGTTGTCTTTCCATGGCAGCCTTAACTGTAGATTACATGAATTTGTGTTCTTCCAGATACAAAAAGACCAAGCTTAACCACTGTAAATGTCTAATTAATGCCTGAGCTTCGAAACAATGTTTGTACAATGAGCACTGAAGAACAGGTTTACTGAACATTGAAAGGGGACCGGGTTTGGTTTAGTTTGACAGTGCGCAGAGCTGATGGTGGTGTTTACCTTCCTGTGCAGCCGCAGGACGTGTCCCGGGAATTGGAGCAGGTGAAGAGACTGCTAGACACCAACTTTACAGCGATGGTTGACAAGGTATGTACTGTTTTTTATTTTTTATCTTGTAATGCACACGTTTTCATACATTAAACATTATACATTTCTACGTGACTTTACCGAAAGAACCAAGGAGATGAATCCCTGCAGTCACGAAAGCTTTAAATCGAAATTTAATCGCCACTACGGGGTGGGATTCCACATAACTTTGAGATCCTTCAACAAACTCCGGGATAAGAAGGCTCAGCTAATCGAGTCTCTCAACTTTATGAAGAGATGCCGCGACTCTAAGGTAATACCAATCGCATTTACACTAACCTCTGCTGCTGTAACTTCTTCTAATGCTAAACGAATTCTGTCTAGAACTAGCTTAGCTCTTATCTCAGAGAAAATCAGACTTACGCGCACCGATCTTGATCAGTTAGACAAGACACTCTACAAATCACACTTATCTTTGACTGCAACAATGTCCACATCAGATTGGGAACATGTAGACAAAATGACTGCCTCTTCAGCTGCCGCTATGTCGACCAAATGTAAGGACAACTTGATTTCCAAATTCAACCGGCTCTCAAACAAGAGACCGGACCCACACACTGAAAAAGCTAGACATTAACGAAGTCGTAATTAATCGCAGTAACAGTTCTCTTTCTGAAATAAAAAAAATAAAAAATTCTACGTGAAGATTTTCAAAAATTCTGTTCGCTAGTGTGTTTGAGACTTAAAAGTTAAGAGTATTGGTGACACAAAGTAAATCGTAAAACTGCTACATCAATGTTACATTTTTCGGTGTTATTTTTCTCCCCTGCGCAGGGTTATGCAGCTTTTAATGGCACGCCTGAAATCATCGCACAGCAAACGAGAAACATTGCTGCAGGTAAGATAACAAAGCGGTGATGAAGTATAATAACACGCAGATGGTTTTCTCAAACTTATATTCTTGGTTCTTTCGGTGAAGTCACGTAGAAGGGAAATAATAAAATAATAAAAATATAAAACAATACAATTCTCAGGACGTTTCGACTGCAACACAAGCAATCATCATCAGGTGTGAAATCCACAGCAAGAAAATTTGAAAAAAAGTGGCGTTATTTTCTTTAACGTCAGCACCACGGATTTATCAAATCCTTCGAATGATTGCTAAGCGAGAATCCATCGTCTCGGTTAAATCAAAATTTCTCAAACTTGTTCACACATTATTGATGAGCAGGGAATTGACACTGCTGTGTGTAATACAAACATTTATTTGTTCCTATTGCTTTTGCGCGGATCGTTAAACATTGTCTTTTCAGCGAAGTTGCGTAAGTGCGGTAAACGTAGCATGCATGGAAACATCCTGTGATTATAAGAGGTTGGTGGAACCGTGTCTAGTTCCGCCGTAGCGTGGTTAGTTAAGTGCTCACCACCCGAGGGTATGTTGTGTTAATAGCCCTGGAGGATGTTGTGCAAATAGTTAATACACGTGTTGCTCCTAAGATAACGTCTGCGACTTAGTTGGACTCAAGCCATATGGATGGTTTCGTGAACAAATCTTTGTTGATAGCCAATCGGCTTGCAAAGTACCATCGTCTTAGAGAAATAAATGTCGTGTGAGCCAGACGCATTAAAGTAATGATCAGCCACGGCAAAAGTATTGGTCCTGCCGTGTTTCAGATCTGCCTTGTGTTCACGAACACGGTCCGAGACATGTCAGAAATCTTGTCCTTCACAGATGGGATCAGGTCACGAATTTTATGTACAGTGTTAAATGGGACCTGGATCTTGTGTTTGTTCAAGATTTTGGAAATCTTTTTGGTTATCACTGCTATGTAAGGCAAGGTGATGGTTTTTATTGGATCTTCAGATGGCTCCTTCTTCACAGTTTGGGTGATGACTTTGTGGATTGTGTAGTCAGAATATCCATTCGCCTTGAGAGCCTGGTGTAGGTGTGTGAGTTCACTGGTCAGATATTCATGGTCGGAGACACATTTTTGATGAGGGAATTCTCCTGCGATGGATGGTGGTGGGAATCCGGTTTTAGGTAGGCGTCAGTATGGGCTACTTTCCTGTAGACAGAGTGGATCAATGCTGATAGATGAAGTCCGGTCACCGTATTGTGCTTTTGACATGTACCTCCACACACAGAAAGGACAACGGTCAACACATTTTATTCTACGTGCTTGTGAGTTAATTGCTAATTATTAAAATGTATTGGATAGATTTAGCAGCGTCACAGTGATTTGGGTACCATCTTTCTTACCTCTGTATTCTTAGTATGTAAATTGTATAAATCACGACATTAATACATGGACGTTGAGATTAAAAATGAGAGTATTGCATTAATCTTCAAAGTCATTATCCAATATTGTGCCGCATAATCCTGTATTTCAAAATAAGTGTTTTAGTCCATCAGCATATCGTTCTGGAAATCCACGAGGAGATTGGCTAAAACATTTATGAATGTATACGTGGAGACACGAGAATGGAGTTCTGCTTCTAAGGTGATTGGTCATTCATCATGGTGTCTGGGACATGGCCCCACAACTTCTGGCAAACTGTTGGGGCCGCACTGCCGGCACTCATTGCCGGCGCGTACGTGCTTGCGAGCGTGCGTGCGAGCGTACGTACGTGCGTGCGTGCGTGCGTGCTTGCGAGCGTACGTGCGTGCGTGCGAGCAGGCGTGAAGGATCTACTGGACCACGTGGGCACCAGCATCAAGACGACGGCGAGGCAGCTGCCCCTTCAGCTCGTGGTGCACAACGGCACCAAGTACCTGGACATGGGCCAGGCGCTGGTGCACGAGCACCTGCCCACGGTCGCCCAGTACGACTTCTACAGGCAAGTGCCGCAGTGAAGCGCCGTCGGGTGCGACGGGACTTCTCGCCATAGTAAGCACGTGGCAATAGTAATTTCGTGTTGGTGCACAAATGGGGAAGCCGTGTCGATAAGAACTGAGAGATGAGAACGTTGTTGTCGCGTGTAGAAACAGTCAAGGGCTCGCCTTGGAGAGCGCTCGCATGGACACATCCTCCTTGAGAAGGAGCAGTGAGTTCAACGGAGGCGCACATCAATTCTGCAATGAATTTGGTCACTCGCCTCGACATTCCCACCCGACCTTCTGTGTCGACATTGAAGGCGCTGCTTGATGACTGCGACTGCCACGCTTGCCGGTGCCATTCGTGAAGCCATTTGTGACTGGAACTTTTAGGATGTCATTTTTAGAAAGACTTCCTTCAGCGTAGGAAATGCAATTTTAATTCTTGCCGTTATAATGCCATTTTGAATGCCACATGTGGTTTCATTTCATTAGTGTCGTGCATAACGTGGTAATTTTGGATTTCTTACTATATTTCCTTTGTACATAGGTCTGGTAGTTTACTATATTATTAGTAATGTGTGTATGTATGTTGAACTTCTTTCGCACCATACGTAGCCAACCATAAACCCTCTCTTCCCATGTACCATGCTTGTTGTTAGCCAGGTCCTTGTTGAGAGAGAGCTCAGTGGGCCTCGCCCAAAACACACTGGCTGACCGACTGATGTATAGGATGCTGGAAGGGGGTGGTGGGGGAATTCCCGCCTGCTTAAGGGCACAGAGCAAACAGTGTTTATGATCATGGTTTTTTTTAATTGAAGACTAGCTTCACTACCATTCTGCCATTCTACAGTTGGACATCGGAGGCAGAATTATCCGTGAGTATTTTTGGAGCGTAACCCTCGCGTAAAAAACAAGTATAACCCGTAAAAAACAAAGTTTTTCACTCTAAATCCTTTATATGCGTGGCGGCTAGAGTCCTCTCGTCCTCTGGCTTGAGATGGCTGCCACCTATGGGTCAGATGATTGCCTGCCACCATTAAGCAATTGGTAATTAAATATAATATTTTTGTCCTAAAAAATGTCAAATTTTGGAAATATTTTTTCACGAACTTTAATTGTCACGCACAACGAGTCTGTGTGGAAAATGTCAGCTCGATTGGATCACGGGAAGTGAGTTATAAAACGACCGAAAGATTTGCACGGTTCTAAGCAAGCAAGCAAGCGAACCTTAATATAAAGGATTTAAAAAGTCCGCACCGAGGACACGTCTCTCTATTGGCAGGGGGGGGGGGGGGGTGGGGGTTTGGGGGGCCAGCCACATGAGTATTGGTGGGGTGGGGGGGGGCGCACTCACCCCCGACACGAGCGTCACGTGCTGCTGCCTCGCAGGTGGCTCGTGTGCGTCGTCCTCTGCTCGCCTCGCGGGCCCTCGTGGTGCTGCTTCAACCTGCTGGGCCTGCTGTGCGGCACGTGCGGCTACGGCGAGCACGCCGGCGGAAAACTTCCTGATGGCCGTGAGCGGCCAGCGGCGACGCGGCCCCCCCACCCCCCCCCCCCCCCCGGCAGGAAGGGAGCGGCGTTCGCCGCTTGTTGTTGTGGAGGTCCGCGTTCGAATCGGATGGGTCCCCCCTGGTTATTGTTGGAGGTGTGGGTTTAGGACAGAGGTCGCAATCGGGTACCCGATACCCGTACCCTACCCGTACCCGGCCGGGTAGGGTACGGCCGGGTAGCGGTATCCGTTGCGACCCTGGTGCGGCCGGGTACGGGTACGGGTAAGGAATCAAAACCCATTTGCGACCTCTGGTTTAGGAGGGGTAAGCTCAGGGTGGCCGTGTGCTTTCACGGTGGACGTTAAAGCTTCTCTGAGCTCAGCCGAATGGGCTTTACTCGGGAAATGCATTTCTGATTTGAGTCGGCCATTGTGTGCTCAGAGCCCAAATTTGCCAAGTAAAAAAATGGTCAACCAATGACCGGGGTGGAATGCGTAGCAATCATCGCCCCCTACTGGCAGATTGATGCCCTTGGCTTGCAGGCCAGGTGATAAGCCACCTTGTGTAGCACACGAACAACTGTCACTTGGGGAGGGGGGGTCGGGGGGGGTCCCCTTCAAAATGTGATAAGACGCGAGTCGATTATCACTTGTAACGCCACTCCGAGATGGCGCATGTGCTATATTGGAAAAGCAAATTGTATCCATGAATGGTTCAGACTTAAGGAACTGCAGTATTACGTGCCTTGCCGGTGCCATTGCTGGTCCTGTGATGGCGTGACGTGCTTTTTGGAAGGCTATGCCACGGAAGTAATGTTTACTTAAATGTGACTCTAATTCAGCATTTGAAAGAAGCACTTCAAAGAATTTTGTTTGCGTGCCGTTGATAAAGGACGTCATGCCTTTTACTGCTCGGGGCCTTGGCGAGAAGAATTTAAGTGAAAACCCGTTTTCATTTTGTTGTTGTATTCATTTGCAGCTGGGCTGAGACACATCAAAACAGGACAATTAAAAGCCTTTAAGAACACTCATGGAGTGTATTGTGCAGTATGGGAAACTGAAGTGTAGGAGCACCAATCCTGTCGGGGGGGGGGGGGATGTGTAAATGCACACCCCTGTGTGTTGTCGAATATATGTATGTATGTTGAACTTATTCCGCACCGCACGTGTGTGTTTGTGCTGTAAGCAGTGGCGTGGGCTTCAGCTTGACCTTCTCGTGGCTGCTGATGCTGGTGGTGACGCTCACGTTCGTCCTGGGCGGGAACGTGGAAAAGCTTTTCTGCCAGCCCTTGGCCGACAATAACCTCTTCAAGGTGGGCGCACCGCGCGCTCTGCTCTGTGGGCGAGAGATTCCGTGGGGTCGTCCTTGTCGTGGGGTTTCGCTGATCAAGTCCACCGGGAGCCATTGCCCCATGTTCGACGAAGACGTGCAAATGAATTGCATGCATTGAAATGAAAAGTCTCACTCGTGAGTGCTGCGTGTGCGCGCGACAGCGGAGCGCTGGTTCGCGCGCTGCGCTACGAACCTGGCGACCCGAGTTCGATTGCCGCTCACAGCTCACGTCGGCGATGGATATCTAAACTGGTTATGGGCCTTCCGCTAGATTGACTCGGCGTTAAATGAGTACCTGGTGCGGCGTGTTTGAATATACCGCGTCACTCTATCGTGTGCCATTCCAGCATTAACAGTGCTCGCAACCAGAACCTGCTCCAACAGTCTGTTAGAGGCTCTGTGCGGAACCTTTTTGCGTGAGATGGAGGCTGATTAGTTCGGTGTGGCAGTAGAGCAGGCCTGCAGCCGTGGGCCACGTTCGACGCTGATTCCTGTCGCCGCCATCCCAGCGACTGATTTGCGAATCGGGTGTCAAACCGTCTCGTGAATTTGGCAAAAAAAAACTCGCGTGGAATGTCGGACAATGCCAGAATTGCACAAAAGTGTGGAAACTAAACTACGACAATTGGGCCCATAGTGTGGGAAGGTAGTCGTCTTCCTGGAAGTTCTGCACCAGTGGTGGCAACATTCAACACATCCTGACGACACGGTGTACTCTCTCCGTAGGAGCCCCCCACCGTTGACTCCCCACGAGTTTCAGCAGGCAAACCATTTGGTGCTTAGATTACAGACCCCTACCCTATAGGGGTCAGCACTGCACGCAGAGTGTGGTGGCACTCAGCGCTTACCCAGCCCCCTCTAGGGCTGGTGCTACAACCACACGACGTACGGGGGGTGTCCGTGATGGCAAGCATCGCACTCCGCGCTTCACTCGAGCCGGCATTGGGCGCTTTGTAAACGTGTTGAAGGATTTGCTGGACGCAAAACAGTAAGAGTGCATTGTGGTAGGCTCAAATAATCTTGGTTTGCCCAGCTCACGGCATCTAAATACAACTCCTTTTCCATATTTTTGGGTTTTTTTGGTAAAGTCACGTAGGTAAAATTTTAAATGAATAAAAGTAAAATAAAATAAAATTGTTATGTAGACTAGCCGTAGTTTCAGCCGCACCAACCTTACCATAATAGTAAAAAGGGGGCCAACCTTGGCTCCTCCCACCCTCAACCTGTATATATACAAGGACTGTTTTCTTGGAATTTCTCTTCCTTGATACAGCTATCGTGTTGTGACGGTTCCACCTGAAGACGGAAGCTGTGTGTTGCTATTTTACTTTAATTAATTTTAATTTTTTACCTACCTGGTGACTTTACCGAAAAAACCCAAGAATATGAATCCTTGCAGTCACGAAAGCTTCAAATCTATAAACAACTCCTTTTGTGCATCCCATCAGCCGTGCGGAACTCTGGGAGTGCATAAGTTTGGCAGCGTACAAAGCCCTTGGCTCCGTTCGAGTGATATCTCATTACTTAGTTCTTTCGGTAAAGTCACGTAGCTAAAAAATGATGCAGCAAATCTGGCTGTGACGGTCCCACCTGATGACGGAGACTTGTGTTGCCTCCGAAACGTCGTGATTTTTATTTTTATTAATTTTAATTTCATTATTTACCTACGTGACTTTACCTAAAGAACTAAAGAGTATGAATCCTTGCAGTCACGAAAGCTTCAAATCTAGAATGATATCCCATCACGACGTACCGATACCTACAATTGACTAAATTAAATCGCCACACACAGAGTGCTTGGGATGATGCCTTTGCGGTGTAATCTTGTAGCCCGAGTTTAAAGACGAGGCACTTCCTGACCCACTCCGGTTTTAAAGTGGCGTGTGAATGCTGTCTTCTCACTCGTACCGTACTGCTGTTGAGGTTTTTTTTAAAAGTTGTTTAGGTTGACACTTGTGACCGTAACAAAACTCTGTTCAAAAGAATGGTAAAAAAAACTCACGTCGGCATCACTGTCTGGTACAGCTGTCCCTATCCTTTTAAAATGTCCTGAAATCTGCTCTAAAGCCAACACACTCGATCCATTAGTCTCTGTTTAATCCGGTATCTTTGGGAGCAGAGCATTTGAACCGTCTACAAACCGGACTTCCTCCACCCCCCTACCCTCCTCCCCCTCACGTGACTTGTCGTGTTCCCCACTTTTGACAGTTGAAAAAAACAAAATGTCTTCCTTCCTTTCTTAGTTCTTCGATACGCCAAATCTGTTCAAGCCGAAGCATCTCTTGCCAGGAGTTCTCTTCAACAATCCAGACCTGAACATTACCATTGAGGGCGTATACAGGCAAGTCTGTTGCTGTACCACACCCGCTGTTGTACCCCGTCATATGATTCTTGTTTTGACGGAGTCGCTTAGTGTGAGCGCGTTGGCTTTAAAAGGTGGTGAGCGGTGAGGGTGAGTGTTGAGGGTGAGTGGTGAGTAGTGATGGTGAGTGGTGAGCATGACTGGTGAGTGGTGAGGGAGAGTGGTGAGGGAGAGTGGTGAGGGTGAATGGTGAGGGTGAGTGGTGAGTGGTGAGGGTGAGTGGCAAGTGGTGAGGGTGAGTGGTGATTGGTGAGGGTGTGATTGGTGAGGATGAGGGTGAGGGTGAGGAGTGAGGGTGAGTGGTGAGGGGTGAGTAGTGAGGGTGAGTGGTGAGCGGTGAGGGTGAGTGTTGAGGGTGAGTGGTGAGTAGTGATGGTGAGTGGTGAGCATGACTGGTGAGTGGTGAGGGAGAGTGGTGAGGGTGAATGGTGAGGGTGAGTGGCAAGTGGTGAGGGTGAGTGGTGATTGGTGAGGGTGTGATTGGTGAGGATGAGCGGTGAGTAGTGAGGGTGAGTGGGGAGGGTGAGTGGCGGTTGTGAGTGGTGATTAGTGAGGGGTGAGGGTGAGTGGTGAGCGGTGAGGGTGAGTGTTGAGGGTGAGTGGTGAGTAGTGATGGTGAGTGGTAATTGGTGAGGGTGTGATTGGTGAGGATGAGTGGTGAGGTGAGTAGTGAGGGTGAGTGGTGAGGGTGAGTGGTTGTTGTGAGGGTGAGTGGTGAGAGTGAGTGGTGAGGGTGAGTGGTGAGCGTGAGTGGTGAGGGTGAGTGGTGATTGTTGAGGGTGAGTGGTGAGGATGAGTGGTGAGTGGTGAGGGTGAGTGGTGAGGGTGAGTGGTGAGGGTGAGTGGTGAGCATGAGTGGTGAGTTGGTGAGGGTGAGTGGTGAGGGTGAGTGTGAGTGGTGAGGGTGAGTGGCGGTTATGAGTGGTGATTAGTGAGGGGTGAGTGGTGAGGGTGAGCGTGAGTGGTGAGTGGTGAGGGTGAGCAGTGCGGGTGAGTGGTGATGGTGAGGGTGTGATTGGTGAGGATGAGTGGTGAGTGGTCAGGGTGAGTGGTGAGCGGGGAGGGTGAGTGGTTGTTGTGAGGGTGAGTGGTGAGGGTGAATGGTGGGGTGAGTGGCGGTTGTGAGTGGTGATGGGTGAGTGGTGAGGGGTGAGTGGTGAGGGTGAGTGCTGAGTGGTGAGGGTGAGTGATGAGAGAGTGGTTAGTTTTGAGGGTGAGTGGTGAGGTTGAGTGGTGAGGGTTAGTGGAGAGTGGTGAGTGGTGATTGGTCAGTGGTGATTGGTGAGGATGAATGGTGAGTAGTGAGGGTGAGGTTGTGTGGTGAGGTGAGTGGTGGTTGTGACGGTGAGTGGTGAGGGTGAGTGGTGAGGCTGAATAGTGAGGGTGAATGGTGAGAGTGAGTGGTGAGTGGTGAGGGAGAGTGATGAGGGTTAGTGGTAGGGTGAGTGGTGAGGGAGAGTGGTGAGGGTTAGTGGTGAGGGTTAGTGGTGAGGGTGAGTGGTGAGGGAGGGTGGTGATGGAGATTGGTGAGAGAGGTTGGTGAGTGGTGAGTTGTGAGGGTGACTGGTGACTAGTGAGTGGGAGTGGTGAGTGGTGAGGATGAGTGGTAAGGGTGAGTTGTGAGTGGTGAATGGTGAGGGTGAATGATGAGTACAGTCAATATGCACTTCTGTTATCATACCAGGTACCACCACCACAATATGTACTCCTCTCATCATAGCAGATACCACCACAGCAGTATGCACTGCTGTAATCATAGCAGGTACCAACACAGCAGTATGCACTGCTGTAATCATAGCAGGTACCAACACAGCAGTATGCACTGCTGTAGTGATAGCAGGTACGACCTCAGTCGGTATACACTGCTGTAGTGATAGTAGATACTGCTATCGAGTTGGTAGATACCGCTATAGTAAATACTTAAACAGTCAGTATATACCACTACAGTCAGTCAATACTGCTACAGTCAGTATATACTACTATACAGTCAGTACATACTGCTACGGTGAGTAGCTACTAGAGTCAGTAGATACTATTATAGAGTGAGTAGATACTGCTATAGATTTTGTAGTTACTACTATAGTCAGTGGATACACTATAGAGTCAGCAGATACTATACAGTTAGTCGTTACGAGTATATAGTCGGTAGATACACTGTAGGCCCAGTAAATACTACTATGGTCATAGTTATTACAGTCACTAAAATACTACTACACAGTCAGATAGCTACATATGATCAGTAGATCTACGTACAGTCAGTAGATACTACTACAGAGTCATAGATACCACTTCCTCTGTTGTATGTGAAGTGTTCTTGAAGACGCGTGGACAACGGGGTAGGCACACGTATTTATTTACACAATGTCTTTACAGTACTGGAGGGATGTATCGGCTCCCTCACCCGTACAACTGGAATTCACCCCTAGCTAGCCTTCCTAGCCGAGTCCTCCGCTAACGTGGCTAGGGGAGGCTGTCTGGCCCGACACTGGTTAGTCGGGCTACGGTACCCCGGAATCCCAGAGGTCTACTCTGGTTCCGGTACCACGCCACTGGCTCAGCCTGCACTGCCCTTACAAGGGCGGTGGTCCCAGGGGGAGTCCAGGCCTATCTGGCCGTCTTCTCTCTTCCCTTAACTACTCTAAGACTGAGCCGCCGAGCTCTCTGGCTCAACCCTTTTTATACCCCCCTAGAGGATCGAAACCCCCTCACGCCGTCCGTACTGACGTCGTTGCGGGCACCACCCCGTGTGCTCACGGAGTCCCCAGCCACATGTGTTTGTTTTCCGTTAGCCCTTATGCAAACAGCCTACACAACCAGACCCTCTGTAAACATCCCTACATATGTAGGTGTTGTTAGTAGTATAACTACGAGGGGGTAAAGATATTTTTGAGGGGGGGGGGGGGGGGGGAGACCGCAATTTTCGGAAACATTTGACATCACTATTTACCCCACACTCTCACACACACACAGTACACGCACACTACACACACAAACTCACTCTCACACTCAGACGCACACACACAGACTCACTCTAACACTCAGACTCACACACACAGACTCACTCTAACACTCAGACTCACACATACACTCGCTCTCACACTTTCAGACTCGCACCACACTCGCGGCGTTGCTCCGTGTTCGGTGGGGGGGGGATGTCACGAGTGGGCGTGTTTACCTTCCCCCCACCCTCCCCGATATCTTCAAACAATCGCGGAGATTCTTATTCCCGTCGAAAAGCTACGAGGTTAGTCACGCAACTTCACAGCTCAGTTAAAACATTTAAATATTTATGTTTACTATTTTGTATCACTCTTATATAGGGATTAAGTTATGTTTGATGATAGTAAATATACACTATGCACCACGATTTTTCCCTGGGTAAAAAGTGTTATTTTTATATTGCTTAAGCCTCCTAAGTATATAAGATGGCTATTATTCCCCATACATGTTGCTTTTGTGACCAGAACTTTATATAAAGGAAAGAATTACACAAATGCACACGTTTTCTCCTAGCAAAATAGGTCCATTTGTAAATATCACTGTCCGTGTCAAAAAAAATTAAGTTTGAGGGGAATTTTATCCCATTTGTAACTTTTGAGATGTCAGCGTATAGAAAATAACACTTACTACCCAGAGACTAACACATGTGTAGTTTTTGGTAAAAAAAAAAATATTTTTACGATTAAAAATTTGGTCACTGTCTGTATCTCAAAAACTAAGTTTGAGGGGAATTTTCTCCAATTTGTAACTTTTGAGATGTCAGCGTATAGAAAATAACACTTACTACCCAGGGACTAACACATGTGTAGTTTTTGGTAAAAAAATATATATTTTTCGATTAAAATTTTGATCACTGTGTCTCAAAAACTACGTTTGAGGGGAATTTTCTCCCATTTGTAACTTTTGAGATGTCAGCGTATAGAAAATAAGACTTACTACCCAGGGACTAACACATGTGTAGTTTTTGGTATAAAAAAATATAATTTTACGATTAAAATTTTGATCACTGTGTGTCTCAAAAACTACGTTTGAGGGGAATTTTCTCCCATTTGTAACTTTTGAGATGTCAGCGTATAGAAAATAACACTTACTACCCAGGGACTAACAAATGTGTACTTTTTGGTAACAAATGTTTTAAATATTTACAATTTTTGACAACTTTTTTATTTAAATAAATAAATCTCTTTAAGCTTTCGCTCCAGCTTCTTCACATTTGCACTCTCAGTACGGGCGATATTCAATGAGATTATGTTTACTCTCACACTCTCACACTCACCACTCACTCTCTCTGACTCACACACACACACACTCTCAGACTCACACACACACATACACTCACTCTCACACACACACATACACTCACTCTCACACTCTCAGACTCACAGACATGCAGAACCACTGCAGTTGGAATGGTTCCGTGCGAATTGGTCCATTGCGGTACACAGTTGCATGTCACATTGCCGAGCCATTATTTAGTCGGCAATGAAGTTATTGACCGAAAGGCCCAATCCTCGCCCCCTTCTCGCCTGGGCAGCTCGTTCCAGGGAGTCCAAACAAGGAAAAAAACAATTATCAGCCTCAAGAAGACTAAAGCAAATATAAGGCCAAAACTAAGTGTTTTATTGTACTCGGTGAACACACCTTTTATTACATTCCTAGCTATCAACATCATCATCATCTACTGCTGGATGAAATCCTCTCCAAGTTGTGTGGTTTTTTTTATCCTGGTGTATGTCATGCGAGTAGATGAAACAGTTGCATTTACATAATTTATTATTTCAAATTGGTATAGTAGTATTCTTAGGTTTTTTTCGGTAAAGTTACGTAGGTAAAACATTTTAATTAATAAAAGTTATCGTGCTGTGACGGTTCCACCTGAAGACGCAAGCTTGTATTGCCTTCGAAACGTCGTGATTTTATTTTATTAATTAAAATTTTTACCTACGTGACTTTACCGAAAAAACCTAAGAATATGAATCCTTGCAGTTGTAGTGACATAGAACGGTCACTACTGTGTCGGCCCGTACGAGGGCTGGGGGCCCTAAGGGGGTGCCTGGGGGGTCACGTGGTGGAGGGATCCGGACCTTCCCAGAGGTGGGGAAGGGAGACGTGGCCTGGGAAGGGAGGCGTGGCCTGGGCAGAGCCAGCCACGCCTGGGCGGAGCCGGCCACGCCAAAGCAGATATAAGCGTGGTGTGAACGCGGAGCGAGGCTGTTGTACTGTACTCCGAAGTGAAGACATCATGGGTCGTCGTCCTGGGCCAGGCAGGCCGTTGCCTGCCTGGTCCAGTCTGTGTCGCGTTCCAGAGTGTTAGTGAGTTGAGGAAGGTGGTCACCACCTCATGTACAGCGTTATGTTACTTACCGTTTAATAAATAGTGTTGCCTCCAAGCTGCGTGTGTGTGCACCTAATTCGAACCCACTACACAGTCACGAACGCTTCAAATCTAGAATGGTATAATAGTCTTGCTGATGAAAATACGTCTGGGAGCTGAATATCAATGTCGAGGTCTGCTAGCCACGAGGGGACTGCGGGAAAGTGCACATACACCTTGTGAAGTGTTTTGGAGGTACGGAGAGACGAGAGTTGTTGTATCTTGAACCCGCCTTCTCTGAGGCTGACTCAATACGAATGCGAGTGTCTGGAATCACCGCCCCCGCCCCCCCCCCCCCGCCCGTGTGTTTTTACAGTGATTGCAAAAGTAACACAGGGATCCATTCTGCTTTTCAACTCTCAAATCTATTCAACTTGGACAGCCTCCTAAACATCACTCGGGTAAGTGCATGTTCACGGAAATGCGCCAACACTGTGATTTGGAATCCTCGTACGAATCAGTTGATATTATTTATGTGCGGTTGAATTGTTTACGTGAGAATACGCCGTGTTATCTTTTTTCCTCGTGATCGGAAACACGATTGCACACTCACCGTTGTATTACTATTATACAGCAGGCTTCTTTTGAAATGTTGTGCGGGTCAAAATAAACCGCCTAATTCCGGTGTTCTGTCTCCTTTCCACACCGCCACCTGAAAACCACCAGTATACGGATGACATCGCAAGCAAATTTGACCCCATCAATGTGAACCTGTTGGACATGAAGCTGCTGGAACCCAGTGTCAAGCAGAGCCTGCTGGACTTCGCAACGACTGGAATCGGCAGAATCGACTTCAGCGCATTCAGCGCAGAGGTTCTGTGTCCGTGTCGTCATCTGTGTCCGTTTTGTCATCTGTGTCTGCGTCGTCATCTGTGTGCGTGTGGGGTTCACTCACGGCGTCACACATCCGATGGTCAACTTCTCATTCATGGTCATGCATAACACCACTTTTACACTCGCACTAATGGCCTCTGAAGATCGAGAGAACAAAACTTCTGAATACCCCCCCTATAGGTTGACTCAGCCTTAAATAAGTTAAGCTGGTGCAGCATGTCAACATCATTGCCGGAGAGGCAAAGGTGGCTGGTTACGTGAGGTCCTGGCCACATCACCGCTTCTTGCGCCTTATAGGTCTGAATAGGTGCTTACTTAGAGTACTTGTTTCTATTCATAGGACTAAATGGGGAGATCCATGTGTATGTGCATGTATTCAATATTGCGTGCCTGTGTAATGGTTCTGGAGACACTTGTAGAGGTAACTTCTTTATTACAATTCAACACTCCAACAGTCCTGATACTCTGTTACAGCCTAGGTACACAACCTAGGTACACAGCCTAGGTACACAGCCTAGATACACAGCCTAGCGACACAGCCTAGGTACACAACCTAGGTACACTACTCTGGCTACGCTCTGGGGTCCTCCGGCTACAATTACCCTAGGGGAGGCTATCTGACCCGACCCAGCCAAGGTGCGGGTCTGGACTCTGGCTTCCTCGGAACTCGCACTTACACGGACGTAGAGCCGGGAGTCCCAGAGTCCCACCACTGGCCCTCACAGCGTCCCGGCCCTTACAAGGACAAGCGGGATGAGGGTGTCCAGGTTCCTAAGCTGGCTGGCTGGCGGGTCTTGGGTCTTGAGCTACAACTGGCCCTGATCGGCCAGGGAGCTCCCCTTTTATGCCTCGTCCCCAACGAGGGGTGGGGTTGTGTGCGCCCCCAGGTATCCCACAGAGCACACACAGCCCCCCCCCCCCCCCCCCCCCCGTTGGTGGCGCCAAGGGGCTTAACTGTCTGGGGTGCCTGGGATCCTAGCGCCTGGCGCCAGAGCCCCCAGTAGCCCCTCCCCTCTTATGGCACTACACCTGCTGAGAGGGTTGGCGACTATCTCTTGAGAAACTTGTTCATCCTGGTCTGCGGTCTTCGTAGCAGTCCAGCTTTTATTGTCTGCGAGCGGTCTCCAATGTTAATTGTGCAAAGTGCAATTGCGAGAATGCGTTTGCTCTTTCGTTCTTAGCGCATGGCAACCCACTGCTGCCAGCTGATTGGTTGCCGTAGGGAAACAAAAGCCCCCTGAACTATTGAACCTCGGTGTGTAGGCTGATTAATTTATTACACTAAAGTAGCCAAAGCAAATAGGTGGATCAAAAAATCTGAGCGCGGTGGGATTTATCAAAGTGAGTTGCAGTAATGAAAACAGAGCTTTGTAAATGTCCAAAGCCAATGGGCCCATAAGGCCGATCAACATTAATTCCCCCCCCCCTCCTATGTGGTGTCTACGTTAAAGCTGGCAGCTCATCATAAGCAATGAATGGGCAATTAAGCACCGCACCATCGGCTTGTGAAACACAAAGCTGCCATACGCACCGCAAGTAGGGGTCAACGACGTAGCCTGATGTCATGTTGCTGATTGACGGCCTGCGATACAAGTGGCGTAGCGCAATTCACGACTCTGAGGCAGGTTGCTGTTAGGGGCTCACGCCAAGTTTGTTAAGGGCTCACGCCAAGTTTGTTAAGGGCTCACGCCAGGTGGTTAAGGGCTCACGCCAGGTGGTTAAGGGCTCACGCCAAGTTTGTTAAGGGCTCACGCCAGGTGGTTAAGGGCTCACGCCAGGTGGTTAAGGGCTCACGCCAGGTGGTTAAGGGCTCACGCCAGGTGATTAAGGGCTCACGCCAGGTGGTTAAGGGCTCACGCCAGGTGGTTAAGGGCTCACGCCAGGTGGTTAAGGGCTCACGCCAGGTGGTTAAGGGCTCACGCCAGGTGGTTAAGGGCTCACGCCAGGTGGTTAAGGGCTCACGCCAGGTGGTTAAGGGCTCACGCCAGGTGGTTAAGGGCTCACGCCAGGTGATTAAGGGCTCACGCCAGGTGGTTAAGGGCTCTCGCCAGGTGGTTAAGGGCTTACGCCAGGTGGTTAAGGGCTTACGCCAGGTGGTTAAGGGTTTACGCCAGGTGGTTAAGGGCGAGGCTCCTGCTGGAGAGGCACAGAGAGAAGAACAAAGCTGTGCACGTGTCGTTCCTCGACCTTGAAAAGGCATTTGACAGGGTCCCCCACGACCTCATCTGGCACTCGCTTCGATCCCATGGAGTCCCTGAAACCTACGTGCATTGGGTGCAACTCCTATACAAGAACGTCACCAGTGCAGTCAGGTGTGCAGTGGGCATATTACCGCCATTTCCCATCAGCGTTGGAGTGCACCAAGGATCGGCCCTGTCACCACTCCTGTTTATCCTGTGCATGGACACAATCACTGCCGACCTGCACACGCCCCTGCCATGGTCAATTCTCTACGCGGATGACGTCCTCCTCACAGATGAAGAGAGAGGAGAAGTGGAAAGACAAACGCGCCTGTGGAAGGAACGTTTGGACGAAAACGGGATGAGGTTCAACATCAAAAAGACAGAGTATATGGAGTGTGGCCCCCAAACCGACGGCACCATCAGCATTGACGGAGAAGATCTGAAGAAAGTGACGGACTTTAAGTACCTGGGCTCCACCATCAGCTCAGATGGTAGCATCACGACTGATGTGAGGTCACGAGTCAATGCGGCATGGATGAAGTGGAGGAAAGTCACCGGAGTCCTCTGTGATAGGAAAATGCCGGATAGGCTGAAGGGAAAAATTTACAAGACCATCGTCCGACCGGTGGCACTCTATGGATCCGAGTGCTGGCCAGCCACAACTGTACACGAACAAGCTCTCCACACCATGGAGATGAGGATGCTCAGATGGAGCCTCGGACTCACTCGATGGGATCGTGTCATGAACGAAGACGTTCGGAAGCGACTTGGTGTGGCCCCCATTGCGGACAAGATGCTTGAGGCAAGGCTTCGGTGGTACGGCCATGTGATGCGAAGTGAAGAGTCATCAGTGGCCAAGACTGCCATGCGTATTGAGCCAGAGGGCCGCCGTCCACGCGGACGTCCAAAGAAGCGATGGATGGATCGAATAAAGGAAGACATAAAGACGGTCAACGTATCCCCTGAAGATGCCCTGGACCGAGCCAAATGGAGAAGACAATGCCGAAAAGCGGACCCTGCGCCACAGCGGGAACAACGCTAGGAAGAAGAGGTTAAGGGCTCACGCCAGGTGGTTAAGGGCTCACGCCAGGTGGTTAAGGGCTCACGCCAGGTGGTTAAGGGCTTACGCCAGGTGGTTAAGGGCTCACGCCAGGTTTGTTAAGGGCTCACGCCAGGTGGTTAAGGGCTCACGCCAGGTGGTTAAGGGCTCACGCCAGGTGGTTAAGGGCTCACGCCAGGTGGTTAAGGGCTCACGCCAGGTGGTTAAGGGCTCACGCCAGGTGGTTAAGGGCTCTCGCCAGGTGGTTAAGGGTTTACGCCAGGTGGTTAAGGGCTCACGCCAGGTGGTTAAGGGCTTACGCCAGGTGGTTAAGGGCTCACGCCAGGTGGTTAAAGGCTCACGCCGAACCAAACCAGCCTAGCCTACAACTCCCCATGGGACAGGGTACCGTGATCCCTACAACGCCGGCTAACTCGGCTCTCCACCCTGCCCCGGCCCGGGACTACCCCAACCTCGGCGGAGTAGCCTCCCCTAGTCTCGTGTGAGGATCACCTACCCGAGTCCCCACTCCTACCCCCGACGAACCCCGGTTCCATCCCGGGTCCCCCTTTAAATACCCCCCTGGGGCATGACGTCACCGTCACCCACGGCCCCCCGCCTGACGTCACGTCCCGCGACGCCGCTCTCTACGAGGGCGCGCGTGACGTGGTGTCACCCACTACACCTGTACACGTGTGTAGGGGTGTCAGGGGAAGGATTCCCACCAATAGGAGGGTTAGTGGAACAGTGACAGGAGAAGGGGGAGGGCTAATCGAGGAGACGTGAGGGAGAGCACGGGCGGGAAGAGGGGAGCGAGATTGAGACGGCTGGGGACAGCTGTGGATGGGAGAAGGGGAGTACAGGACGAAGCCCCTGCCACCTTGTGTCGGCTTCTCCTTCACACACGAGAAGCATTCATTGGTGCAAGGTGGCATGCTGTTAGATAGTTTTAAAAAAACTTCATATTTTACTGGGTAAAGCTGTGTAATGATGTTGGTGTTTGTGTACACGTATAATACAGTTTCTTTTTTTTTTTTACGTAGCCTTCCATTCTTGGAAAAATATAATTACACGTGCCCATCCGTTTTTGTTTTTGCTTTGAAAGGATTCGGGAGGTGGTGGGGGGGGTGGTGGTTTGTGGAATTATAGCCGCTCTCCGCAATGAAACATAAATATCCCACGGCAAGAGGTCCCGGGCAGTGCTTCTCATGGCCGTGAACACTGCGGGAGGAGGATCGTGGTTGCTAAGACGATATGATGCCGGTAGTAATAATAAACTATCAGCGTGATGCCCTCGCTCGTAGTCCCGGCTCATCTGGCTGTGAACAACAGTGACCCAAACGCAGGGGCAGTTCCTGGAACCCACGCTGCAGTTTAACTGCACGATGCATTCGTTGAGAAGGACAAAACACAACTTGGGAATTGCATCGTGGAAGTTTTTTTTTGTTTCGTAAATTACAATCAGAAATATAAATGGGCGATGTCCTCACTTTGTTGATTAATTGAAATATCTCACTGAGGTGGTAAGGAGGTATTAACAATCAATGTCTTTTGTAGTGTGTGGAAAATACCACAGCCCTGGTTTGTGGGAGCCATGGTCCATGACTGAACATTTGCACTGCCAAGTTGTCTAAAGCAAGCGTTTCCAAACCCCTTGAACCACTGCGTCACTTAGACATCGTGATATGTGCCTTCAATGATTGCATAATGTCCAGTTGGAAATATTGTGCTGAAATAGTTGGGTGGGTTTTTATCTGCTGTGCATGTCGTGCCGCCTGGTCTAGAACATTGCACGTTAAAGTTTGTGTTTTTAATTTCCTTACAGCTCAACAAAGGCATTTCTGAGGTTGATCTGCTTCTGTTTGCCGATGAACTCAGCGAAAAAGCTAAACACCTGGTGAGTGTTGTCAAGCTTGTACGCTTTCATTTTCTCAAGTGTATTTCTATTTCAATGCTTTGAAAAATCTGCATGTGGTTTCACTCAGGTTTTTCCCAGCTGAAGTGTGGAATGAGCCAAACTAAAGTGTGCAGACGCATATGGGATTTTAATCATAGCTAACGTGTTATGTTTTTTTAAATCTAATTCACAGTGCTGCAGTGTAAAACCTATTTGAATGCTTTTATGTACATAAATGTGGCCTTTCTGGTAAGACCCTGAATGTATCTATTTAAAGTTAGCGTAAATGGCACGAATGTTTAAAGTTGCGATTTCTTAATCTCATTCATGTGTTGACCTCTCGGGGGGGGGGGGGGGGGGGGGAAGAGTTCTGGGAAAAAGCAAGAGTTTGATTTAAGAGAGTTGGGTTTATACTGGTAGGAACCTCCTGGTTACACCAGCCCACAGGGGATTATTGTGTCGGTCGTGCAGGGAGGGGCTGGGTGGGGAGGGAGGGGCTTGGTGGGGGGTGGGAGGGGCTGGGGCTGGGTGGGGAGGGGCTGGGTGGGGAGGGGAGGGTGTGGCTGGGTGGGGAGGGGCTGGGTGGGGAGGGTGGGGAGGGGCTGTGTGTGGCTGGGTGGGGAGGGGCTGGGTGGGGAGGGGAGGGTGGGGAGGGTGGGGAGGGGCTGTGTGTGGCTGGGTGGGGAGGGGCTGGTCACCCCGTGGTGCCCTTATAAAACTCAACGTTTAACCTACTCACGCCGGCTTGTGCCCGCCCTCACAGTCTTGGCATATTTGCGGAATACACCACGCCGCCGTTGACCCTGCAGGCCATTGACCGAGCAACCCAACGTTCCTACCAGCTCCCTCCGCAGGAGAAATGTGTTTATTAACGAACGTGGGGCACTCGTTTGGTCAACTCTGTTTGGTTGTGCGCGATGATTTACATTTGATTCACGATCGACGTTTGCGTGCGACTGTGACCGCAGAGCGAGGCGCTGGCGAACGCGCTGCGGGGACACGCGGCGAGCATCCGCTGGATTCACTACAACCAAGTGGTGCTTCTCAACAGCAGCGTGGTGAGCACTGTGCCCTGCTGGTTACCTGCCTTGCGCCCCCTTTGCTCCACCAATGTTCGGCATTGTACACTTCATCGCAGCGGCTTGGGTTGCGCAATAAGTATGTATGTATGTTGAACGTATTTCTCACCGTACATAGCCAATCGTGCTATTCGGGTGTGTACACCTTACCAATGGTTTGTGCTTTACTCATGGCTGGTTTACACACCATAACATGGCCTGGGTTTCGATTTAAAGCTTTTTTCACGTAGAATGGAAATAATAAAATAATAAAAATAAAACATAATAACATAATTCTCACGACGTTTCGGACACAACGCAAGCAGCCGTCCTCAGGTGAAGAGTCTGAATGATACGTCCTGAAGCCCAGGACGTGTCATTCAGACTCTGTCTCCTCGACAGACCTGTTCTTCACCTGAGGACGGCTGCTGAAAGAACCAAGAAGATGGCCTGGGTTGTATGCCTTGCCAATCAATGGGTTGTGCACCTCACCATTTCCCGCATCGTATACCACCACGTGTTACACTAGCAGCGTTACGTACCGTGTAGTGGTGGCTGGGTTCTATGTACAGCAGAGAATGTGAATGGGGTGATTCCAGCGCTAAACCGCCTTTGCAGGAGGTTCGCGGTCCGAATCCGACAGCCCCTGGTTCGTTCTGCGGGTGTACACATCGTGAGGCACGTGCTGCCTGCTGCACAGTGGACGTTTAAAGATCCCGTGAGATCATTGGAACCTCATTTGCCAGTAAAAAATATGATAATTGGTTTGTGCACATTATCAGAGTTATGTGGTTTTTTTTTTGCATTATGGCTGCAGGTATTGTGGTCTATGTAAACATGACTCCTTGTAAAAAAGGTGTCAGTTTTGTTGCCAGATAGAAGGGTAAAAAAATAATTATCATCCCGTGACATCTTTTGAAGAGTGGGCCATACGTTGTGCGCTGGCGTCATCGTCAACATTTGCCAAATTTTCAAAAAGGATCACAAATTTCTCAATTGGGATTACACGCGGCAATCACCACCCCCACTGGCAGACGGATTCCTACTTAGTAGGCTGCTTCTGAGTCACTTTTTGTTTGCCATAGAGGGACAGCTGCTATGGAGGGGTTCCCCTTCTAATGTTTGAGAGGAGATGGAAGGCATTTTGTTATTAAATAATTATTAAATTGGCACACCTATTGGGAGCAAAGCAAGGTTTGCTCATATCTGAAGTGTGCTTGTATCAGAAGTTGCTCTTGAACTCCCTCCACCAGTGTAATGTTTGATGTTGCTTATACCAGAACTGTGCTTATATAAAGTGTGCTTGTATCCAGTTTCTCCTGTATCAATATTTGTATTGCAAAAAATACGGTCTAACAACAACAACAACAACCTTGTCGATCATGAAATATGGATTGTAATAATGTGCTCCGAGCTGAACCCACCACGTAACCAGAGCGTGGATCCACAGTCAGGCACCGATGAGCTGGTCGTGACGGCCCATAATGGGGTCCACCTCACTCAGGCCAGCCGTGTGTGACTGATGGAGAGGCAGAGGTCGCAAACGGGTTTTGATTCCTTACCCATACCCGTACCCGGCCGTACCAGGGTCGCAAACGGGTACCCGTACCCGTACCCGGCCGGGTACGGGTAGCCGGGTATCGGGTAGGGTACGGGTATCGGGTACCCGGTTGCAACCTCTGTGGAGAGATGGCGGTGGGGGTTCCCCAGTCTTCAACATCACATCCGCTGCTACAAATGTAACACATTGCAGCGTCAGCACTACGCGTGGGACACGGAGTGTTCCTTGTCCGATACAGCAGCCGCCATTTGCCACCACCAAGTGGCGGTGACGTCACCACAGCGCTTGTGCCAGGCTGGGTGCACTGCCACGGTGGAAACACCCGTGCGTCATCGAAACCGCAGAAAACTTTTGCAGTAACGTTCATGCTCGTGCTGTTGATGTACCCTTTAACATGGTGCTGTACGAATACAATATTTATTTAATTTATACTAGTTGGAACCTCCTGGTTACACCAGCCCACAGGGGATTATTGTGTCCGTCCGTCCGTCGTCGTGCAGGGAGGGGCTGGGTGGAGAGGGAGGGGCTGGGGAGGGAGGGGCTGGGTGGGGAGGGGCTGGGTGGGGAGGGGCTGGGGGGGGTGGGAGGGGTGGGGCTGGGTGGGGAGGGGCTGGTCACCCCGTGGTGCCCTTATAAAACTCAACGTTTCACCTACTCACGCCGGCTTGAGCCCGCCCTCACAGTCGGGCATATTTGCGGAATACACCACGCCGCCGTTGACCCTGGCCATTGACCGAGCAACCAAACGTTCCTACCAGCTCCCTCCGCGGGAATGTGTTTGTTGTTGACCAATTCAGAAATAAGTGCTTACCATTTGTGTTGTTTTCAGAGTACTTTGAACAAGAGTTTGAACTCTTTCCAGAGGACATCCCTTGCTCTGCAGGTTGGGACTGGTGATCACATTCACACTGCATAGCTGCTCCAGTGAAATGAGACTAATTCACCACGTAGAATATTTCACTTGAGTTTGATCACAGACACAAATTGATCCAGCTCATGAAATAATATCTGTTGATGGTTATTGTTGATTGGAATTTGCGTGTGCGGGACCCGCGTGGACACACGCGTACTTGTGACATGCTTATCCACATGTGCACTTAACGCCCTTGCAAAATAGTCAAAATAATTGTGTTCAATGTTTTGTGTGTGTGAATCCTAGAGTGCGATTACAGAAGCCATTGACAAATTGGACATTGCCCAGAGTCTCATCAATAACAATGCCTCAGAGGTTATCATTGGGGTAAGTTGTTACGTTAAAGTGCCATGTGTATCACGTGATTTTTAACGCGGATTGTTAAAATAAAAGTTTCCTTCGAGAAAATGCGTTTGGGGAATATTCGTCAATTCAGTCGGTCAACTTTGCGCGAGGTCCATTGAGTAAGGAAAATCGTTTTCGATTGCTTTAGTTTTGTAGGAATGATTCGTGGTGTACAGCCAAGTAATTTGAGTTGCAAGCCTCGTGGATGCATTGCTAACAAATGAGACCTTTACGAACAAAATGTTTAGGTAAAGCACCTTGCGGAAAATTTACATGGACCTTTTTCAGCAATCGTAACACTTTGCAATATTGGCCTTTTTCTAAAGGAAATGAAGACCTATATGGAGACTATAATAGGATACTTCGAGAGTTACGTTACTTGGACAAAGTTTTCCGTGAGTACATGAAAGCTGAATCGTCAATACAATGCACACCTCTTAGTAGCCCACTGACTTGACTTATTATGTGCATTCTTAATCACGAACATATATCTCCCGTGAAACTGGGGACATTTAAAGTAAGTTTAGAAGCTGGAGTCGGGTGTAATCGAAGTTGATTTAATTGCAACTTAATTGAATTGAAAGGTGTGGCACAGATACCCACGTTTGCATACCAGCGCTGTGTATAGGTTCTTTTGTAGACGTGTGTAATGTGAGGGTATATCCGGGTGGTTGATTGATCACACCTCGTTATGATGATTGGCTCTACCGGCCCAGGCCCATAGCCAATGGGGAGAGGTCTAGGGGCGTGGCCCTGAAGTAATGGGAAGGTGACACCTGGGAGGAGATGATTGGCCCTGCTGGCTTTGGCCACAGCCAATGGGGGGACGGGTCAGGGGCGTGGTCCTGGGACCGTAGGATGGAATCTGGAAGATTCCAGGGAGGTTACCCAGGACTGGTTGAAAGGCACCACGTGACCCAGGGATTTAAAGGGGTGGAGACGGGCAACACGTGGTCAGATTTGGAACGAAGGGTGACGCCACGCTGGAGCGGGGTCCAGGCCTGCCACGTGGCAGCAAGAGTCTCTCTCTCTCCCTCCCTCTCACGCTGTCTGTCAACAGCGTGAAGGAGTAAGACAGTAGTGGAATTTATATGAAGAGATCTGTGAACGAAAGAGAAATAAAGACCCTGATTCCAGAAGTCGCTTCCACCACCTTTATTACACGTGCATGTGCAGCCCATTTGTATTGGATGTCCTGCAGTTGACGCCTTCAACGTTTTCCACGGCCTTGTGGCGGACCAGGTAGAGGCTTTCTAGCGAGTGTCGCTCGCTTGATAATTGGTGTTTTACCCTTCTATCTGGCAACAAAACTGACACCTTTTTTACAAGGAGTCATGTTTGCATAGACCACAATACCTGCAGCCATAATGCAAACAAAAAACACAACTCTGATAATGTATGTGCACTGTCCTTAAAGTTGATTGGTCCACACCCGAGACAGCTTTCTTTAGAGCCCAGTCTCACATGGTGTTGGACCAGATGACGCCAAAAGGCACACAACTCAAAGACAACGCACCATCAGAGTATGAGAGCTCGGGTCAAGCATTTACACCATTGGAACCTCATTTTACTGGCAAATGAGGTTCCAGTGGTGTCGCTCGCTTGTTAGGAGCCGCCACTCGAACTGTCCCCAGACCTGTGCCCGGGTGCTGTGCTGTTGAGCCCGAATACAAGACGCAGGTCGATGTTGCACAAATTGCGCGTCTGGTTTTTCTGGTCTCTTCCACCGATACAACTGGTGCCGTTCATTACTCAGACCCTTAAACACGTTCCAGAAAAGTGTCTTATAAATCATCGCTTTGGCAACACCTGTACCAAATGTGGGATTTTTGCACACAGTGTTGGTGTACGGTGTTTTTTTCTGCAATATTTTGCTGTCTTTTCTTGGATTTTCTGTTTGCACTCGGTCACATAGTCACTTTAAGATGTTTTCTTGTTCATGTTTTTGTTTTTTGTTCGTTGCGGTTGCACCCGATTCAAGAGCCGAATAGCTCACAGGGCTCTACCTAATACATGAACTTGACATGTGAGTTGGTTGAATGTGGCGAGCTCTAAGACCTCTCAGACGGAAATCGATTTGTGTGTCCGCTAAGTTCCTCCACTCTTTTGTGCAGATTTCCAACAAGGTGGGCGCCTGCAAGCCGCTCTCCAACCTGGTTGACTCTGTAGACATCATTGTGTGCAGCTACGTGATGGACTCGCTGGTGAGAGGAGACGCTTCTGAGTTGTGTACCAGAGAGTAGCATTTGGCACAAGGGTTCTTCCTGCATTGGGACATTTTCTGAATGATAAATAATGATACTTTTTGGAGGAAGCTAGATTATTTCCTGCGGTTAGCACACTGCGCTACCAACCCGGTGACCCAAGTTCGATTCCCGCTTACAGACAACATCGGTGACGACTATCTGAACTGGTCCCGGACCTCCCGTTGGTCAACTCAGCCTTAAATGCATGCCATCAGCACTGGGAAGACAAAGGTGGCCTAGGCATGGTGTTGGCCACCCACCCCCTCTCGTGTATGTCATGCTAGCCTTAATAGGGGCTCGCAAATAGCACTTGCCCCGACAGTGCGGTCAACGCTACTGTGTTTGCCTCGTCTCTTTTCTTTCAGAACGTGTTTTGGTTTGGCCTCGGTTGGGCGACGGTGTTTCTAGTCCCGAGCATCATTTTTGCCGTGAGGCTGGCAAAAAACTACCGGCGAATGGACACCGAGGACATGCATGATGAGTGATTGCAGTGTGAAATCTGCTCTGCCGTGTACGTCCGAATACATCGGCTTAAATGGTATCATCAGGGGGTCCATGTAGATCAGTGGTTCTTAACCTTTTTGGAGGTACCGAACCCCACCAGTTTCATATGCGCATTCACCGAACCCTTCTTAATTGGAAAAATAAAATATGATTTTTTCAAATTCAAAACATAGGTATATGTTTTACTCGTGCACAATCATGAGTCAGGTGTGTGTCTTAATCTCCGCCGAACCCCTGAGACTGACTCACCGAACCCCTGGGGTTCGGTCGAACCCAGGTTAAGAACCAATGATGTAGATTTAAACAATGTAGCGTACATTTTCTTGGTTCTTTCGGTAAAGTCACGTCGAAGGGAAATAATAAAATAAATATAAAACTAGTAAATTCTCACGTTTCGAATGCAACACAAGCAATCGTCATCAGGTGTGAAATCCACGGCAAGAAAATTTGAAAAAAGTGTCGGTTGTTTTTCCTAACTTTTTTCAAATGTTCTTGCTGTGGACTTCACACCTGATGACGCTCGCTGCTTGTGTTGCAGTGGAAACGTCGTGAGAATTTTTATTGTTTTATATTAATATTATTTTATTATTTCCCTTCTACGTGACTTCACCGAAAGAACCAAGAATATGAATCCCTGCAGTCACGAAAGCTTTAAATCGAGAATTATTTTATTATGTTTTATTTTTATTATTTTATTATTTCCCTTCTACGTGACTTTACCGAAAGAACCAAGAAGATGAATCCCTGCAGTCACGAAAGCTTTAAATCGAGAATTATTTTATTATGTTTTATTTTTATTATCTTGTTATTTCCCTTCTACGTGACTTTACCGAAAGAACCAAAAATATGAATCCCTGCAGTCATGAAAGCTTTCAATCGAAATGTAGCGTACCTTACATTTTCGGTGACTGGGCGAGGTGTTTCAAGGGGCATTGACACAGGCGGCTTGGCCTACGCACGGCACGGCTGAAAGTAGCGCGCGTCAGCTGGAGATGTGGACGTCACCTTCACCCACTGGAGATGTCAACGCAGCAACACGGATTGACCCCTGCGGTTGGCCTGGAACCCTGCTTGTTCACTGTGATCTCATGCCTGCCCTGTCTCGCTTTTTTCCGCCTTTTGCAGTGCTTCAGTCACGAGGATCTGGAATTTAGCCTTCTGATCGCCATTCCTACTTTTGAAGTCGTGTTAGTTTGTTTGATGGTTCCACTTTGGAATGTTTTGCCCGTTCTTTTTTGTTGTGAAATTCTGCACGCCTTTCTCATCGCAACTGCACACTTTTGTTTGTTAGCAAATGTACAATTCATCTTTTTGGTTCTTTCGGCAAAGTCACGTAGAAGGGAAGTAATAAAATAATAACAATAAAACGTAATAAAATAATTCTCAAGACGTTTTTTATTACTTCCCTTCTACGTGACTTTACCGAAAGAACCAAGAAGATGAATCCCTGCAGTCACGAAAGCTTGAAATCGAAATGTACAATTGTTGTGAGCCTCTTTTCTCAGTTTACCATCCGCGCTAATAACGCCACCCTGCTGCTCTGCCATGCAGTATGCGATGTGATGACAATAACACACGTGCAGCGCTACAGAAGTTCACACTGTTTACCGTTTGGCTGTGGGAGTTTTACCACGTTACGAATTTCAATGCTGTGGGGTTTTTTCCTCTGCATATCAGGCCATTGTCTAGTAAGAATGAATCTACGAGTATTTAATGACTACGAGATGCTCATTGAGAAGGGTGCAACGAGCTCTAATGTCGGTGACGTCATATTTGAGGGGGGGGGGTCTGACTTTTTGTGACGCCGTGTGACGATGGAGGGGGGGGGGTTCTTTACGGTGCGTGGAGAAACATCGCCGTGGTTATTTTAATTAACGGAACGAGAATGTTCAACGGTTTCAAAGCCACGGAATAAAATTGCGCGTCAGCTGTTTGTCGGTGGGTGCCTGCGTCGTGTTCTCTGTGGGCAATGAAGCGTTCGGTCTACGCACGACGTCTTAAAAACATCTTCTTGGTTCTTTCGGTAAAGTCACGTAGAAGGGAAATAATAAAATAATAATAAAACATAATAAAATAATAAACATGAAACATAATAAAATAATAAAAATAAACATAACATTTCGATTTAAAGCTTTCGTGACTGCAGGGATTCATCTTGGTTCTTTCGGTAAAGTCACGTAGAATGGAGATAATAAAATAATAAAAATTAAACATAATAAAATAATTCTCACGACGTTTCGGCCACAACACAAGCAGCCGTCCTCAGGTGATGAACAGCGTCTTAGAGTAGCGGCATCTCTTCAGCAAACTCCGGGATAAGGAGGCTCAGCTAATCGAGTCTCTCACCTTTCTGAAGAGATGCCGCCACTCTAAGACCTGTTCTTCACCTGAGGACGGCTGCTTGCGTTGTGGCTGAAACGTCGCGATAATTATATATTATTATTATTTTATTATTTCCCTTCTACGTGACTTCACCGAAAGAACCAAAAAGATGAATCCCTGCAGTCACGAAAGCGTTAAATCGAAATTTAGTCTTAAAAACACTGAACATTCCCCTCGAAAACAAAACGCTTTCACGACACCATATCAAGCTTCCATAAGAAGAATACAAACTCCCTAAATTTTGTTTTTAATAATGCAATGACCACACTGGGAAGACTGAAACAATAAAAACTGTCTTTCTTTAGACACAAACATTGTTTCCCAGCTACGCTCCATTTAGAGTTGGTAATGGTTACCATAATGTCTTAATTTGATGACTGCGATATTGTTTATCATTGTGCCTCTGTAGAGGTGTAATTGTGCATGGCCACGGATGTAGAGGTGTAATTGTGCATGGCCACGGATGGCTAACAAACACAAGGGGCGGGGTTAGGGCCGTACACAGGGGAGGTGCTCACACCGACGTCCGCACCTGCATCCCCCACGGGCCCCTCCCGGGGGCCGAGTCCTATAAAAGGTGGTGAGCCGGAGGGCTCGAGGTGGAGATCAGCTTTAACCAGCGAAGACTGAAGACCAGCTAGAATAGGCCCCGGAGCTCCCCTGGCTCGCTGTCCTTATCAGGGCCGACCAGGGCAAGCCGGTGGCGTGGCCCCGAGAGCCCAGACTGACGAGCCGGTCTGGAGACTCAGGGTGCCGGGATCCCAGCTTGACCAGGGCTGGGATAGGTAGCCTCCCCTAGCTCCGTAGTGGAGGACTTGGGCGTAGGTTAGCGGGGTTAGATGTTGTGTATCCCTGTAGCCGAGTGAAGGGGACGATACCCCCTTAAGTACTGTGTGTACCCGTTACTGTGCACAAGTTGGTGTAATAAATAAGTGTGCCTCCGACCCTGTCGTCAAGCCTCCTAAAGACTTACTACACCTCCAATACATCGTTCATTAAGCTCAACCCTATATATCATTCTGCTCTAAGATTTCCTCTGGACGCCTCTTACAAAACGCAACACTGCAACCTGTACAAAGAAGCAGGGCTAACGTCCCTTCAAGATCGCAATCATTAATCAGGCCTTGTTCATTCGCAATGTCCTTTGTGTAACGGTGTAAACACTGCAGGAGACGAGTTGACGGAGGCAACACGTATTTATTATAACACCCTACAGAAACAGTCATCTATACAGCCTAGGAACACAGCCTACGGCTACGCGTGCCTGACACCGGCTACGCTCTCAGCTCCTCCGGCTATGTAACTCCTAGAGGCTATCTGACCCGACCTAGCCAGGGTACGGGTCCCAACCACTGGCCCATCAAGCCGGCCCTGACAAGGACTTCGGGAACCGTGAGTACCCAGGGTCTCACCACTGAGCCACACAGAGTCCCGGCCCTGACAAGGATGTGGGGCAAGGGGTCCCAGGGTCCTATCTAGCTTGCTCCGTCTTCATTCTTCACTGGCTCCAACGACTCCCCGAACTCTCTCGCGCACCGCCCTATATACCCCCCCCCCCCCGAGGGGCGGGGCTGTATGCGGACGTCGACGTAGCCACCCCACGCACGGACCGTGATGTAGACACCGGCTACGCGATGGCTCGCTACACCCCGGTACGTACCACCTCTACATTTGTAACAATTCAGAAGAATATTTGTTGCATCTGCCGACACCAACGGACGGCAGACCTAACCTGAGGAGCTCATCATTCCTTCTGTTCAATGTTCCTACGCGCAAAACAAGTCTGGGTTTTTTCAGCGGCTTATTTTCTGGTACAATATTGCCATGCGACTTGATTTACAGTCACAGCACCACTGTCGCTCACCTGGGGGCTTGCAGGCGACGTTGTTGCTGCCGCTTCTGCCCCAACACGCAGTGCACACCACGCAGTGCACACTACGCAGTGCACACCACGAATGGCCCCAACGTAAGCAACGCCACGCAGATGAGACCTGATGAAGGGGCGCTTAGTCATGGCGACTGTCTGCTCTGCTGACGAGGAGCGGCCTGGGGGTAAGGGGGCGTCATGAGAGCAGAGGAAAATACAGCAGCAGCGAACATTATGATGAGGGTGAGCGGTGAGGGAGATTGGTGAGTGGTGAATTGTAAGGGTGAATGGTGAGGGTGACTGGTTAGTAGTGAGTGGTGAGGGTGAGTGGTGAGGATGAGTGGTGAGGGTGAGTTGTGAGTGGTGAGGGTGAGTGGTGAGTACAGTCAATATGCACTGCTGTAATCATAGTATGTACCACCACAGTCAGTATGCACTGCTGTAATCATAGAAGCTACCACCACAGTATGCACTGCTGTAATCATAGCAGGTACAACCACAGTCAGTGTGCACTGCTGTCATCATAGCAGGTACCACCACAGTCAGTATGCACTGCTGTCATCATAGCAGGTACCACTACAACATGCACTGCTGTCATCATAGCAGGTACCACCACTACAGTATGTACAGAGAGAGAGATGGGGAGAGAGAGATGGGGGGAGAGAGACAGTCATATCAGTCAGCCAACCCGTGGCACCTGCTGGGTCTGCCCCGTGACCTCCTGCCGGTGGGCGTTCGACGCTTCACGTGGCAGCCTCAACGTGCACCTAGCCTGGCACAGGTGCCGTGGTGACGTCACCGATACTTAGTGGCGAATGGCGATTGTTGTGGTTGTTAAGAGTGTGCGTGCGTGTGAGTGTGGGGGGGGTTGGTGTTTATCCAATTACCGAATCGATTTCGCTGGTACCACTCCCCGCCGTTGAGTGAGTGGGTGGGGGGGGTCCGCTGAGATTTGCGTAAAGGATGCTGCCGTCTGTCGCCTTACCCCCCCCCCTCCTGCCCCCCTCCCCCCGTCTATTGTTATTGTAATATGTTGTTGTGTCTCTGCGTCTAAGTTAAAACATTTAAGTAGAGGCTTAGGGCACACCGACTCACGCACAGAGACAAAGATCGCCCGTGTAGCCTCTAAGAGACTGTAGGGGCAAGTGCTGTTAGTAGCCAGTAGCAGCAGCACCTATGAAGGTAGACACAGACAAAGCTCCCCCGTGTAGCCTCTAAGAGAATGTAGGGGCAAGTGCTGTTAGTAGCCAGTAGCAGCAGCACCTATGAAGGTAGACACAGACACAGCTCCCCCGTGTAGCCTCTAACAGACTGTAGGGGCAAGTGCTGTTAGTAGCGAGTAGCAGCAGCACCTGTGAAGGTAGACACAGACAAAGATCCCCCGTGTAGCCTCTAACAGGCTGTAGGGGCAAGTGCTGTTAGTAGCGAGTAGCAGCAGCACTTATGAAGGTTAACACAGACAAAGCTCCCCGTGTAGCCTCTAACAGACTGTAGGGGCAAGTGCTGTTAGTAGCGAGTAGCAGCAGCACCTATGAAAGTAGACACAGACAAAGATCCCCCGTGTAGCCTCTAACAGACTGTAGGGGCAAGTGCTGTTAGTAGCGAGTAGCAGCAGCACCTATGAAAGTAGACACAAAGATCCCCCGTGTAGCCTCTAACAGACTGTAGGGGCAAGTGCTGTGAGTAGCGAGTAGCAGCAGCACCTATGAAGGTTAACACAAAGATCCCCCGTGTAGCCTCTAACAGGCTGCAGGGGCAAGTGCTGTTAGTAGCGAGTAGCAGCAGCACCTATGAAGGTAGACATAGACAAAGCTCCCCCGTGTAGCCTCTAACAGACTGTAGGGGCAAGTGCTGTTAGTAGCGAGTAGCAGCAGCACCTATGAAAGTAGACAAAGATCCCCCGTGTAGCCTCTAACAGACTGTAGGGGCAAGTGCTGTTAGTAGCGAGTAGTGTGATGCCGCCGCCGCGAAGCCGTTCGGCAGGCACCAAATCCCCGACCTCGCCACCACCAAGCAACGGAGCCGACCCCGCGTCCCCCTCACCTCACCTCACATGAACACACCCGCACTCATTTCCCCCCCCCCCCATAGAGCTCCGAGGGGAGGTCGCCTGGCCGACCGGTTTTTATCCGAGAGACCCTTAGTGGAATTAATTCTCACGGTTTCCGGCGATCAGGGAATTGGATGACCTCCCCCGTGCTACGTGGCACTGCGGCGCTGCGGCCGGCCTTAATATGGTGTGGTCGCGGCGTGGGGCATTCGGCCACCGCGGTTGAGGCGCATTTCCCCCCACACACACCCCCACGAGTCGACGGGGCAAGCAGGGGAGGCACGGGACAGCATGAATAGCGGGATCACAGGGGCTGTTGCGCATAGTCATGGAGGGTTGGGATAATTGCGCTTGAGCGCGCAGGCCCCATTGTTAGGAAGGGTAAGGGAGTAATTAGGATTTACGCCTTGCAACGCAGCTCACTGATTAGCAGATCAAAAGCGCCCGGAATCGCTGTGCGCGGGCTTGGGGTGCACGAGCCCATTGTTCAGCGCAGCATCCCCTTTGAGGTAGGGAGGATAAATAGAGGAGCGCAGAGGGGAAAGGGCCCCCTTCTCTCCAGGCCAGCGGACTAGCAGCAGCTCCAGCCAGCGACCCGGACGTCCGTGAGACGCATCGAGGTACGTTGTTAGCGCAGGGAGCAGCGAACCTCCGCGGGCGCCAAACAGTGAGTGGGGAGGTGAAGTAGGATAATAGTCGATAAATAGGGAATAGGTGCCGGTTTAGTGGAATAGGCCAGCCTCGTCGACTCACTGATCGAACATTAGTTACCAGGTAATAAATCATTAATAGCGAAGCGTGGTCTCGCGTGATCTTGTCGTGCAGTGTGAGCGTGTGGGAACGCGTGTGGTACTGTGTGTGCGTAAGCTCGCGGCGTGCGTAATAGGCGTACCCCAGGTGCGCGATCATAACGTAAGCGGCCAGCAGACGGCGAGCGCTGCGCAGAGCGGCGCAAGAGTGGGTATCGCGTGTGGAGCTGTATGCGTGTGTGCGCGCACGTTCACTACGTGTATAATACAGGTGCGCGATCCTACCGTGAGTGGTCTGTATTGAGTGAGTGCCGCGCAGAGCTGTGTGTGGGTGTGCGCGTACGTAATTAACCATGCCTATTACGCGGACCCGCGGGGAGGGGAAA
>NW_026891376.1:107363-142072 GCF_015708825.2 Lethenteron reissneri
TGCTGCTGCTACTGGCTACTAACAGCACTTGCCCCTACATTCTCTTAGAGGCTACACGGGGGAGCTTTGTCTGTGTCTACCTTCATAGGTGCTGCTGCTACTGGCTACTAACAGCACTTGCCCCTACAGTCTCTTAGAGGCTACACGGGCGATCTTTGTCTCTGTGCGTGAGTCGGTGTGCCCTAAGCCTCTACTTAAATGTTTTAACTTAGACGCAGAGACAACAACATATTACAATAACAATAGACGGGGGGGGGGGGAGGGGGGGGGGGTAAGGCGACAGACGGCAGCATCCTTTACGCAAATCTCAGCGGACCCCCCCCACCCACTCACTCAACGGCGGGGAGTGGTACCAGCGAAATCGATTCGGTAATTGGATAAACACCAACCCCCCCCACACTCACACGCACGCACACTCTTAACAACCACAACAATCGCCATTCGCCACTAAGTATCGGTGACGTCACCACGGCACCTGTGCCAGGCTAGGTGCACGTTGAGGCTGCCACGTGAAGCGTCGAACGCCCACCAGGAGGTCACGGGGCAGACCCAGCAGGTGCCACGGGTTGGCTGACTGATATGACTGTCTCTCTCCCCCCATCTCTCTCCCCATCTCTCTCTCTGTACATACTGTAGTGGTGGTACCTGCTATGATGACAGCAGTGCATGTTGTAGTGGTACCTGCTATGATGACAGCAGTGCATACTGACTGTGGTGGTACCTGCTATGATGACAGCAGTGCACACTGACTGTGGTTGTACCTGCTATGATTACAGCAGTGCATACTGTGGTGGTAGCTTCTATGATTACAGCAGTGCATACTGAGCTGTGGTGGTACATACTATGATTACAGCCAGTGCATATTGACTGTACTCATCCACTCCCCGTCCACCACTCACACAACTCACCCTCACCACTCCTCCTCACCACTCACCCCTCACCACTCACTACTAAACCCAGTCACCCTCACCATTCACCCTTAACACTTCACCACTCACCAATCTCCCTCAACCGCTCACCCTCATCATAATGTTCGCTGCTGCTGTATTTTCCTCTGCTCTCATGACGCCCCCTTACCCCCAGGCCGCTCCTCGTCAGCAGAGCAGACAGTCGCCATGACTAAGCGCCCCTTCATCAGGTCTCATCTGCGTGGCGTTGCTTACGTTGGGGCCATTCGTGGTGTGCACTGCGTAGTGTGCACTGCGTGGTGTGCACTGCGTGTTGGGGCAGAAGCGGCAGCAACAACGTCGCCTGCAAGCCCCCAGGTGAGCGACAGTGGTGCTGTGACTGTAAATCAAGTCGCATGGCAATATTGTACCAGAAAATAAGCCGCTGAAAAAACCCAGACTTGTTTTGCGCGTAGGAACATTGAACAGAAGGAATGATGAGCTCCTCAGGTTAGGTCTGCCGTCCGTTGGTGTCGGCAGATGCAACAATATTCTTCTGAATTGTTACAAATGTAGAGGTGGTACGTACCGGGGTGTAGCGAGCCATCGCGTAGCCGGTGTCTACATCACGGTCCGTGCGTGGGGTGGCTACGTCGACGTCCGCATACAGCCCCGCCCCTCGGGGGGGGGGGGGTATATAGGGCGGTGCGCGAGAGAGTTCGGGGAGTCGTTGGAGCCAGTGAAGAATGAAGACGGAGCAAGCTAGATAGGACCCTGGGACCCCCTTGCCCCACATCCTTGTCAGGGCCGGGACTCTGTGTGGCTCAGTGGTGAGACCCTGGGTACTCACGGTTCCCGAAGTCCTTGTCAGGGCCGGCTTGATGGGCCAGTGGTTGGGACCCGTACCCTGGCTAGGTCGGGTCAGATAGCCTCTAGGAGTTACATAGCCGGAGGAGCTGAGAGCGTAGCCGGTGTCAGGCACGCGTAGCCGTAGGCTGTGTTCCTAGGCTGTATAGATGACTGTTTCTGTAGGGTGTTATAATAAATACGTGTTGCCTCCGTCAACTCGTCTCCTGCAGTGTTTACACCGTTACACAAAGGACATTGCGAATGAACAAGGCCTGATTAATGATTGCGATCTTGAAGGGACGTTAGCCCTGCTTCTTTGTACAGGTTGCAGTGTTGCGTTTTGTAAGAGGCGTCCAGAGGAAATCTTAGAGCAGAATGATATATAGGGTTGAGCTTAATGAACGATGTATTGGAGGTGTAGTAAGTCTTTAGGAGGCTTGACGACAGGGTCGGAGGCACACTTATTTATTACACCAACTTGTGCACAGTAACGGGTACACACAGTACTTAAGGGGGTATCGTCCCCTTCACTCGGCTACAGGGATACACAACATCTAACCCCGCTAACCTACGCCCAAGTCCTCCACTACGGAGCTAGGGGAGGCTACCTATCCCAGCCCTGGTCAAGCTGGGATCCCGGCACCCTGAGTCTCCAGACCGGCTCGTCAGTCTGGGCTCTCGGGGCCACGCCACCGGCTTGCCCTGGTCGGCCCTGATAAGGACAGCGAGCCAGGGGAGCTCCGGGGCCTATTCTAGCTGGTCTTCAGTCTTCGCTGGTTAAAGCTGATCTCCACCTCGAGCCCTCCGGCTCACCACCTTTTATAGGACTCGGCCCCCGGGAGGGGCCCGTGGGGGATGCAGGTGCGGACGTCGGTGTGAGCACCTCCCCTGTGTACGGCCCTAACCCCGCCCCTTGTGTTTGTTAGCCATCCGTGGCCATGCACAATTACACCTCTACATCCGTGGCCATGCACAATTACACCTCTACAGAGGCACAATGATAAACAATATCGCAGTCATCAAATTAAGACATTATGGTAACCATTACCAACTCTAAATGGAGCGTAGCTGGGAAACAATGTTTGTGTCTAAAGAAAGACAGTTTTTATTGTTTCAGTCTTCCCAGTGTGGTCATTGCATTATTAAAAACAAAATTTAGGGAGTTTGTATTCTTCTTATGGAAGCTTGATATGGTGTCGTGAAAGCGTTTGTTTTCGAGGGGAATGTTCAGTGTTTTTAAGACTAAATTTCGATTTAACGCTTTCGTGACTGCAGGGATTCATCTTTTTGGTTCTTTCGGTGAAGTCACGTAGAAGGGAAATAATAAAATAATAATATATAATTATCGCGACGTTTCAGCCACAACGCAAGCAGCCGTCCTCAGGTGAAGAACAGGTCTTAGAGTGGCGGCATCTCTTCAGAAAGGTGAGAGACTCGATTAGCTGAGCCTCCTTATCCCGGAGTTTGCTGAAGAGATGCCGCTACTCTAAGACGCTGTTCATCACCTGAGGACGGCTGCTTGTGTTGTGGCCGAAACGTCGTGAGAATTATTTTATTATGTTTAATTTTTATTATTTTATTATCTCCATTCTACGTGACTTTACCGAAAGAACCAAGATGAATCCCTGCAGTCACGAAAGCTTTAAATCGAAATGTTATGTTTATTTTTATTATTTTATTATGTTTCATGTTTATTATTTTATTATGTTTTATTATTATTTTATTATTTCCCTTCTACGTGACTTTACCGAAAGAACCAAGAAGATGTTTTTAAGACGTCGTGCGTAGACCGAACGCTTCATTGCCCACAGAGAACACGACGCAGGCACCCACCGACAAACAGCTGACGCGCAATTTTATTCCGTGGCTTTGAAACCGTTGAACATTCTCGTTCCGTTAATTAAAATAACCACGGCGATGTTTCTCCACGCACCGTAAAGAACCCCCCCCCCTCCATCGTCACACGGCGTCACAAAAAGTCAGACCCCCCCCCTCAAATATGACGTCACCGACATTAGAGCTCGTTGCACCCTTCTCAATGAGCATCTCGTAGTCATTAAATACTCGTAGATTCATTCTTACTAGACAATGGCCTGATATGCAGAGGAAAAAAACCCCACAGCATTGAAATTCGTAACGTGGTAAAACTCCCACAGCCAAACGGTAAACAGTGTGAACTTCTGTAGCGCTGCACGTGTGTTATTGTCATCACATCGCATACTGCATGGCAGAGCAGCAGGGTGGCGTTATTAGCGCGGATGGTAAACTGAGAAAAGAGGCTCACAACAATTGTACATTTCGATTTCAAGCTTTCGTGACTGCAGGGATTCATCTTCTTGGTTCTTTCGGTAAAGTCACGTAGAAGGGAAGTAATAAAAAACGTCTTGAGAATTATTTTATTACGTTTTATTGTTATTATTTTATTACTTCCCTTCTACGTGACTTTGCCGAAAGAACCAAAAAGATGAATTGTACATTTGCTAACAAACAAAAGTGTGCAGTTGCGATGAGAAAGGCGTGCAGAATTTCACAACAAAAAAGAACGGGCAAAACATTCCAAAGTGGAACCATCAAACAAACTAACACGACTTCAAAAGTAGGAATGGCGATCAGAAGGCTAAATTCCAGATCCTCGTGACTGAAGCACTGCAAAAGGCGGAAAAAAGCGAGACAGGGCAGGCATGAGATCACAGTGAACAAGCAGGGTTCCAGGCCAACCGCAGGGGTCAATCCGTGTTGCTGCGTTGACATCTCCAGTGGGTGAAGGTGACGTCCACATCTCCAGCTGACGCGCGCTACTTTCAGCCGTGCCGTGCGTAGGCCAAGCCGCCTGTGTCAATGCCCCTTGAAACACCTCGCCCAGTCACCGAAAATGTAAGGTACGCTACATTTCGATTGAAAGCTTTCATGACTGCAGGGATTCATATTTTTGGTTCTTTCGGTAAAGTCACGTAGAAGGGAAATAACAAGATAATAAAAATAAAACATAATAAAATAATTCTCGATTTAAAGCTTTCGTGACTGCAGGGATTCATCTTCTTGGTTCTTTCGGTAAAGTCACGTAGAAGGGAAATAATAAAATAATAAAAATAAAACATAATAAAATAATTCTCGATTTAAAGCTTTCGTGACTGCAGGGATTCATATTCTTGGTTCTTTCGGTGAAGTCACGTAGAAGGGAAATAATAAAATAATATTAATATAAAACAATAAAAATTCTCACGACGTTTCCACTGCAACACAAGCAGCGAGCGTCATCAGGTGTGAAGTCCACAGCAAGAACATTTGAAAAAAGTTAGGAAAAACAACCGACACTTTTTTCAAATTTTCTTGCCGTGGATTTCACACCTGATGACGATTGCTTGTGTTGCATTCGAAACGTGAGAATTTACTAGTTTTATATTTATTTTATTATTTCCCTTCGACGTGACTTTACCGAAAGAACCAAGAAAATGTACGCTACATTGTTTAAATCTACATCATTGGTTCTTAACCTGGGTTCGACCGAACCCCAGGGGTTCGGTGAGTCAGTCTCAGGGGTTCGGCGGAGATTAAGACACACACCTGACTCATGATTGTGCACGAGTAAAACATATACCTATGTTTTGAATTTGAAAAAATCATATTTTATTTTTCCAATTAAGAAGGGTTCGGTGAATGCGCATATGAAACTGGTGGGGTTCGGTACCTCCAAAAAGGTTAAGAACCACTGATCTATATGGACCCCCTGATGATACCATTTAAGCCGATGTATTCGGACGTACACGGCAGAGCAGATTTCACACTGCACTCACTCATCATGCATGTCCTCGGTGTCCATTCGCCGGTAGTTTTTTGCCAGCCTCACGGCAAAAATGATGCTCGGGACTAGAAACACCGTCGCCCAACCGAGGCCAAACCAAAACACGTTCTGAAAGAAAAGAGACGAGGCAAACACAGTAGCGTTGACCGCACTGTCGGGGCAAGTGCTATTTGCGAGCCCTTATTAAGGCTAGCATGACATACACGAGAGGGGGTGGGTGGCCAACACCATGCCTAGGCCACCTTTGTCTTCCCAGTGCTGATGGCATGCATTTAAGGCTGAGTTGACCAACGGGAGGTCCGGGACCAGTTCAGATAGTCGTCACCGATGTTGTCTGTAAGCGGGAATCGAACTTGGGTCACCGGGTTGGTAGCGCAGTGTGCTAACCGCAGGAAATAATCTAGCTTCCTCCAAAAAGTATCATTATTTATCATTCAGAAAATGTCCCAATGCAGGAAGAACCCTTGTGCCAAATGCTACTCTCTGGTACACAACTCAGAAGCGTCTCCTCTCACCAGCGAGTCCATCACGTAGCTGCACACAATGATGTCTACAGAGTCAACCAGGTTGGAGAGCGGCTTGCAGGCGCCCACCTTGTTGGAAATCTGCACAAAAGAGTGGAGGAACTTAGCGGACACACAAATCGATTTCCGTCTGAGAGGTCTTAGAGCTCGCCACATTCAACCAACTCACATGTCAAGTTCATGTATTAGGTAGAGCCCTGTGAGCTATTCGGCTCTTGAATCGGGTGCAACCGCAACGAACAAAAAACAAAAACATGAACAAGAAAACATCTTAAAGTGACTATGTGACCGAGTGCAAACAGAAAATCCAAGAAAAGACAGCAAAATATTGCAGAAAAAAACACCGTACACCAACACTGTGTGCAAAAATCCCACATTTGGTACAGGTGTTGCCAAAGCGATGATTTATAAGACACTTTTCTGGAACGTGTTTAAGGGTCTGAGTAATGAACGGCACCAGTTGTATCGGTGGAAGAGACCAGAAAAACCAGACGCGCAATTTGTGCAACATCGACCTGCGTCTTGTATTCGGGCTCAACAGCACAGCACCCGGGCACAGGTCTGGGGACAGTTCGAGTGGCGGCTCCTAACAAGCGAGCGACACCACTGGAACCTCATTTGCCAGTAAAATGAGGTTCCAATGGTGTAAATGCTTGACCCGAGCTCTCATACTCTGATGGTGCGTTGTCTTTGAGTTGTGTGCCTTTTGGCGTCATCTGGTCCAACACCATGTGAGACTGGGCTCTAAAGAAAGCTGTCTCGGGTGTGGACCAATCAACTTTAAGGACAGTGCACATACATTATCAGAGTTGTGTTTTTTGTTTGCATTATGGCTGCAGGTATTGTGGTCTATGCAAACATGACTCCTTGTAAAAAAGGTGTCAGTTTTGTTGCCAGATAGAAGGGTAAAACACCAATTATCAAGCGAGCGACACTCGCTAGAAAGCCTCTACCTGGTCCTGCCACAAGGCCGTGGAAAACGTTGAAGGCGTCAACTGCAGGACATCCAATACAAATGGGCTGCACATGCACGTGTAATAAAGGTGGTGGAAGCGACTTCTGGAATCAGGGTCTTTATTTCTCTTTCGTTCACAGATCTCTTCATATAAATTCCACTACTGTCTTACTCCTTCACGCTGTTGACAGACAGCGTGAGAGGGAGGGAGAGAGAGAGACTCTTGCTGCCACGTGGCAGGCCTGGACCCCGCTCCAGCGTGGCGTCACCCTTCGTTCCAAATCTGACCACGTGTTGCCCGTCTCCACCCCTTTAAATCCCTGGGTCACGTGGTGCCTTTCAACCAGTCCTGGGTAACCTCCCTGGAATCTTCCAGATTCCATCCTACGGTCCCAGGACCACGCCCCTGACCCGTCCCCCCATTGGCTGTGGCCAAAGCCAGCAGGGCCAATCATCTCCTCCCAGGTGTCACCTTCCCATTACTTCAGGGCCACGCCCCTAGACCTCTCCCCATTGGCTATGGGCCTGGGCCGGTAGAGCCAATCATCATAACGAGGTGTGATCAATCAACCACCCGGATATACCCTCACATTACACACGTCTACAAAAGAACCTATACACAGCGCTGGTATGCAAACGTGGGTATCTGTGCCACACCTTTCAATTCAATTAAGTTGCAATTAAATCAACTTCGATTACACCCGACTCCAGCTTCTAAACTTACTTTAAATGTCCCCAGTTTCACGGGAGATATATGTTCGTGATTAAGAATGCACATAATAAGTCAAGTCAGTGGGCTACTAAGAGGTGTGCATTGTATTGACGATTCAGCTTTCATGTACTCACGGAAAACTTTGTCCAAGTAACGTAACTCTCGAAGTATCCTATTATAGTCTCCATATAGGTCTTCATTTCCTTTAGAAAAAGGCCAATATTGCAAAGTGTTACGATTGCTGAAAAAGGTCCATGTAAATTTTCCGCAAGGTGCTTTACCTAAACATTTTGTTCGTAAAGGTCTCATTTGTTAGCAATGCATCCACGAGGCTTGCAACTCAAATTACTTGGCTGTACACCACGAATCATTCCTACAAAACTAAAGCAATCGAAAACGATTTTCCTTACTCAATGGACCTCGCGCAAAGTTGACCGACTGAATTGACGAATATTCCCCAAACGCATTTTCTCGAAGGAAACTTTTATTTTAACAATCCGCGTTAAAAATCACGTGATACACATGGCACTTTAACGTAACAACTTACCCCAATGATAACCTCTGAGGCATTGTTATTGATGAGACTCTGGGCAATGTCCAATTTGTCAATGGCTTCTGTAATCGCACTCTAGGATTCACACACACAAAACATTGAACACAATTATTTTGACTATTTTGCAAGGGCGTTAAGTGCACATGTGGATAAGCATGTCACAAGTACGCGTGTGTCCACGCGGGTCCCGCACACGCAAATTCCAATCAACAATAACCATCAACAGATATTATTTCATGAGCTGGATCAATTTGTGTCTGTGATCAAACTCAAGTGAAATATTCTACGTGGTGAATTAGTCTCATTTCACTGGAGCAGCTATGCAGTGTGAATGTGATCACCAGTCCCAACCTGCAGAGCAAGGGATGTCCTCTGGAAAGAGTTCAAACTCTTGTTCAAAGTACTCTGAAAACAACACAAATGGTAAGCACTTATTTCTGAATTGGTCAACAACAAACACATTCCCGCGGAGGGAGCTGGTAGGAACGTTTGGTTGCTCGGTCAATGGCCAGGGTCAACGGCGGCGTGGTGTATTCCGCAAATATGCCCGACTGTGAGGGCGGGCTCAAGCCGGCGTGAGTAGGTGAAACGTTGAGTTTTATAAGGGCACCACGGGGTGACCAGCCCCTCCCCACCCAGCCCCACCCCTCCCACCCCCCCCAGCCCCTCCCCACCCAGCCCCTCCCCACCCAGCCCCTCCCTCCCCAGCCCCTCCCTCTCCACCCAGCCCCTCCCTGCACGACGACGGACGGACGGACACAATAATCCCCTGTGGGCTGGTGTAACCAGGAGGTTCCAACTAGTATAAATTAAATAAATATTGTATTCGTACAGCACCATGTTAAAGGGTACATCAACAGCACGAGCATGAACGTTACTGCAAAAGTTTTCTGCGGTTTCGATGACGCACGGGTGTTTCCACCGTGGCAGTGCACCCAGCCTGGCACAAGCGCTGTGGTGACGTCACCGCCACTTGGTGGTGGCAAATGGCGGCTGCTGTATCGGACAAGGAACACTCCGTGTCCCACGCGTAGTGCTGACGCTGCAATGTGTTACATTTGTAGCAGCGGATGTGATGTTGAAGACTGGGGAACCCCCACCGCCATCTCTCCACAGAGGTTGCAACCGGGTACCCGATACCCGTACCCTACCCGATACCCGGCTACCCGTACCCGGCCGGGTACGGGTACGGGTACCCGTTTGCGACCCTGGTACGGCCGGGTACGGGTATGGGTAAGGAATCAAAACCCGTTTGCGACCTCTGCCTCTCCATCAGTCACACACGGCTGGCCTGAGTGAGGTGGACCCCATTATGGGCCGTCACGACCAGCTCATCGGTGCCTGACTGTGGATCCACGCTCTGGTTACGTGGTGGGTTCAGCTCGGAGCACATTATTACAATCCATATTTCATGATCGACAAGGTTGTTGTTGTTGTTGTTAGACCGTATTTTTTGCAATACAAATATTGATACAGGAGAAACTGGATACAAGCACACTTTATATAAGCACAGTTCTGGTATAAGCAACATCAAACATTACACTGGTGGAGGGAGTTCAAGAGCAACTTCTGATACAAGCACACTTCAGATATGAGCAAACCTTGCTTTGCTCCCAATAGGTGTGCCAATTTAATAATTATTTAATAACAAAATGCCTTCCATCTCCTCTCAAACATTAGAAGGGGAACCCCTCCATAGCAGCTGTCCCTCTATGGCAAACAAAAAGTGACTCAGAAGCAGCCTACTAAGTAGGAATCCGTCTGCCAGTGGGGGTGGTGATTGCCGCGTGTAATCCCAATTGAGAAATTTGTGATCCTTTTTGAAAATTTGGCAAATGTTGACGATGACGCCAGCGCACAACGTATGGCCCACTCTTCAAAAGATGTCACGGGATGATAATTATTTTTTTACCCTTCTATCTGGCAACAAAACTGACACCTTTTTTACAAGGAGTCATGTTTACATAGACCACAATACCTGCAGCCATAATGCAAAAAAAAAACCACATAACTCTGATAATGTGCACAAACCAATTATCATATTTTTTACTGGCAAATGAGGTTCCAATGATCTCACGGGATCTTTAAACGTCCACTGTGCAGCAGGCAGCACGTGCCTCACGATGTGTACACCCGCAGAACGAACCAGGGGCTGTCGGATTCGGACCGCGAACCTCCTGCAAAGGCGGTTTAGCGCTGGAATCACCCCATTCACATTCTCTGCTGTACATAGAACCCAGCCACCACTACACGGTACGTAACGCTGCTAGTGTAACACGTGGTGGTATACGATGCGGGAAATGGTGAGGTGCACAACCCATTGATTGGCAAGGCATACAACCCAGGCCATCTTCTTGGTTCTTTCAGCAGCCGTCCTCAGGTGAAGAACAGGTCTGTCGAGGAGACAGAGTCTGAATGACACGTCCTGGGCTTCAGGACGTATCATTCAGACTCTTCACCTGAGGACGGCTGCTTGCGTTGTGTCCGAAACGTCGTGAGAATTATGTTATTATGTTTTATTTTTATTATTTTATTATTTCCATTCTACGTGAAAAAAGCTTTAAATCGAAACCCAGGCCATGTTATGGTGTGTAAACCAGCCATGAGTAAAGCACAAACCATTGGTAAGGTGTACACACCCGAATAGCACGATTGGCTATGTACGGTGAGAAATACGTTCAACATACATACATACTTATTGCGCAACCCAAGCCGCTGCGATGAAGTGTACAATGCCGAACATTGGTGGAGCAAAGGGGGCGCAAGGCAGGTAACCAGCAGGGCACAGTGCTCACCACGCTGCTGTTGAGAAGCACCACTTGGTTGTAGTGAATCCAGCGGATGCTCGCCGCGTGTCCCCGCAGCGCGTTCGCCAGCGCCTCCCTCTGCGGTCACAGTCGCACGCAAACGTCGATCGTGAATCAAATGTAAATCATCGCGCACAACCAAACAGAGTTGACCAAACGAGTGTCCCACGTTCGTTAATAAACACATTTCTCCTGCGGAGGGAGCTGGTAGGAACGTTGGGTTGCTCGGTCAATGGCCTGCAGGGTCAACGGCGGCGTGGTGTATTCCGCAAATATGCCAAGACTGTGAGGGCGGGCACAAGCCGGCGTGAGTAGGTTAAACGTTGAGTTTTATAAGGGCACCACGGGGTGACCAGCCCCTCCCCACCCAGCCACACACAGCCCCTCCCCACCCTCCCCACCCTCCCCTCCCCACCCAGCCCCTCCCCACCCAGCCACACACAGCCCCTCCCCACCCTCCCCACCCAGCCCCTCCCCACCCAGCCACACCCTCCCCTCCCCACCCAGCCCCTCCCCACCCAGCCCCAGCCCCTCCCACCCCCCACCAAGCCCCTCCCTCCCCACCCAGCCCCTCCCTGCACGACCGACACAATAATCCCCTGTGGGCTGGTGTAACCAGGAGGTTCCTACCAGTATAAACCCAACTCTCTTAAATCAAACTCTTGCTTTTTCCCAGAACTCTTCCCCCCCCCCCCCCCCCCCCCGAGAGGTCAACACATGAATGAGATTAAGAAATCGCAACTTTAAACATTCGTGCCATTTACGCTAACTTTAAATAGATACATTCAGGGTCTTACCAGAAAGGCCACATTTATGTACATAAAAGCATTCAAATAGGTTTTACACTGCAGCACTGTGAATTAGATTTAAAAAAACATAACACGTTAGCTATGATTAAAATCCCATATGCGTCTGCACACTTTAGTTTGGCTCATTCCACACTTCAGCTGGGAAAAACCTGAGTGAAACCACATGCAGATTTTTCAAAGCATTGAAATAGAAATACACTTGAGAAAATGAAAGCGTACAAGCTTGACAACACTCACCAGGTGTTTAGCTTTTTCGCTGAGTTCATCGGCAAACAGAAGCAGATCAACCTCAGAAATGCCTTTGTTGAGCTGTAAGGAAATTAAAAACACAAACTTTAACGTGCAATGTTCTAGACCAGGCGGCACGACATGCACAGCAGATAAAAACCCACCCAACTATTTCAGCACAATATTTCCAACTGGACATTATGCAATCATTGAAGGCACATATCACGATGTCTAAGTGACGCAGTGGTTCAAGGGGTTTGGAAACGCTTGCTTTAGACAACTTGGCAGTGCAAATGTTCAGTCATGGACCATGGCTCCCACAAACCAGGGCTGTGGTATTTTCCACACACTACAAAAGACATTGATTGTTAATACCTCCTTACCACCTCAGTGAGATATTTCAATTAATCAACAAAGTGAGGACATCGCCCATTTATATTTCTGATTGTAATTTACGAAACAAAAAAAAACTTCCACGATGCAATTCCCAAGTTGTGTTTTGTCCTTCTCAACGAATGCATCGTGCAGTTAAACTGCAGCGTGGGTTCCAGGAACTGCCCCTGCGTTTGGGTCACTGTTGTTCACAGCCAGATGAGCCGGGACTACGAGCGAGGGCATCACGCTGATAGTTTATTATTACTACCGGCATCATATCGTCTTAGCAACCACGATCCTCCTCCCGCAGTGTTCACGGCCATGAGAAGCACTGCCCGGGACCTCTTGCCGTGGGATATTTATGTTTCATTGCGGAGAGCGGCTATAATTCCACAAACCACCACCCCCCCCACCACCTCCCGAATCCTTTCAAAGCAAAAACAAAAACGGATGGGCACGTGTAATTATATTTTTCCAAGAATGGAAGGCTACGTAAAAAAAAAAAAGAAACTGTATTATACGTGTACACAAACACCAACATCATTACACAGCTTTACCCAGTAAAATATGAAGTTTTTTTAAAACTATCTAACAGCATGCCACCTTGCACCAATGAATGCTTCTCGTGTGTGAAGGAGAAGCCGACACAAGGTGGCAGGGGCTTCGTCCTGTACTCCCCTTCTCCCATCCACAGCTGTCCCCAGCCGTCTCAATCTCGCTCCCCTCTTCCCGCCCGTGCTCTCCCTCACGTCTCCTCGATTAGCCCTCCCCCTTCTCCTGTCACTGTTCCACTAACCCTCCTATTGGTGGGAATCCTTCCCCTGACACCCCTACACACGTGTACAGGTGTAGTGGGTGACACCACGTCACGCGCGCCCTCGTAGAGAGCGGCGTCGCGGGACGTGACGTCAGGCGGGGGGCCGTGGGTGACGGTGACGTCATGCCCCAGGGGGGTATTTAAAGGGGGACCCGGGATGGAACCGGGGTTCGTCGGGGGTAGGAGTGGGGACTCGGGTAGGTGATCCTCACACGAGACTAGGGGAGGCTACTCCGCCGAGGTTGGGGTAGTCCCGGGCCGGGGCAGGGTGGAGAGCCGAGTTAGCCGGCGTTGTAGGGATCACGGTACCCTGTCCCATGGGGAGTTGTAGGCTAGGCTGGTTTGGTTCGGCGTGAGCCTTTAACCACCTGGCGTGAGCCCTTAACCACCTGGCGTAAGCCCTTAACCACCTGGCGTGAGCCCTTAACCACCTGGCGTAAACCCTTAACCACCTGGCGAGAGCCCTTAACCACCTGGCGTGAGCCCTTAACCACCTGGCGTGAGCCCTTAACCACCTGGCGTGAGCCCTTAACCACCTGGCGTGAGCCCTTAACCACCTGGCGTGAGCCCTTAACCACCTGGCGTGAGCCCTTAACCACCTGGCGTGAGCCCTTAACCACCTGGCGTGAGCCCTTAACCACCTGGCGTGAGCCCTTAACCACCTGGCGTGAGCCCTTAACAAACCTGGCGTGAGCCCTTAACCACCTGGCGTAAGCCCTTAACCACCTGGCGTGAGCCCTTAACCACCTGGCGTAAGCCCTTAACCACCTGGCGTGAGCCCTTAACCACCTGGCGTGAGCCCTTAACCACCTGGCGTGAGCCCTTAACCTCTTCTTCCTAGCGTTGTTCCCGCTGTGGCGCAGGGTCCGCTTTTCGGCATTGTCTTCTCCATTTGGCTCGGTCCAGGGCATCTTCAGGGGATACGTTGACCGTCTTTATGTCTTCCTTTATTCGATCCATCCATCGCTTCTTTGGACGTCCGCGTGGACGGCGGCCCTCTGGCTCAATACGCATGGCAGTCTTGGCCACTGATGACTCTTCACTTCGCATCACATGGCCGTACCACCGAAGCCTTGCCTCAAGCATCTTGTCCGCAATGGGGGCCACACCAAGTCGCTTCCGAACGTCTTCGTTCATGACACGATCCCATCGAGTGAGTCCGAGGCTCCATCTGAGCATCCTCATCTCCATGGTGTGGAGAGCTTGTTCGTGTACAGTTGTGGCTGGCCAGCACTCGGATCCATAGAGTGCCACCGGTCGGACGATGGTCTTGTAAATTTTTCCCTTCAGCCTATCCGGCATTTTCCTATCACAGAGGACTCCGGTGACTTTCCTCCACTTCATCCATGCCGCATTGACTCGTGACCTCACATCAGTCGTGATGCTACCATCTGAGCTGATGGTGGAGCCCAGGTACTTAAAGTCCGTCACTTTCTTCAGATCTTCTCCGTCAATGCTGATGGTGCCGTCGGTTTGGGGGCCACACTCCATATACTCTGTCTTTTTGATGTTGAACCTCATCCCGTTTTCGTCCAAACGTTCCTTCCACAGGCGCGTTTGTCTTTCCACTTCTCCTCTCTCTTCATCTGTGAGGAGGACGTCATCCGCGTAGAGAATTGACCATGGCAGGGGCGTGTGCAGGTCGGCAGTGATTGTGTCCATGCACAGGATAAACAGGAGTGGTGACAGGGCCGATCCTTGGTGCACTCCAACGCTGATGGGAAATGGCGGTAATATGCCCACTGCACACCTGACTGCACTGGTGACGTTCTTGTATAGGAGTTGCACCCAATGCACGTAGGTTTCAGGGACTCCATGGGATCGAAGCGAGTGCCAGATGAGGTCGTGGGGGACCCTGTCAAATGCCTTTTCAAGGTCGAGGAACGACACGTGCACAGCTTTGTTCTTCTCTCTGTGCCTCTCCAGCAGGAGCCTCGCCCTTAACCACCTGGCGTAAACCCTTAACCACCTGGCGTAAGCCCTTAACCACCTGGCGTAAGCCCTTAACCACCTGGCGAGAGCCCTTAACCACCTGGCGTGAGCCCTTAATCACCTGGCGTGAGCCCTTAACCACCTGGCGTGAGCCCTTAACCACCTGGCGTGAGCCCTTAACCACCTGGCGTGAGCCCTTAACCACCTGGCGTGAGCCCTTAACCACCTGGCGTGAGCCCTTAACCACCTGGCGTGAGCCCTTAACCACCTGGCGTGAGCCCTTAACCACCTGGCGTGAGCCCTTAATCACCTGGCGTGAGCCCTTAACCACCTGGCGTGAGCCCTTAACCACCTGGCGTGAGCCCTTAACCACCTGGCGTGAGCCCTTAACAAACTTGGCGTGAGCCCTTAACCACCTGGCGTGAGCCCTTAACCACCTGGCGTGAGCCCTTAACAAACTTGGCGTGAGCCCTTAACAAACTTGGCGTGAGCCCCTAACAGCAACCTGCCTCAGAGTCGTGAATTGCGCTACGCCACTTGTATCGCAGGCCGTCAATCAGCAACATGACATCAGGCTACGTCGTTGACCCCTACTTGCGGTGCGTATGGCAGCTTTGTGTTTCACAAGCCGATGGTGCGGTGCTTAATTGCCCATTCATTGCTTATGATGAGCTGCCAGCTTTAACGTAGACACCACATAGGAGGGGGGGGGGAATTAATGTTGATCGGCCTTATGGGCCCATTGGCTTTGGACATTTACAAAGCTCTGTTTTCATTACTGCAACTCACTTTGATAAATCCCACCGCGCTCAGATTTTTTGATCCACCTATTTGCTTTGGCTACTTTAGTGTAATAAATTAATCAGCCTACACACCGAGGTTCAATAGTTCAGGGGGCTTTTGTTTCCCTACGGCAACCAATCAGCTGGCAGCAGTGGGTTGCCATGCGCTAAGAACGAAAGAGCAAACGCATTCTCGCAATTGCACTTTGCACAATTAACATTGGAGACCGCTCGCAGACAATAAAAGCTGGACTGCTACGAAGACCGCAGACCAGGATGAACAAGTTTCTCAAGAGATAGTCGCCAACCCTCTCAGCAGGTGTAGTGCCATAAGAGGGGAGGGGCTACTGGGGGCTCTGGCGCCAGGCGCTAGGATCCCAGGCACCCCAGACAGTTAAGCCCCTTGGCGCCACCAACGGGGGGGGGGGGGGGGGGGGCTGTGTGTGCTCTGTGGGATACCTGGGGGCGCACACAACCCCACCCCTCGTTGGGGACGAGGCATAAAAGGGGAGCTCCCTGGCCGATCAGGGCCAGTTGTAGCTCAAGACCCAAGACCCGCCAGCCAGCCAGCTTAGGACCCTGGACACCCTCATCCCGCTTGTCCTTGTAAGGGCCGGGACGCTGTGAGGGCCAGTGGTGGGACTCTGGGACTCCCGGCTCTACGTCCGTGTAAGTGCGAGTTCCGAGGAAGCCAGAGTCCAGACCCGCACCTTGGCTGGGTCGGGTCAGATAGCCTCCCCTAGGGTAATTGTAGCCGGAGGACCCCAGAGCGTAGCCAGAGTAGTGTACCTAGGTTGTGTACCTAGGCTGTGTCGCTAGGCTGTGTATCTAGGCTGTGTACCTAGGCTGTGTACCTAGGTTGTGTACCTAGGCTGTAACAGAGTATCAGGACTGTTGGAGTGTTGAATTGTAATAAAGAAGTTACCTCTACAAGTGTCTCCAGAACCATTACACAGGCACGCAATATTGAATACATGCACATACACATGGATCTCCCCATTTAGTCCTATGAATAGAAACAAGTACTCTAAGTAAGCACCTATTCAGACCTATAAGGCGCAAGAAGCGGTGATGTGGCCAGGACCTCACGTAACCAGCCACCTTTGCCTCTCCGGCAATGATGTTGACATGCTGCACCAGCTTAACTTATTTAAGGCTGAGTCAACCTATGAGGGGGGTATTCAGAAGTTTTGTTCTCTCGATCTTCAGAGGCCATTAGTGCGAGTGTAAAAGTGGTGTTATGCATGACCATGAATGAGAAGTTGACCATCGGATGTGTGACGCCGTGAGTGAACCCCACACGCACACAGATGACGACGCAGACACAGATGACAAAACGGACACAGATGACGACACGGACACAGAACCTCTGCGCTGAATGCGCTGAAGTCGATTCTGCCGATTCCAGTCGTTGCGAAGTCCAGCAGGCTCTGCTTGACACTGGGTTCCAGCAGCTTCATGTCCAACAGGTTCACATTGATGGGGTCAAATTTGCTTGCGATGTCATCCGTATACTGGTGGTTTTCAGGTGGCGGTGTGGAAAGGAGACAGAACACCGGAATTAGGCGGTTTATTTTGACCCGCACAACATTTCAAAAGAAGCCTGCTGTATAATAGTAATACAACGGTGAGTGTGCAATCGTGTTTCCGATCACGAGGAAAAAAGATAACACGGCGTATTCTCACGTAAACAATTCAACCGCACATAAATAATATCAACTGATTCGTACGAGGATTCCAAATCACAGTGTTGGCGCATTTCCGTGAACATGCACTTACCCGAGTGATGTTTAGGAGGCTGTCCAAGTTGAATAGATTTGAGAGTTGAAAAGCAGAATGGATCCCTGTGTTACTTTTGCAATCACTGTAAAAACACACGGGCGGGGGGGGGGGGGCGGGGGCGGTGATTCCAGACACTCGCATTCGTATTGAGTCAGCCTCAGAGAAGGCGGGTTCAAGATACAACAACTCTCGTCTCTCCGTACCTCCAAAACACTTCACAAGGTGTATGTGCACTTTCCCGCAGTCCCCTCGTGGCTAGCAGACCTCGACATTGATATTCAGCTCCCAGACGTATTTTCATCAGCAAGACTATTATACCATTCTAGATTTGAAGCGTTCGTGACTGTGTAGTGGGTTCGAATTAGGTGCACACACACGCAGCTTGGAGGCAACACTATTTATTAAACGGTAAGTAACATAACGCTGTACATGAGGTGGTGACCACCTTCCTCAACTCACTAACACTCTGGAACGCGACACAGACTGGACCAGGCAGGCAACGGCCTGCCTGGCCCAGGACGACGACCCATGATGTCTTCACTTCGGAGTACAGTACAACAGCCTCGCTCCGCGTTCACACCACGCTTATATCTGCTTTGGCGTGGCCGGCTCCGCCCAGGCGTGGCTGGCTCTGCCCAGGCCACGCCTCCCTTCCCAGGCCACGTCTCCCTTCCCCACCTCTGGGAAGGTCCGGATCCCTCCACCACGTGACCCCCCAGGCACCCCCTTAGGGCCCCCAGCCCTCGTACGGGCCGACACAGTAGTGACCGTTCTATGTCACTACAACTGCAAGGATTCATATTCTTAGGTTTTTTCGGTAAAGTCACGTAGGTAAAAATTTTAATTAATAAAATAAAAATCACGACGTTTCGAAGGCAATACAAGCTTGCGTCTTCAGGTGGAACCGTCACAGCACGATAACTTTTATTAATTAAAATGTTTTACCTACGTAACTTTACCGAAAAAAACCTAAGAATACTACTATACCAATTTGAAATAATAAATTATGTAAATGCAACTGTTTCATCTACTCGCATGACATACACCAGGATAAAAAAAACCACACAACTTGGAGAGGATTTCATCCAGCAGTAGATGATGATGATGTTGATAGCTAGGAATGTAATAAAAGGTGTGTTCACCGAGTACAATAAAACACTTAGTTTTGGCCTTATATTTGCTTTAGTCTTCTTGAGGCTGATAATTGTTTTTTTCCTTGTTTGGACTCCCTGGAACGAGCTGCCCAGGCGAGAGGGGGGCGAGGATTGGGCCTTTCGGTCAATAACTTCATTGCCGACTAAATAATGGCTCGGCAATGTGACATGCAACTGTGTACCGCAATGGACCAATTCGCACGGAACCATTCCAACTGCAGTGGTTCTGCATGTCTGTGAGTCTGAGAGTGTGAGAGTGAGTGTATGTGTGTGTGTGAGAGTGAGTGTATGTGTGTGTGTGAGTCTGAGAGTGTGTGTGTGTGTGAGTCAGAGAGAGTGAGTGGTGAGTGTGAGAGTGTGAGAGTAAACATAATCTCATTGAATATCGCCCGTACTGAGAGTGCAAATGTGAAGAAGCTGGAGCGAAAGCTTAAAGAGATTTATTTATTTAAATAAAAAAAGTTGTCAAAAATTGTAAATATTTAAAACATTTGTTACCAAAAAGTACACATTTGTTAGTCCCTGGGTAGTAAGTGTTATTTTCTATACGCTGACATCTCAAAAGTTACAAATGGGAGACAATTCCCCTCAAACGTAGTTTTTGAGACACACAGTGATCAAAATTTTAATCGTAAAATTATATTTTTTTATACCAAAAACTACACATGTGTTAGTCCCTGGGTAGTAAGTCTTATTTTCTATACGCTGACATCTCAAAAGTTACAAATGGGAGAAAATTCCCCTCAAACGTAGTTTTTGAGACACAGTGATCAAAATTTTAATCGAAAAATATATATTTTTTTACCAAAAACTACACATGTGTTAGTCCCTGGGTAGTAAGTGTTATTTTCTATACGCTGACATCTCAAAAGTTACAAATTGGAGAAAATTCCCCTCAAACTTAGTTTTTGAGATACAGACAGTGACCAAATTTTTAATCGTAAAAATATTTTTTTTTTTACCAAAAACTACACATGTGTTAGTCTCTGGGTAGTAAGTGTTATTTTCTATACGCTGACATCTCAAAAGTTACAAATGGGATAAAATTCCCCTCAAACTTAATTTTTTTTGACACGGACAGTGATATTTACAAATGGACCTATTTTGCTAGGAGAAAACGTGTGCATTTGTGTAATTCTTTCCTTTATATAAAGTTCTGGTCACAAAAGCAACATGTATGGGGAATAATAGCCATCTTATATACTTAGGAGGCTTAAGCAATATAAAAATAACACTTTTTACCCAGGGAAAAATCGTGGTGCATAGTGTATATTTACTATCATCAAACATAACTTAATCCCTATATAAGAGTGATACAAAATAGTAAACATAAATATTTAAATGTTTTAACTGAGCTGTGAAGTTGCGTGACTAACCTCGTAGCTTTTCGACGGGAATAAGAATCTCCGCGATTGTTTGAAGATATCGGGGAGGGTGGGGGGAAGGTAAACACGCCCACTCGTGACATCCCCCCCCCCACCGAACACGGAGCAACGCCGCGAGTGTGTGCGAGTCTGAAAGTGTGAGAGCGAGTGTATGTGTGAGTCTGAGTGTTAGAGTGAGTCTGTGTGTGTGAGTCTGAGTGTTAGAGTGAGTCTGTGTGTGTGAGTCTGAGTGTGAGAGTGAGTTTGTGTGTGAGTGTGAGTGTATGTGTGTGTGTGAGAGTGTGGGGTAAATAGTTGATGTCAAAATGTTTCCGAAAATTGCGGTCTCCCCCCCCCCCCCCCTCAAAAAATATCTTTACCCCTCGTAGGTATATATACTAACAACACCTTACATATGTAGGGCTGTTACAGAGGGTCTGTTTGTGTAGGGCTGTTTGCATAAGGGCTAACGGAAAACAAACACAGTGGGCGGGGACTCCGTGAGCACACGGGGTGGTGCCCGCAACGACGTCCGTACTGGACGGCGTGAGGGGGGTTTCGATCCTCTAGGGGGGTATAAAAAGGGTTGAGCCAGAGAGCTCGGGGCTCAGTCTTAGAGTAGTTAAGGGAAGAGAGAAGACCGGCCAGATAGGCCCTGGACTCCCCCTGGGACACCGCCCTTGTAAGGGCAGTGCAGGCTGGAGCCAGTGGCGTGGTCCCGGAACCAGAGTCAGACCTCTGGGATTCCGGGTACCGTAGCCCGACTAACCAGTGTCGGGCCAGACAGCCTCCCCTAGCCCGTTAGCGGAGGACTCGGCTAGGAAGGCTAGCTAGGGGTGAATTCCCAGTTGTACGGGTGAGGGAGCCGATACATCCCTCCAGTACTGTAAAGACATTGTGTAAATAAATACGTGTGCCTTACCCCGTTGTCCACGCGTCTTCAAGAACACTTCACATACAACAGAGGAAGTGGTATCTATTGACTCTGTAGTAGTATCTACTGACTGTACCGTAGTATCTACTGAGCCATATGTAGCTACTGACTGTGTAGTAGTATTTAGTGACTGTAATAACTACTGACCATAGTAGTATTTACTGGGCCTACAGTAGTATCTACCGACTATATACTCGTAACGACTAACTGTATAGTATCTGCTAACTCTATAGTGTATCCACTGACTATAGTAGTAACTACAAAATCTATAGCAGTATCTACTCACTCTATAATAGTATCTACTGACTCTAGTAGCTACTCACCGTAGCAGTATGTACTGACTGTATAGTAGTATATACTGACTGTAGCAGTATTGACTGACTGTAGTGGTATATACTGACTGTTTAAGTATTTACTATAGCGGTATCTACCAACTCGATAGCAGTATCTACTATCACTACAGCAGTGTATACCGACTGAGGTCGTACCTGCTATCACTACAGCAGTGCATACTGCTGTGTTGGTACCTGCTATGATTACAGCAGTGCATACTGCTGTGTTGGTACCTGCTATGATTACAGCAGTGCATACTGCTGTGGTGGTATCTGCTATGATGAGAGGAGTACATATTGTGGTGGTGGTACCTGGTATGATAACAGAAGTGCATATTGACTGTACTCATCATTCACCCTCACCATTCACCACTCACAACTCACCCTTACCACTCATCCTCACCACTCACCACTCCCACTCACTATTCACCATTCACCCTCACAACTCACCACTCACCAACCTCTCTCACCAATCTCCATCACCACCCTCCCTCACCACTCACCCTCACCACTAACCCTCACCACTAACCCTCACCACTCTCCCTCACCACTCACCCTTACCACTAACCCTCACCACTCTCCCTCACCACTCACCACTCACTCTCACCATTCACCCTCACTATTCAGCCTCACCACTCACCCTCACCACTCACCGTCACAACCACCACTCACCCTCACCACACAACCTCACCCTCACTACTCACCATTCATCCTCACCAATCACCACTGACCAATCACCACTCACCACTCTCCACTAACCCTCACCACTCAACCTCACCACTCACCCTCAAAACTAACCACTCTCTCACCACTCACCCTCACCACTCAGCACTCACCCTCACCACTCACCCCTCACCACTCACCCATCACCACTCACAACCGCCACTCACCCTCACCATTCACCCTCACCACTCACCCTCACAACAACCACTCACCCTCCCCGCTCACCACTCACCCTGACCACTCACCACTCATCCTCACCAATCACACCCTCACCAATCACCACTCACCCGCACTGCTCACCCTCACCACTCACCACTCACGCTCACCCTCACCACTCACCCCTCACTAATCACCACTCATAACCGCCACTCACCCTCACCACTCAACACTCACCCTCACCACTCACCACTCATCCTCACTACTCACCCTCACCACTCACCCTCACCACTCACCCTCACCACTCACCCTCACTACTCACCACTCATCCTCACCACTCACCCTCAACAATCACCACTCACCCTCACCACTCACGCTCACCACTCACCCTCACCACTCACTCTCACCACTCACCCTCACAACAACCACTCACCCTCACCACTCACCCTCACTACTCACCTCACCACTCACCACTCATCCTCACCAATCACACCCTCACCAATTACCACTCACCATCACTACTCACCACTCACCCTCAACACTCACCCTCACCGCTCACCACTCACCCTCACCCCTCACTAATCACCACTCACAACCGCCACTCACCCTCCCCACTCACCCTCACTACTCACCGCTCATCCTCACCAATCACACCCTCACCAATCACCACTCACCCTCACCACTTGCCACTCACCCTCACCACTCACCCTCACCATTCACCCTCACCACTCTCCCTCACCACTCACCAGTCATGCTCACCACTCACCATCACTACTCACCACTCACCCTCAACACTCACCCTCACCGCTCACCACTCACCCTCACTACTCACCCTCACCACTCACCCTCACTACTCACCCTCACCACTCATCCTCACCAATCACACCCTCACCAATCACCACTCACCCTCACCACTTGCCACTCACCCTCACCACTCACCACTCACCCTCACCATTCACCCTCACCACTCTCCCTCACCACTCTCCCTCACCACTCACCAGTCATGCTCACCACTCACCATCACTACTCACCACTCACCCTCAACACTCACCCTCACCGCTCACCACCTTTTAAAGCCAACGCGCTCACACTAAGCGACTCCGTCAAAACAAGAATCATATGACGGGGTACAACAGCGGGTGTGGTACAGCAACAGACTTGCCTGTATACGCCCTCAATGGTAATGTTCAGGTCTGGATTGTTGAAGAGAACTCCTGGCAAGAGATGCTTCGGCTTGAACAGATTTGGCGTATCGAAGAACTAAGAAAGGAAGGAAGACATTTTGTTTTTTCAACTGTCAAAAGTGGGGAACACGACAAGTCACGTGAGGGGGAGGAGGGTAGGGGGGTGGAGGAAGTCCGGTTTGTAGACGGTTCAAATGCTCTGCTCCCAAAGATACCGGATTAAACAGAGACTAATGGATCGAGTGTGTTGGCTTTAGAGCAGATTTCAGGACATTTTAAAAGGATAGGGACAGCTGTACCAGACAGTGATGCCGACGTGAGTTTTTTTTACCATTCTTTTGAACAGAGTTTTGTTACGGTCACAAGTGTCAACCTAAACAAACTTTTAAAAAAAACCTCAACAGCAGTACGGTACGAGTGAGAAGACAGCATTCACACGCCACTTTAAAACCGGAGTGGGTCAGGAAGTGCCTCGTCTTTAAACTCGGGCTACAAGATTACACCGCAAAGGCATCATCCCAAGCACTCTGTGTGTGGCGATTTAATTTAGTCAATTGTAGGTATCGGTACGTCGTGATGGGATATCATTCTAGATTTGAAGCTTTCGTGACTGCAAGGATTCATACTCTTTAGTTCTTTAGGTAAAGTCACGTAGGTAAATAATGAAATTAAAATTAATAAAAATAAAAATCACGACGTTTCGGAGGCAACACAAGTCTCCGTCATCAGGTGGGACCGTCACAGCCAGATTTGCTGCATCATTTTTTAGCTACGTGACTTTACCGAAAGAACTAAGTAATGAGATATCACTCGAACGGAGCCAAGGGCTTTGTACGCTGCCAAACTTATGCACTCCCAGAGTTCCGCACGGCTGATGGGATGCACAAAAGGAGTTGTTTATAGATTTGAAGCTTTCGTGACTGCAAGGATTCATATTCTTGGGTTTTTTCGGTAAAGTCACCAGGTAGGTAAAAAATTAAAATTAATTAAAGTAAAATAGCAACACAAGCTTCCGTCTTCAGGTGGAACCGTCACAACACGATAGCTGTATCAAGGAAGAGAAATTCCAAGAAAACAGTCCTTGTATATATACAGGTTGAGGGTGGGAGGAGCCAAGGTTGGCCCCCTTTTTACTATTATGGTAAGGTTGGTGCGGCTGAAACTACGGCTAGTCTACATAACAATTTTATTTTATTTTACTTTTATTCATTTAAAATTTTTACCTACGTGACTTTACCAAAAAAACCCAAAAATATGGAAAAGGAGTTGTATTTAGATGCCGTGAGCTGGGCAAACCAAGATTATTTGAGCCTACCACAATGCACTCTTACTGTTTTGCGTCCAGCAAATCCTTCAACACGTTTACAAAGCGCCCAATGCCGGCTCGAGTGAAGCGCGGAGTGCGATGCATTGCCATCACGGACACCCCCCGTACGTCGTGTGGTTGTAGCACCAGCCCTAGAGGGGGCTGGGTAAGCGCTGAGTGCCACCACACTCTGCGTGCAGTGCTGACCCCTATAGGGTAGGGGTCTGTAATCTAAGCACCAAATGGTTTGCCTGCTGAAACTCGTGGGGAGTCAACGGTGGGGGCTCCTACGGAGAGAGTACACCGTGTCGTCAGGATGTGTTGAATGTTGCCACCACTGGTGCAGAACCTTCCAGGAAGACGACTACCTTCCCACACTATGGGCCCAATTGTCGTAGTTTTAGTTTCCACACTTTTGTGCAATTCTGGCATTGTCCGACATTCCACACGAGTTTTTTTTTTGCCAAATTCACGAGACGGTTTGACACCCGATTCGCAAATCAGTCGCTGGGATGGCGGCGACAGGAATCAGCGTCGAACGTGGCCCACGGCTGCAGGCCTGCTCTACTGCCACACCGAACTAATCAGCCTCCATCTCACGCAAAAAGGTTCCGCACAGAGCCTCTAACAGACTGTTGGAGCAGGTTCTGGTTGCGAGCACTTGTTAATGCTGGAATGGCACACGATAGAGTGACGCGGTATATTCAAACACGCCGCACCAGGTACTCATTTAACGCCGAGTCAATCTAGCGGAAGGCCCATAACCAGTTTAGATATCCATCGCCGACGTGAGCTGTGAGCGGCAATCGAACTCGGGTCGCCAGGTTCGTAGCGCAGCGCGCGAACCAGCGCTCCGCTGTCGCGCGCACACGCAGCACTCACGAGTGAGACTTTTCATTTCAATGCATGCAATTCATTTGCACGTCTTCGTCGAACGTGGGGCAATGGCTCCCGGTGGACTTGATCAGCGAAACCCCACGACAAGGACGACCCCACGGAATCTCTCGCCCACAGAGCAGAGCGCGCGTGCGCCCACCTTGAAGAGGTTCTTGTCGGCCAAGGGCTGGCAGAAAAGCTTTTCCACGTTCCCGCCCAGGACGAACGTGAGCGTCACCACCAGCATCAGCAGCCACGAGAAGGTCAAGCTGAAGCCGACGCCACTGCTTACAGCACAAACACACACGTGCAGTGCGGAATAAGTTCAACATACATACATATATTCGACAACACACAGGGTTGTGCATTTACACATCCCCCCCCCCCCCCGACAGGATTGGTGCTCCTACACTTCAGTTTCCCATACTGCACAATACACTCCATGAGTGTTCTTAAAGGCTTTTAATTGTCCTGTTTTGATGTGTCTCAGCCCAGCTGCAAATGAATACAACAACAAAATGAAAACGGGTTTTCACTTAAATTCTTCTCGCCAAGGCCCCGAGCAGTAAAAGGCATGACGTCCTTTATCAACGGCACGCAAACAAAATTCTTTGAAGTGCTTCTTTCAAATGCTGAATTAGAGTCACATTTAAGTGAACATTACTTCCGTGGCATAGCCTTCCAAAAAGAACGTCACGCCATCACAGCACCAGCAAGGCACCGGCAAGGCACGTAATACTGCAGTTCCTTAAGTCTGAACCATTCATGGATAACAATTTGCTTTTCCAATATAGCACATGCACATCTCGGAGTGCGTTACAAGTGATAATCGACTCGCGTCTTATCAACATTTTTGAAAGGGGACCCCCCCCGACCCCCCCTCACCAGTGACAGTTGTTCGTGTGCTACACAAGGTGGCTTATCACCCGGCCTGCAAGCCAAGGGCATCAATCTGCCAGTAGGGGGCGATGATTGCTACGCATTCCACCCCGGTCATTGGTTGACCATTTTTTTTACTTGGCAAATTTGGGCTCTGAGCACACAATGGCCGACTCAAATCAGAAATGCATTTCCCGAGTAAAGCCCATTCGGCTGAGCTCAGAGAAGCTTTAACGTCCACCGTGAAAGCACACGGCCACCCTAAGCTTACCCCTCCTAAACCAGAGGTCGCAAATGGGTTTTGATTCCTTACCCGTACCCGGCCGCACCAGGGTCGCAAACGGATACCCGTACCCGGCCGTACCCTACCCGGCCGGGTACGGGTAGGGTACGGGTATCGGGTACCCGATTGCGACCTCTGTCCTAAACCCACCCCTCCAACAATAACCAGGGGGGACCCATCCGATTCGAACCGCGGACCTCCCCAACAACAAGCGGCGAACGCCGCTCCCTCCTGCCGGGGGGGGGGGGGGGGGGGCCGCGTCGCCGCTGGCCGCTCACGCCATTAGGAAGTTTCCGCCGGCGTGCTCGCCGTAGCCGCACGTGCCGCACAGCAGGCCCAGCAGGTTGAGCAGCACCACGAGGCCCGCGAGCGAGCAGAGGACGACGCACACGAGCCACCTGCGAGGCAGCAGCACGTGACGCTCGTGTCGGGGGTGAGTGCGCCCCCCCCCACCCCACCAATACTCATGTGGCTGGGCCCCCAACCCCCACCCCCCCCCCCCCTGCCAATACAGAGACGTGTCCTCGGTGCGGACTTTTTAAATCCTTTATATTAAGTTCGCTTGCTTGCTTGGTTAGGACCGTGCAAATCTTTCGGTCGTTTTATAACTCACTTCCCGTGATCCAATCGAGCTGACATTTTCCACACAGACTCGTTGTGCGTGACAATTAAAGTTCGTGAAAAAATATTTCCAAAATTTGACACTTTTATGACAAAAATATTATATTTAATTACCAATTGCTTAATGGTGGCAGGCAATCATTTGACCCATAGGTGGCAGCCATCTCAAGCCAGAGGACGAGAGGACTCTAGCCGCCACGCATATAAAGGATTTAGAGTGAAAAACTTTGTTTTTACGGGTTATACTTGTTTTTTACGCGAGGGTTACGCTCCAAAAATACTCACGGATAATTCTGCCTCCGATGTCCAACTGTAGAATGGCAGAATGGTAGTGAAGCTAGTCTTCAATTAAAAAAAACCATGATCATAAACACTGTTTGCTCTGTGCCCTTAAGCAGGCGGGAATTCCCCCACCACCCCCTTCCAGCATCCTATACATCAGTCGGTCAGCCGGTGTGTTTTGGGCGAGGCCCACTGAGCTCTCTCTCAACAAGGACCTGGCTAAACAACAAGCATGGTACATGGGGAGAGAGGGTTTATGGTTGGCTACGTATGGTGCGAAAGAAGTTCAACATACATACACACATTACTAATAATATAGTAAATTACCAGACCTATGTACAAAGGAAATATAGTAAGAAATCCAAAATTACCACGTTATGCACGACACTAATGAAATGAAACCACATGTGGCATTCAAAATGGCATTTATAACGGCAAGAATTAAAATTGCATTTCCTACGCTGAAGGAAGTCTTTCTAAAAATGACATCCTAAAAGTTCCAGTCACAAATGGCTTCACGAATGGCACCGGCAAGCGTGGCAGTCGCAGTCATCAAGCAGCGCCTTCAATGTCGACACAGAAGGTCGGGTGGGAATGTCGAGGCGAGTGACCAAATTCATTGCAGAATTGATGTGCGCCTCCGTTGAACTCGCCGCTCCTTCTCAAGGAGGATGTGTCCATGCGAGCGCTCTCCAAGGCGAGCCCTTGACTGTTTCTACACGCGACAACAACGTTCTCATCTCTCAGTTCTTATCGACACGGCTTCCCCATTTGTGCACCAACACGAAATTACTATTGCCACGTTGCTTACTATTGCAATATTCATGGTTTGATTTGTGCCACGAATCAAATTCACAAATGAATAAAGAATTCGCCCAGATGCTCGCGCACTCTCTGTCTTTGTGCTCATTAGTGCTACGTATACAAGCATGCTCAGCATTTCCACTCCTGCCAAGCGGTGAGGGCTTTACGCCGTGCACTAGAGAGAGCCGTGCCACGGCCAGCAGACCCGCGGGATGGCCAAGAAGTCCCGTCGCACCCGACGGCGCTTCACTGCGGCACTTGCCTGTAGAAGTCGTACTGGGCGACCGTGGGCAGGTGCTCGTGCACTAGCGCCTGGCCCATGTCCAGGTACTTGGTGCCGTTGTGCACCACGAGCTGAAGGGGCAGCTGCCTCGCCGTCGTCTTGATGCTGGTGCCCACGTGGTCCAGTAGATCCTTCACGCCTGCTCGCACGCACGCACGCACGCACGTACGCTCGCAAGCACGCACGCACGTACGTACGCTCGCACGCACGCACGCACGCACGTACGCTCGCACGCACGCACGCACGCTCGCAAGCACGTACGCGCCGGCAATGAGTGCCGGCAGTGCGGCCCCAACAGTTTGCCAGAAGTTGTGGGGCCATGTCCCAGACACCATGATGAATGACCAATCACCTTAGAAGCAGAACTCCATTCTCGTGTCTCCACGTATACATTCATAAATGTTTTAGCCAATCTCCTCGTGGATTTCCAGAACGATATGCCGATGGACTAAAACACTTATTTTGAAATACAGGATTATGCAGCACAATATTGGATAATGACTTTGAAGATTAACGCAATACTCTCATTTTTTATCTCAACGTCCATGTATTAATGTCGTGATTTATACAATTTACATACTAAGAATACAGAGGTAAGAAAGATGGTACCCAAATCACTGTGACGCTGCTAAATCTATCCAATACATTTTAATAATTAGCAATTAACTCACAAGCACGTAGAATAAAATGTGTTGACCGTTGTCCTTTTCTGTGTGTGGAGGTACATGTCAAAAGCACAATACGGTGACCGAACTTCATCTATCAGCATTGATCCACTCTGTCTACAGGAAAGTAGCCCATACTGACGCCTACCTAAAACCGGATTCCCACCACCATCCATCGCAGGAGAATTCCCTCATCCAAAAATGTGTCTCCGACCATGAATATCTGACCAGTGAACTCACACACCTACACCAGGCTCTCAAGGCGAATGGATATTCTGACTACACAATCCACAAAGTCATCACCCAAACTGTGAGGAAGGAGCCATCTGAAGATCCAATAAAAACCATCACCTTGCCTTACATAGCAGTGATAACCAAAAAGATTTCCAAAATCTTGAACAAACACAAGATCCAGGTCCCATTTAACACAATTCATAAAATTCGTGACCTGATCCCATCTGTGAAGGACAAGATTCCTGACATGCAATATCCCGGCGTCTACAAACTAAGCTGTGTCTGTGGCAGCAGTTACATTGGGGAAACCAAACGACATGTCTCGGACCGTGTTCGTGAACTCAAGGCAGATCTGAAACATGGCAGGACCAATACTTTTGCCGTGGCTGATCATTTTCACTTTAATGCGTCTGGCTCACACGACATTCATTTCTCTAAGACGATGGTACTTTGCAAGCCGATTGGCTATCAACAAAGATTTGTTCACGAAGCCATCCATATGGCTTGAGTCCAACTAAGTCGCAGACGTTATCTTAGGAGCAACACGTGTATTAACTATTTGCACAACATCCTCCAGGGCTATTAACACAACATACCCTCGGGTGGTGAGCACTTAACTAACCATGCTACGGCGGAACTAGACACGGTTCCACCAACCTCTTATCATCACAGGATGTTTCCATGCATGCTACGTTTACCGCACTTACGCAACTTCGCTGAAAAGACAATGTTTAACGATCCGCGCAAAAGCAATAGGAACAAATAAATGTTTGTATTACACACAGCAGTGTCAATTCCCTGCTCATCAATAATGTGCGAACAAGTTTGAGAAATTTTGATTTCACCGAGAAGATGGATTCTCGCTTAGCAATCATTGGAAGGATTTGATAATCCGTGGTGCTGACGTTAAAGAAAATAACGCCACTTTTTTCAAATTTTCTTGCTGTGGATTTCACACCTGATGATGATTGCTTGTGTTGCAGTCGAAACGTCCTGAGAATTGTATTGTTTTATATTTTTATTATTTTATTATTTCCCTTCTACGTGACTTCACCGAAAGAACCAAGAATATAAGTTTGAGAAAACCATCTGCGTGTTATTATACTTCATCACCGCTTTGTTATCTTACCTGCAGCAATGTTTCTCGTTTGCTGTGCGATGATTTCAGGCGTGCCATTAAAAGCTGCATAACCCTGCGCAGGGGAGAAAAATAACACCGAAAAATGTAACATTGATGTAGTAGTTTTACGATTTACTTTGTGTCACCAATACTCTTAACTTTTAAGTCTCAAACACACTAGCGAACAGAATTTTTGAAAATCTTCACGTAGAATTTTTTATTTTTTTTATTTCAGAAAGAGAACTGTTACTGCGATTAATTACGACTTTGTTAACGTCTAGCTTTTCAGTGTGTGGGTCCGGTCTCTTGTTTGAGAGCCGGTTGAATTTGGAAATCAAGTTGTCCTTACATTTGGTCGACATAGCGGCAGCTGAAGAGGCAGTCATTTTGTCTACATGTTCCCAATCTGATGTGGACATTGTTGCAGTCAAAGATAAGTGTGATTTGTAGAGTGTCTTGTCTAACTGATCAAGATCGGTGCGCGTAAGTCTGATTTTCTCTGAGATAAGAGCTAAGCTAGTTCTAGACAGAATTCGTTTAGCATTAGAAGAAGTTACAGCAGCAGAGGTTAGTGTAAATGCGATTGGTATTACCTTAGAGTCGCGGCATCTCTTCATAAAGTTGAGAGACTCGATTAGCTGAGCCTTCTTATCCCGGAGCTTGTTGAAGGATCTTAAAGTTTTGTGGAATCCCACCCCGTAGTGGCGGTTAAATTTCGATTTAAAGCTTTCGTGACTGCAGGGATTCATCTCCTTGGTTCTTTCGGTAAAGTCACGTAGAAATGTATAATGTTTAATGTATGAAATTTGTGCATTACAAGATTTAAAAAAAACAAACAGTACATACCTTGTCAACCATCGCTGTAAAGTTGGTGTCTAGCAGTCTCTTCACCTGCTCCAATTCCCGGGACACGTCCTGCGGCTGCACAGGAAGGTAAACACCACCATCAGCTCTGCGCACTGTCAAACTAAACCAAACCCGGTCCCCTTTCAATGTTCAGTAAACCTGTTCTTCAGTGCTCATTGTACAAACATTGTTTCGAAGCTCAGGCATTAATTAGACATTTACAGCGGTTAAGCTTGGTCTTTTTGTATCTGGAAGAACACAAATTCATGTAATCTACAGTTAAGGCTGCCATGGAAAGACAACATCCAGCCTCTTTGCACAGAAGTTCCTCCCCTCATGAGGAGAGGGAATTGGTTACATCTCGTGCGTATATCTAACACTTTAAACCCAGGAGGTTGGCGTTTGATTCAGAGGCATGGGAAATCACAGACAAGCAGGAAGGCAGCCAGAACCAGCACCAAAATTGCTCAAGCCTCTATGGCTCTATATGAGGATGTTTGACCATCTCCATTGAGTACTTATACAGGAAACCAGAGCCCTCGGAGACAATTCAAATGCACGGATGGAGGGGGGTAACACTCAATCCCCGTACAGATGGAATACAGATGCAAATGAAGCAACTTGCTGGCAAAACAAGGAGAAGGCGACCTCGCAGCCCGGCAGATTTGAGAGTTTCCCGAACGTGCTTGTCATCCACCAACCCTCGACCGCCTCAGCGATTGCTGTGGATTAGAGGCAGCGTGAGTAGCCACGCTGGCGCTCACCAGTTTGCCGTTCTTCCCCTGCACCGTTGATTACGGCGGTTGGCTACATACGATGCAACATAAGTTCCACGTACACATGTAAAGGTGTTACGGGAGGGCGAACAAACACACCAGGGGTGTGGTTATGCCCGCACGCGGAAGGATGCTTACATCCACGTCCGCATCGTTTAGCCCTGGGGGGCTGTGAAACGGCGCTGTGATCCCCCACGGCCCCACCCCTCGGGGAGGAGTTGCTATATAAGGCGGTGAGCCGGTGGGCTCGGGGTTCAGTGTTTAGCTTAAATCAGTGAAGAAGGAAGACCGGCTAGATAGGCCCTGGGACTCCCCTGGATCGCTGTCCTTCTAAGGACCGACCAGGGCAAGCCAGTGGCGTGGCCCCGAGAGCCCAGAGCCGATGCTCTTGTAAGAGCTGGTCTGGGGACTCAGGGTGCCGTGATCCCAGCTTAACCAGAGCTAGGTCAGCTAGCCTCCCCTAGCTCTCGAGTGGAGATAGAGATAGTGGGAGCTCCCTGTTAGACGGGTGAAGGGGCCGATACCCCTCCGAGTGTTGTATACCTTGGTCTGTGCTGAGTGAAACGGTTAATAAATAAGTGTGCCTCCGACTACGGTCGTCCAAGTCTCTTTGAACCTACTACACACACACTCACACGTACCAAGCTGAAGTCGGCGTGGATATTCAGCAGGACGAGCTGCCCGACATGGCGACGCACCGCTGTGCCCTCTGGCACACGGGGTCATTGAGGGTCGCGTTAAGGCCGCTGCGCACGGTCGTCAAGTTCCTCTGCAGCCTCTCGGAGCTGTCGCGCAGCACCGAGAGCGACGTGTTGATGTCCAGCAGCGCCAGGGCGCGTCGCCAACATCACTGCCGGGACGGGGGGGGGGGGGGGGGGGGGGGGAGCGCTGTCAGCAAGCAAGCGATCACCAAGAAAACAATTGGCAACACACTATGCGATCACCAAGGAAAACTGTTGGTAACACACTATGCGATCACCAAGAAAACAGTTGGTAACACACTATGCGATCGCCAAGAAAACAGTTGGTAACACACTATGCGATCGCCAAGAAAACAGTTGGTAACACACTATGCGATCGCCAAGAAAACAGTTGGTAACACACTATGCGATCACCAAGAAAACAGTTGGCAACACACTATGCGATCGCCAAGAAAACAGTTGGTAACACACTATGCGATCGCCAAGAAAACACTTGGTAACACACTATGCGATCGCCAAGAAAACAGTTGGTAACACACTATGCGATCGCCAAGAAAACAGTTGGTAACACACTATGCGATCGCCAAGAAAACAGTTGGTAACACACTATGCGATCGCCAAGAAAACTGTTGGTAACACACTATGCGATCACCAAGAAAACAGTTGGTAACACACTATGCGATCACCAAGAAAACAGTTGGTAACACACTATGCGATCACCAAGAAAACAGTTGGTAACACACTATGCGATCACCAAGAAAACAGTTGGTAACACACTATGCGATCACCAAGAAAACAGTTGGTAACACACTATGCGATCGCCAAGAAAACAGTTGGTAACACACTATGCGATCGCCAAGAAAACAGTTGGTAACACACTATGCGATCGCCAAGAAAACAGTTGGTAACACACTATGCGATCACCAAGAAAACAGTTGGTAACACACTATGCGATCACCAAGAAAACAGTTGGTAACACACTATGCGATCGCCAAGAAAACACTTGGTAACACACTATGCGATCGCCAAGAAAACAGTTGGTAACACACTATGCGATCGCCAAGAAAACAGTTGGTAACACACTATGCGATCGCCAAGAAAACAGTTGGTAACACACTATGCGATCGCCAAGAAAACAGTTGGTAACACACTATGCGATCGCCAAGAAAACAGTTGGTAACACACTATGCGATCGCCAAGAAAACAGTTGGTAACACACTATGCGATCGCCAAGAAAACAGTTGGTAACACACTATGCGATCGCCAAGAAAACAGTTGGTAACACACTATGCGATCGCCAAGAAAACAGTTGGTAACAAACTATGCGATCGCCAAGAAAACAGTTGGTAACACACTATGCGATCGCCAAGAA
>NW_026891376.1:142572-220901 GCF_015708825.2 Lethenteron reissneri
AAGTCATTATTTCCATAGGGATATACAGTACAAGCAATGTAAGTGTTGCTTCACATGTTATTTCTAATCGCAATGTTTACGGAGTAAAAATGTGCAAGTAATGTAATTCAGCCGTACAAAGTACTTTTCGTGCTTCTTGTATTTGGTATTAACATTTTGGAGCCTTGTGTGTGTGTTGTTTTTGTGTCTCAAGCTTCCTGAAACAAATAGACTGCTTGGAGTTTTTGGAGAATTTCACTTCACGTGGATTGTCGAGTGTCCAACAGCTGATGAACGTCACTCTGCAGGCAAGTTCCTACGGACGCTTTCACGCAAACTACGCGTGTTTTTTAACGAATACAGGATTGGGATTTATTTCTAAGTTTTTCTGCAACATAAAAAAATGCACAAAGAAGCTTGGAGAAGATGGAAGGTTGGAATTAAACTTGTAAAGAGTTAATGCGTGTGTAGGTGAGGGTGAGTGGTGAGGGTGAGTGGTGAGGGTGAGTGGTGAGCGTGAGTGGTGAGGGAGAGGGGTGAGTGGTGAGGGAGAGGGGTGAGCGTGAGTGCTGAGTGGTGAGGGTGAGTGGTGAGGGTGAGTGGTGAGTAGTGAGGATTGTAGTGCCACAAGAGGGGGCTCTGGGACCCTAGGCAGAGAAGCCCTTGGCGGCAGGCGCTAGGATCCCAGGCCCCCAGACAGCTAAGCCCCTTGGTGCCACCAGGGGGGGGGGCTGTGTGTGCTCTGTGGGATACCTGGGGGCGCACACAACCCCACCCCTCGTTGGGCACGAGGCATAAAAGGGCAGCTCCCTGGCCGATCAGGGCCAGTCGCAGGTCAAGACCCGCAGCCAGCCAGCTTCGGACCCTGTACCCCCTCGTCACCGCTTGTCCTTTGTAAGGGCCGGACGCTGTGAGGGCCAGTGGTGGTACTCTGGGACTCCCGGCTCTACGGCCTTGTGAGGCGAGTTCCGAGGGAAGCCAGAGGTCCAGACCCGCACCTTGGCTGGGTCGGTCAGGTAGCCTCCCCTAGGGGGATTGTAGCCGGAGGACCCCAGAGCATAGCCAGAGTAGTGTACCTAGGCAGTGTACCTAGGCTGTCTACCTAGGCTGTGTATCTAGGCTGTGTACCTAGGCTGTGTCGCTAGGCTGTGTACCTAGGCTGTGTCGCTAGGCTGTGTACCTAGACTGTCTACCTAGGCTGTGTACCTAGGCTGTGTACCTAGGCTGTGTACCTAGGCTGTAACAGAGTATCAGGACTGTTGGAGTGTTGTATTGTAATAAAGAAGTTACCTCTACAAGTGTCTTCGGAACCCATTACACGTGGATACCGAAACATGCAAATAAGAAACATTGACAACTGCAAAAAAGTAGATGGGCTTGGGCAAGGGCACATCACTGGACTGCATTGTGGCTGGGAAACAAGACCGGTGTTGGAGTGGCATCCAAAGTAGAGCACACATCACCAAGATGACCACCACAGAGATTCGAGTTGTGAGAAGATTAGTTCGTGTGTAGTTGATAGATGGATCGTGGTCACATAGCTCGAGTGAGGAGGCTGAGGAGTCCTGATCCAGTAGTGGGTACAAAACAAACACATTCCTCCTGCGGAGGGAGCGGGTAGGAACGTTGGGTTGCTCGGTCAATGGCCAACTGTGAGGGCGGGCACAAGCCGGCGTGAGTAGGTGAAACGTTGAGTTTTATAAGGGCACCACGGGGTGACCAGCCCCTCCCCATCCTCCCCTCCCCTCCCCACCCAGCCCCTCCCCACCCTCTCCACCCAGCCCCTCCCCACCCTCCCCACCCAGCCCCTCCCCACCCTCCCCACCCAGCCCCTCCCCACCCTCCCCCCCAGCCCCTCCCACCCAGCCCCTCCCCTCCCCACCCAGCCCCACCCACCCCACCCAGCCCCTCCCCACCACACCCTCCCCACCCAGCCCCTCCCCTCCCCACCCTCCCCTCCCCACCCAGCCCCACCCCTCCCATTTTGGATGCACGACGGACAGACACAATAATCCCCTGTGGGCTGGTGGAACCAGGTGGTTCCTACCGGTAATACCGACTGATTTTGTACATTAATTGCTCTGAGGAATACACGTCGTCAGAAATTTGAAGAATGTTGTATCGTACACTATGGGAACCTCATTTGCCAGTAAAAATATCATAATTGTTTTTTTACCCTTCTATCTGGCAACAAAACTGACACCTTTTTACAAGGAGGCATGTTTGTATAGACCGCAATACTTGTCTCGGGTGTGGACCAATCAACTTCAGGGACAGTGCACATTATCAGAGTTATGTCTTTTGTTTGCATTATGACTGCAAGGTATTGCGGTCTATACAAACATGACTCCTTGTAAAAAGGTGTCAGTTTTGTTGCCAGATAGAAGGGTAAAAAACCAATTATCAATGTTGTATCGCTGAACACAAGTTGGTGTCGATTTAAAGCTTTCGTGACTGCAGGGATTCATCTTCTTGGTTCTTTCGGTAAAGTCACGTAGAAGGGAAGTAATAAAATAATAAAAATAAAACATAATAAAATTTTATTATGTTTTATTTTTATTATTTTATTACTTTTATTATGTTTTATTTTTATTATTTTATTACTTCCCTTCTACGTGACTTTACCGAAAGAACCAAGAAGACAAGTTGGTGTGTGTGTGTGTGCATATTTTCTGTGTTTCGCTGGATTTTAGGACTTGGATGAACTGGGAGTCCCAGAAGCCAAAAAGCGACTGCTGCTGAGTGGAATCGAAGAGCATCGCGTGTCGACCACGATCTCCAGCGAGACGACGCTGCAGCGCTCGTCCAGTGAAGAGACAGTCCACCTCAGCTCCGAAGACGACGACGATGACGGCATCGACACCAAGGACGGCATCCGTGCCAAAGTGTTCCCAGCGCTGCGGCCCTCTGGCAGGAATCTGTCCTCTGTCGGCAATCGGTATCGCAAAAGCAGCATTGCCAAATACAATTTGCGAGCGTACGCTCGCCAAGCCGTTGCCCTTCCTCGTGCTGGCAGCTGGGGAGGCAGTAGCAGCCTGGAGGTGCCCAGGAGCAAGATGCCAAAATTGTCTTCATGCTCTGACATCGAAGAAGAAGAAGAGGGGCTGGAGTGAGGAGAGGAGGGGGGTGATAGATGGATGATGGTGGGAGGTTGTGTGGGCCGTGGGATGCACTTTGTATGAAAAGCCCTTGGGGTAAATAAGCTGGTGTCTTTTGATTTAAAGCTTTCGTGACTGCAGGGATTCATCTTCTTGGTTCTTTCAGTAAAGTCACGGTCGACAGCCCTGTTCTCCACCTGAGAACGGCTGCTTGCGTTGTGGCCGAAACGTCGTGAGAATTATTTTATGATGTATTATTTTATTATTTCCCTTCTACGTGACTTTACCGAAAGAACGACGTTTCGGCCAGAACGCAAGCAGCCGTCCTCAGGTGAAGAACAGGTCTGTCGAGAAAACAGAGTCTGTTTTTATTTATTATTATTTTATTTCCATTCTACGTGACTTTACCGAAAGAACCAAGAAGATGAATCCCTGCAGTCACGAAAGCTTTAAATCGAAATTCCTTTGAGCTTGCTTGCATAGTTTTTTTTTTACAGAATGCAGTCAATAAATATAAAGCAGCATCTTGGCTTTACTACCCAAGGCAGGAACTTGTCTCTTCCAAGAAAGAAGTGAATGACTTGTCAGTTTTGTTCCTACTTAATTTTGGAGCTTTCGTGACTGCAGGAAATATTCTTTGGTTTTTTCGGTAAAGTCACGTATAAAGATAAAACGTGCCGTTTAAGTCATCTGGAGTTGAAATATACAACACGTTTTGTTTCCATGCAGAGGAGATAGCCATGTTCAGAGCCATGTGCTTTTTTGTTGTGTTGCATTTGCTCGACTGTTAAAAGATCGTTTCAAATTTGCATCTTTGGGAAGGATGAACACGAAGTGGGAAGGTTTTTGCAAAATCAGATGTTCTCATACTCCAGGAGATTGTTGTACGGGGTCTGTCTGCTATAACCTACTTGATAAAAACCCCAAAAATGCCTAAATAAAGTTGATTTGTGACATGTTCCATTCTGCAAAGTTTTATAGACTTTGCTGCTGGTAGCAGATGTAGAGAGAACAACACCTGTCTACACTTCATGTTCATGGAACTGTCTTAAGCGTATATATGCAGTGGGTTTTTTTTAAATCCTTTATATTAAGTTCACTTGCTTGCTTGCTTAGGACCGTGCAAATGTTTTGGTCGTTTTTTAACCCACTTCCCGTGATCCAATCGAGCTGACATTTTGCACACAGACTTGTTGTGCGAGACAATTAATGTTCGTGAAAATTTTTTTCCAAAATTTTACACTTTTTAGGGAATTTTTTTTATAAATATTTAATTACCAAATGCTTAATGGTGGCAGGCAATCATCTGACCCATAGGTGGCAGCCATCTCAAGCCAGAGGACGAGAGGACTCTAGCCGCCACGCATATAAAGGATTTATAGTGAAAAACTTTGTTTTTACGGGTTAATTTTTTGTTACAGGTAGGAACAACAGTTCCCCACTGCCCACCAGGGATTATTTGTCTGTCGTGCATAGCCCCTCCCACCGTGTAGCACGCTCGCGGATTGGTTGAAGTGCGTCACGTGACCGCGAGCTTTCTGCCCAACCAAGTTCCTAGCTGGCCACTGTGAAGGAACGTGATTGTGCTGTGGATTCAGAAACCCGAGTTTGAGGGTGACATCCGAACTGCTGATTGTTTGGGCGCTGACCACTGGTGAAGTACCCGTCTGGTCACTCACTGCCTTCATCTTGGAGTGGATTGAAAAAGGGCTGTGATATTATTGAGCTTTGATTAAAAGCCAAAAACCTTTAAAGTACAATTTGAGGAATTGTTTTTCTGGATAAACCACTCGGAAAAAATATATCCAATGTTTGAGTTTGCATACGGAGCCCAAAACCACCTGTACGTTTTGCAATGTGCTTTATATTTTGTAGCAATCGCTGCCTTTCATGTAAACTGGTACCAGGTGCATACAGCGCATGGGAACGTTCAATTCGAATGTGCAATTCCCTGGAATAGCTACAGTATTGATTTGTTTAAACAAGTTTTGACAATAAAAAAAACTCTCTTTGAACCGTTAACACGATCTTTTCTGACGGTGTGTTTTTTAATCCAACGTGGCGCGATAGAAATATTTTATTTGCCTTACACGGGTTGATATTGACGGAGCACAGGCGAGTATCACTTTGACGCTGTGGTGGATTGAGCGCAGATGTTTGCGTCGGGGGTAGCTGAGCGAATCGCCGTGTGGTAATGATGCCTCCATATGTGTCAACCGGGATGTTCTGTTCTGGATCGCAAACAACAAAGTACCTAACACTCACACACACCTAAACACACACCTACACACACACACACCTACACACTCACACACCTACACACACCTAACACTCACACACACCTAACACTCACACACACCTAACACTCACTCACACCTAACACTCACTCACACCTAACACTCACACACACCTAACACTCACACACACCTAACACTCACACACACCTAACACTCACACACACCTAACACTCACACACACCTAACACTCACACACACCTAACACTCACTCACACCTAACACTCACACACACCTAACACTCACACACACCTAACACTCACACACCTAACACACACACCTAACACTCACACACACCTAACACTCACACCTAACACTCACTCACACCTAACACTCACACACACCTAACACTCACACACACCTAACACACACACACACCTAACACTCACACACACCTAACACTCACACACACCTAACACTCACACACACACACACCTAACACTCACACACACCTAACACTCACACACCTAACACTCACACACACCTAACACTCACACACACCTAACACTCACTCACACCTAACACTCACACACCTAACACTCACACACACCTAACACTCACACACACCTAACACTCACACCCACCTAACACACACACACACCTAACACACACACACCTAACACTCACACACACCTAACACTCACACACCCCTAAACTCACACACCTAACACTCACACACACACCTAACACACACCTAACACTCACACACACCTAACACACACACACACCTAACACACACACACCAACACTCACACACACTAACACTCACACACACCTAACACTCACACACACCTAACACTCACACACACCTAACACTCACACACCTAACACACACAACACCTAACACTCACACACCTAACACTCACACACACCTAACACTCACACACACCTAACACTCACACACACCTAACACTCACACACACCTAACACACACACACCAACTCACACACCTAACACTCACACACACCTAACCTATACCACACTACACTCACACACCTAACACTCACACCACACCTAACACACACACACACCTACACACTCACACACACCTAACCACACACACAACCTAACACTCACACAACCTACAACTCACACACACCTAACACTCACACACACCTAACACTCACACACACCTAACACACACATCACACCTACCACTCCACACACCTAACCACTCACACACACCTAACACTCACACACACCTAACACTCACACACACCTAACACACCTCACACACCTAACACTCACCACACACCTAACACTCACACACACCTAACACACACAACACCTAACATCACACACACCTAACACACACACACACCTAACACTCACACACACTAACACTCACACACACCTAACACATCACACACACCTAACACTCACACACACTAACACACACCACACCTACCTCACACACACCTAACATCACACACACCCTAACACTACACACACACCTACCAACACACCCTAACACTCACACACACTAACACTCACACACACCTAACACTCCACACACTAACACTCAACACACCTAACACACACACCACCCTAACACTCACACACACCTAACACTCACACACACCTAACACTCACACACACCTAACCACTCACACACACCTAACACTCACACACCTAACACTCACCACACACCTAACACACACACACACCTAACACTCACACACACCTAACACACACACACACCTAACACTCACACACACCTAACACACACACACACACCTAACACTCACACACACCTAACACTCACACACACCTAACACTCACACCTAACACACACACACACCTAACACTCACACACACCTAAACACACACACACCTAACACTCACACACACCTACACACACACACACCTACACACACCTAACACTCACACACACCTAACACTCACCACACCTAACACTCACACACACCTAACACTACACACACACCTAACACTCACACACACCTAACACACACACACACCTAACACTCACACACACCTAACACTCACACACCTAACACTCACACACACCTAACACACACACACCTAACACTCACACACCTAACACACACACCTAACACTCACACACACCTAACACTCACACACACCTAACACTCACACACACCTAACACTCACACACCTAACACTCACACACACCTAACACTCACACACACCTAACACCACACACACCTAACACTCACACACACCTAACACTCACACACCTAACACTCACACACACCTAACACACACACACACCTAACACTCACACACACCTAACACACACACACACCTAACACTCACACACACCTAACACACACACAACCTACACACACCTAACACTCACACACACCTAACACTCACACACACCTAACACTCACACACTAACACACACACACCTAACACTCACACACACCTAACACCACACACCTAACCTCACACACACCTAACACACACACACAACTAACACACACACCTAACACACACACACACACCTAACACACACCACACCTAACACTCACACACACTAACACACACACCTAACACTCACAACACCCTAACACTCACCACAGGTGACTGATGATGAGCGCGAGCGGCGCTTTGTAAACTCGCCTTCATCGTCTCCCTCGCCGACTCGCCGAGTGTTTGTGTTGTTGTTGGAAACGGTCCCGACGTCAAATTGAAGCTTGGACGGGCGAGCCAAGGGAAGTTCCAGCAGCGGAAGAAGCTCGTCACGTTGCAGACACCGAGTGACGCGTACCACGTGACAGAGACGCCAACTCCCACGTGCCCTTGAATGCCCCTTCTCGGTTCAAGCGGCGGCCCGTTCTACACGCACAAAAGTGTGATTTTGATGATGAACGAACGAAGGAGCAACGAATAAACAAAACCCGGACGACGCCATGGCAAATCAGAGTTCCTGTCTGCTGCCAATTCTCGTCGGCATCTCTCGCGCAACGCGGATCGCACTGCGCGCGTTCCTCGTCCGTGCCGGCCACATGGTTGATATCGGCAATAACGACGGAGCGAGACACGGAGCGAGATAAAATAGCCGCCTCCTATAATGTACGCTTCAACTAAAAAACAAGTATAACCCGTAAAAACAAAGTTTTTCACTATAAATCCTTTATATGCGTGGCCGCTAGAGTCCTCTCGTCCTCTGGCTTGAGATGACTGCCACCTATGGGTCAGATGATTGCATGCCACCATTAAGCAATTGGTAATTAAATGTATTTTTGTCCTAAAAAGTGTGTGTCAGTGTGTGTGTCAGGCTGTGTGTCAGTGTGTGTGTCAGTGTGGCGAGGAGTGGTGGTGCAGCGGTTAGCGCGCTGCACTACGAACCTGGATCCCCGAGTTATATTCCCGCTCACGGCCAAAACCAGCGACGATTACCTGAACCGGCACTGCGCCTCCCCCGGGTCGACTCAGCCTCAAATGAGTACCTGGTGCGGTGTGTAAACATCGCCACTGGGGAGATAAAGGCGGCCGGGCGTGGTGCTGGCCTCCCACCCCCTCCTCCACCGTTCCGGCCTTATAGGTGCTCGCTAACAGCACTTGCCCCAACAGCCTGTGCAGGCTACACGGGTGATCTTTGTCTTTGTGTCTTTGGCGCGCGCCCTCGTTGCCTGCGTCCCCAGAGACACTGCCCCCTCCTCCACGATCGGCGTCGTATTGCGCCTTTTGGCGTCATCTGGTCCAACCCATGTGAGACTAGGCTCTAAGGAAAGCTGTCTCGGGTGTGGACCAATCAACTTCAAGGACCATGTGAGACTAGGCTCTAAGGAAAGCTGTCTCGGGTGTGGACCAATCAACTTCAAGGACCATGTGAGACTCGGCTCTAAGGAAAGCTGTCTCGGGTGTGGACCAATCAACTTCAAGGACAGTGCGTACATTATCAGAGTTGTGTTTTTTGTTTGTATTATGACTGGAGGTATTGTGGTCTATGCAAACATGACTCCTCGTAAAAAGGTGTCAGTTTGTTGCCAGAAGGGTAAAAAACCAATTATCATATTTTTACTGGCAAATGAGGTCCCCATAGTGTAGATGTTTGCCCCGAGCTCTCATACTCTGATGGTGGATTGTCTTTGAGTTGTGCGCCTTTTGGCGTCTTCTGGTCCAACCCATGTGAGACTGGGCTCTAAGGAAAGCTGGCGGGGGCAAGAGGTGGGCGTGGCTTGGCTTGGCTGGGGTAAGAGGTGGGCGTGGCTTGGCGGGGGAGATTGCAGTGACCCAAACCTTTGAGGGCTACGTCAACCTGGGCAATTATATCCACTGGGATGTGTTTGGGGCGACTGCAAAATTCAGCCCTCTAGCTAGTGTAGTGTAGTATGGAGGTATGACGTCATACGCGCTGAGGTGCGATGACGTCATGTCGTTGTGGGAGCCCAGGATGGTGAGCGGTTGAAGAGAGCCGAAGAGACAGCCAGGGGTAGTGCTCAAGAAGTCTGTAGAAGCCGGCTGTAGTTACGGGAGGTGCTGCTCTCCTTGGTCGGAAGGTGTTGGCTGAACCCCTGTCCTGACTCGAGTGTGAGAGCCCTTAGAGACAGCCCAGGCTAGCAGCAGATAGAGCCAAGGGTCCACGTGAAGGACCGGGTGTAGGGCACCTACCCCTGGTGTTACTTACCACCTTCATTGTTAATAAACCGGCGCAAGCCCTTACCTGAAGACCTGCCTCCACGTCGTCATTCACTACACAACACAATGTGGGACATCGATGTACACAGATATGAACAAGATCAGCAGACAAGACGTCTTTCATTTATTCGGTCTCTCCACGAAACAAAGGAACGTTTTACACAAAATATAAATCCCACGGCCTTCTGCGAGTCCATGACTACTACAGCATTGGTTCAGTGCAAGGCAGCTGTGGATCGGTTCTTGTGCACGATGTCTCAACAGCAGTCAGGGCTTGCTTCAACCCACGGTTGTCAACATCCAGACGTTAATCAGAAGGACCATGTCTTGTCCTAGTTCACCAACATAAGACGTCATACAAAATCCTAATTAGCGTTGGGTAGAATGTATCTACTCAATGTGCTCTGCCTTGTAACTGAATACAAAATTGTAAAAAAAATGCGTTTTCAATGTGCTCTTAAAATTACCTCCTTGCTATGAAAGAATTCAGACTTTACATATTTCATTTATCGATCTCTCCACGAAACAAAGGAATGTTTTAAACTATAACCATCACGGCCTTCTGGGAGTGCATCATTGATTCAGTGCAAGCCACCTATGGACCCTTATTGGTGCACAGCGTCTCAACAGCAGCCGGGCTTGCTTCAACCAATGGTTATGAACCTCCAGACAAGGAGCATTTCTCGTCCTAGATGACAAAGTCTCTGTCAACACGTAATACAAAATTATAATTCGTGTTGTAGAGAATGTATCTCCTCTACGTGTAACTTTTAAGCGTTATGCCTTGTAACTGACGGATAATCCGAGTGTGCTCGCTATTTCAAATACGATGAGTTGCTCCAGAGACAGATGCTTCCTGAAACACAAAAATACCCTTTGACCTGTATCACAAATCAACGGGTCTCACCTGAGTTATCTGTACAGGTTACTTGCAAAACACACTGTGTCCTAACATCACTTATTCAATGTTTGACCCTTGTAAATAAAATGTTGCATGTACACACAACATCAAACAAGTGTTCATTCTAAATTGACGGGCATTTTAACATAATTTCATTACTGCAGTGAAATACACTGCATCAGATAACATCTTATTAAGAAGTTATTTTTAAAAAAATGCACTGTCTGCCTAACAGTGGATGTAAAACATACTTTTGTGTCATTCAACACGAGGCCATTGCATGCTGGCGTCCAAGTCAAAATGTAGCAATATCTAAACATCGTGAATGCTTGAGGGCTTGTTGGCTCTCGCTCCTGGTCAGGGATCTACCCAACACACAGGTCCACAAAGATTGGCCGCGCTTACCCTGCAGGTTGAACCTAGGAACTGAGTGTTCAACTTCGCATTATTTTCATTAAAGGCCTGTGACAAAGGTGCATCTATTGGAGCGACATCGTCTCAAGCCGACACATCTACCGGGTAACCATTTCACTTTGTATTGTCTCGGAGGAAGTCCACCCACACCTCCACTTCCACAAACTGCTGGGAGTTGCCTCGCTCTGCCTCAGTCAGAATTCTCCTCCTGCTTCACGTTGCCACCATCGATGTGAAGGTCCCATTTTGGAGTTGAACCTTCATCTTCACATTTTACCTTCACTTCTTCGCACTTCACCATCACTTCTTCATATCCCACCTTCACCTCTTCATATTTCACCTTGATACCTTTAAAAGTGTCCAAGCTGGGATATTCTTCCGGTTCTTGTTTGATGAGGGATGGGCTCATTGCAGCACTTTGACTTTCACAAGCTGATTTCAGACTCCAGTCCTTGTGGATCTTCTGATGCGTGTGTCTTCTCTGGTGGACTTGAAGATTGGAAGAATCTGAAAACGCCTTTCCACACACACTGCACTTGAAGGGTTTCTCTCCCGTGTGTGTTCTCTGGTGTGCTACAAGAGTAGATGACTGTGAAAATGCATTCCCACACACACTGCACTTGAAGGGGTTCTCTCCCGTGTGAGTTCTCTGGTGTTTTACAAGAGTAAATGACTTTGCAAACGCCTTCCCACACACACTGCACTTAAAGGGTTTCTCTCCCGTGTGTGTTCTCTGGTGTTTTACAAGAGTAAATGACTTTGCAAACGCATTCCCACACACACTGCACTTAAAGGGTTTCTCTCCTGTGTGTGTTCTCTGGTGTGTTACAAGAGTAGATGAAAGTGCAAACGACTTCCCACACACACTGCACTTAAAGGGTTTCTCTCCTGTGTGTGTTCTCTGGTGTGTTATAAGAGTAGATGACTGTGCAAACGCCTTCCCACACACACTGCACTTGAAGGGGTTCTCTCCTGTGTGTGTTCTCTGGTGTATTACGAGATGATATAAAACAGAAAACGCCTTCCCACACAGAGTACACTTGAAGGGTTTCTCTCCCGTGTGTGTTCTCTGGTGTATTATAAGAGCAGATGACTTTGCAAACGCCTTCTCACACACACTGCACTTGAAGGGTTTCTCTCCCGTGTGTGTTCTCTGGTGTGTTACAAGAGTAGATGAAAGTGCAAACGCCTTCCCACACACACTGCACTTAAAGGGTTTCTCTCCCGTGTGAGTTCTCTGGTGTTTTACAAGAGTAAATGACTTTGCAAACGCCTTCCCACACACACTGCACTTAAAGGGTTTCTCTCCTGTGTGTGTTCTCTGGTGTTTTACAAGAGTAAATGACTTTGCAAACGCATTCCCACACACACTGCACTTAAAGGGTTTCTCTCCCGTGTGTGTTCTCTGGTGTGTTACAAGAGTAGATGAAAGTGCAAACGCCTTCCCACACACACTGCACTTGAAGGGTTTCTCTCCCGTGTGTGTTCTCTGGTGTGTTATGAGAGAAGATGACTGTGCAAATGCCTTTCCACACACACTGCACTTGAAGGGTTTCTCTCCCGTGTGTGTTCTCTGGTGTATTACGAGATGATATAAAACAGAAAATGCCTTCCCACACAGAGTACACTTGAAGGGTTTCTCTCCCGTGTGTGTTCTCTGGTGTATTATAAGAGCAGATGACTTTGCAAACGCCTTCTCACACACACTGCACTTGAAGGGTTTCTCTCCCGTGTGTGTTCTCTGGTGTGTTACAAGAGTAGATGAAAGTGCAAACGCCTTCCCACACACACTGCACTTGAAGGGTTTCTCTCCCGTGTGTGTTCTCTGGTGTGTTACAAGAGTAGATGACTGTGCAAACGCCTTCCCACACACACTGCACTTGAAGGGTTTCTCTCCCGTGTGTGTTCTCTGGTGTATTATAAGAGCAGATGACTTTGCAAACGCCTTCTCACACACACTGCACTTAAAGGGTTTCTCTCCCGTGTGTGTTCTCTGGTGTATTTTAAGATCAAATGACCGTGCAAATGCCTTCCCACACACACTGCACTTGAAGGGTTTCTCTCCCGTGTGTGTTCTCTGGTGTATTTTAAGATCAAATGACCGTGCAAATACCTTCCCACACACACTGCACTTGAAGGGTTTCTCTCCCGTGTGTGTTCTCTGGTGGATCTGAAGAACTGATGGCCATGCAAACGTCTTCCCACACACACTGCACTTGAAGGGTTTCTCTCCCGTGTGTGTTCTCTGGTGCTGTGTCAATTTTCCAGTCGGATCCGTGCTGTATCCACGCTGGTCGCATTGTTGACTTGTCGTCCCAAGCTGTGCTGAGCGCCTTTGCTCCATCAGACCAAGCGACAGCTGCAGACAGAAACAAATTATATCCACACCACCAACACGTCAGTATCGAGACACAGAGAAATTAAAAAACACAGTCACACGTGACTTACACGTCTATACTTATTCATATATTCATGATGCAGCGAAAAAGTTTCCTAAATTCATCACACGGGCTGCTATTGCACACAATGAGAGGGTGAATGGTCGTAAATATGCCTGGAAGCCCCCGTATCTTCTTAATGAATGTTAACCCAAAACTCCGAGCACACAATTTCGGCTGTCTGGCTACAAAAGAAATATTTATTAGAGCTAAATTCGGCTAACATAGCAAAGGGTGTTGGAAACAATCCTATTTGTGTTATGCAGAAATGCGTAAATTAATACTGGTAGGAACCTCCTGGTTACACCAGCCCACAGGGGATTGTTGTGTCCGTCGTGAAGGGGGGGGGCTGGGTGGAGAGGGTGGAGAGGGTGGGGAGGGGCTGGGTGGGGCTGGGTGGTGGGTGGGAGGGGTGGGGCTGGGTGGGGAGGGGCTGGTCACCCCGTGGTGCCCTTATAAAACTCAATGTTTAACCTACTCACGCCGGCTTGTGCCCGCCCTCACAGTCGGCATATGTGCGGAATACACCACGCCGCCGTTGACCCTGCAGGCCATTGAGCGAGCAACCCGACGTTCCTACCAGCTCCCTCCGCAGCAGCAGGAATGTTGTTCAGTGGCAACTTAGCGGTGTGAAGCCAGGCTCAGATGTCCTTGAATGATGGGATGAACAGATCTGACGTCAGCTGCTGCACGTGTGTGTGCTGTGCTAACTTCCTGTTTCCACTCTTATAAAGAGTTCCAGAGGAAAACTAAAATAAACTATTGTTTTGATACAACCTCCGTGTTCATCAGAGTTAATATACTTTACACTGTCACACACTGCCCGGTTTCTCCCTCCACATTCAGCGTCTTTGACAGACAGACATTGACACACGTAGTCTTGGTTCTTTCGGTAAAGTCACGTAGATAGGAAATAAAAATAACAGATCATGAAATTAAATTAAATAAACACCACGTGTGTTGCGATCGAAACGTCGTGGGTTTATTCTTTATTTGCAATTTTTTATTATATTTAACATTATTATCTGTTATTTTTTTAAATCTCCGTGACTTCACCGAAAGAACCAAGAATATGAATTGCTGCAGTTACGAAAGTTTTAAGTCAAAACATTGACACACGCGTTCACAAAACCCCACCCACCTTGTTGTTGTGGGCAGGTAGCTTCTGTAAACAAGAGCGGTACAGCAGCTCAAGCGGGCTTGGCCTGGTAAAAAAACGAAAAGAAAAACTGCGTTAATATCTACAATAAACCAAAGTGACAAAGTAGCGAGCCGCGTGAAGACAAATTAAACTTAAGGGAGGGAATTAAAGCAAACGCGACCAGGCGAGGGCAGGAGGCAAGGCCCCGCGTGTCTAGGCCCCGCGTTGTAAAGTTCCAACTTGGACATCGATTCACAAGCTGCTGCTGCTCTATTGGCATCCCTACGAGAGAGAGAGCGAGGCTCTAGCTTGGTAAACAACAATAACAACAACCACAACAAGCACAACAACAACAACCACAACAACCGCGATGAGAATTTCTCACCTCGGATTTCACTGCACGCGCGAAGCTGCAGCCTGTGACGTCACGCGGCAGCAGGTGACATGACGTCACTCCCGGGGTACCAGCAACAGCCCCTCCCACAACGAGTGGCGACTCTAACGGACGTCATTAATACATTATGTTAATGTGTGGCGATCGAAACGTCGTGGGTTTTATGCTTTAATAAGCGACTTTACCGAAAAAGCCTAAGAGCATGAATCATTGCAGTCACGAAAGCTTCAAATCTAGAATTTAATAAGTGACTTTTTCCGAGAAAAGCCTAACAGTATGAATCATTGCAGTCACGAAAGCTTCAAATCTACAATTTAATAAGCGACTTGACCGAAAAAAGCCTAAGAGTATGAATCATTGCAGTCACGAAAGCTTCAAATCTACAATTTAATAAGCGACTTGACCGAAAAAAGCCTAAGAGTATGAATCATTGCAGTCACGAAAGCTTCAAATCTACAATTTAATAAGCGACTTGACCGAAAAAAAGCCTAAGAGTATGAATCATTGCAGTCACGAAAGCTTCAAATCTACAATTTAATAAGCGACTTGACCGAAAAAAGCCTAAGAGTATGAATCATTGCAGTCACGAAAGCTTCAAATCTACAATTTAATAAGCGACTTGACCGAAATAAGCCTAAGAGTATGAATCATTGCAGTCACGAAAGCTTCACATCTGGAACTCATCATGGATGTGGCTGAACGTCACCGTGTAGGAGCCCAGCGCGTGACACCTTCACGCGCTGGGCGAGTGGCGCAGTCTCGCTTCCCATGCGAGAGGTCGCGGGTTCGATCCCCGCGTCCTCCACAGGCGAATATATTTTGTTAAATCCTTTATATTCAGTTCACTTGCTTGCTTGCTTAGGACCGTGCAAACCTTTCGGTCGTTTTTTAACCCACTTCCCGTGATCCAATCGAGCTGACATTTTGCACACAGACTCGTTGTGCGTGACAATTAATGTTCGTGGAAAAAAATGTCCAAAATTTTACACTGTTTAGGGAAAACAAATTAAATATTTAATTACCAATTGCTTAATGATGGCAGGCAATCATCTGACCCATAGGTGGCAGCCATCTCAAGCCAGAGGACGAGAGGACTCTAGCCGCCACACATATAAAGGATTTAGAGTGAAAAACTTTGTTTTTACGGGTTATACTTATTTTACATTTATTCAAATAGAAAACGTTACACATTTGGTGAGTCCATTGGGCAAGGCACTGACCGCTTGATTGGGATTTGCTGTTTATTAAAAGAAACATTGTTGATCGAAATTTTGCTTTCATGGCTTTATTTTGGTGATTTCGAAAAGTGTATTGGTTTAGCCATGTTTGTTTGTTGTAGTACAGAGTTAGACTGATGGCCATAATCTAAGTTGTCTTATTGTTGTGGTTGTTGTTGTTGTTTGACTTGCATCCCACTGGGATATTTGCACACAGCGTTGGTGTGTACGGTGTTTTTTTCTGCAATATTTTGCTGTCTTTTCTTGGATTTTCTGTTTGCTCTTAGTCACATATAGTCACTTTGAGATGTTTTTTTTCATGTCTTTGTTTTTTGTTTGTTGCGGTTGCACCCGATTCAAGAGCCGAATGGCTCACATGGCTACACCTAATACATGAACTTGAACTTGAAAGCTTCATATCTAGAACTCATTCATGGATGTGGCTGAACGTCACCGTGTAGGAGCCCAGAGCTTGACACCTTCACACGCTGGGCGAGTGGCGCAGTCTCGCTTCCCATGCGAGAGGTCGCGGGTTCGATCCCCGTGTTCTCCACAGGCGATGCGTTCACTTCTCTTACACACTCGTGGCAATGATCACCGTCAATCTATTACAAATGTTTCCATAAGTTTCAACCTCCCACCCCCCCACATTCAGACTCTGTCTTCTCGACAGAGAACAGGTCTGTCGAGAAGACAGAGTCATTCAGACGCTGTCTTCTCGACAGAGAACAGGTCTGTCGAGAAGACAGAGTCATTCAGACTCTGAGACCCATAGAATCACTCACACACACAGAGCGAGCCATAGACTCATCACACACACAGAGCCATAGACTCACTCACACACAGAGACCCATAGACTCACTCACACACAGAGAGAGAACCATAGACTTATCATCACACAGAGAGGGCCATGGACTCATCACTCACACACAGAGAGCCATAGACTCATGACACAGAGACCCATAGACTCACTCACACACACAGAGCGAGCCATAGACTCATCACACACACAGACCCATAGACTCACTCATACAGAGAGGCACAGACTCTCACACACACACAGACCCATAGACTCACTCACACACAGAGAGAGCCATGGACTCATCACACACACAGACCCATAGACTCACACACACAGAGAGCCATAGACTCACTCACACACACAGACCCATAGACTCACTCACACACACAGACCCATAGACTCACTCACACAGAGAGCCATAGACTCACTCACACACAGAGACCCATAGACTCACTCACAGAGAGAGAGAGCCATAGACTCACAGATGGTGGGTGGTGATGGTGGGTGGTGATGGTGGTGATGGTGGTGATGGTGGTGGTGGTGATGGTGGTGACAGTGGTGGTGGTGGTGGTGGTGATGATGGTGGTGATGATGGTGGTGATGGTGATGGTGGGTGGTGGTGGTGGTGGTGTTGATGGTGGTGGTGGTGATGATGGTGGTGGTGGTGATGGTGGTGGTGGTGATGGTGGTGATGGTGGTGATGGTGGTGATTATGGTGGTGATCGTGGTGGTGATGATGGTGGTGGTGATTGTGGTGATGATGGTGGTGATGATGGTGGTGATGATGGTGGTGATGGTGGTGATGGTGGTGATGATGATGGTGGTGGTGGTGATGGTGGTGATGATGGTGGTGATGGTGGTAGTGGTGATGGTGGTGATGACGATGATGGTGATGGTGGTGGTAGTGATGATGGTGGTGATGATGGTGATGGTGGTCATGATGGTGGTGATGATGGTGGTGATGGTGGTGATGATGCTGGTGATGGTGATGATGATGGTGGTGATGATGATGGTGGTGATGATGGTGATGGTAGTGGTGGTGGTAGTGATGGTGGTGGTAGTGATGATGGTGATGGTGGTGGTAGTGATGGTGATGATGGTGGTGATGGTGGTGATGATGATGGTGGTGATGGTGGTGATGATGGTGGTGATGGTAGTGGTGGTGATGGTGGAGATGGTGATGGTGGTGATGATGGTGGTGATGGTGATGATGGTGATGGTGGTGTTAGCGATGGTGGTGATGCTTTTGATGATGTTGGTGATGATGGTGGTGATGGTGATGGTGGTGATGGTGGTGATGATGATGGTGGTGATGATGATGGTGGTGATGATGATGGTGGTGATGGTGGTGATGATGATGGTGGTGATGATGGTGGTGATGATGGTGGTGGTGGTGATGGTGGTGGTGGTGATGATGGTGATGGTAGTGGTGGTGGTAGTGATGGTGGTGGTAGTGATGATGGTGATGGTAGTGATGGTGGTGATGGTGGTGGTAGTGATAGTGGTGATGGTGGTAGTGATGGTGATGATGGTGGTGATGGTGGTGATGATGGTGGTGATGGTGGTGATGGTAGTGGTGGTGATGGTGGAGATGGTGGTGTTAGCGATGGTGGTGATGCTTTTGATGATGATGGTGATGATGGTGGTGATGGTGGTGATGATGGTGGTGATGGTGGTGATGGTGGTGATGGTGATGATGGTGATGGTGGTGATGATGATGGTGGTGATGATGATGGTGGTGATGGTGGTGGTGATGGTGGTGGTGGTGATGATGGTGGCGGTGATGGTGGTGGTGGTGACGATGGTGGTGATGATGGTGGTGGTGATGGTGGTGATGGTGGTGGTGATTGATTGACCGTGGGAGAAATGTTATAGCGGTGTCATAATCGTTTATAAAAGGAGGTTTTAAAAGTTGCAACACATTAAACAAAAAATTGAATGGAGGGGAGAATTGGTAGCTCGGATAGGCGAGCAATGCCCGGTCAGAGTGGAATTGGTAGAGCGGATAAGGGCCACAGTTTGATTTGCACCGCTTTATTAATTGTGTGTGTGTCCGTGTGTGTGTACGTGTGTGTGTGTACGTGTGTGTGTACGTGTGTGTGTGTACGTGTGTGTGTTCACGTGTGTGTGTACGTGTGTGTATACGTGTGTGTGTACGTGTGTGTGTGTACCTGTGTATGTGTACGTGTGTGTACGTGTGTGTGTGTACGTGTGTGTGTGTACGTGTGTGTGTACGTGTGTGTGTGTACGTGTGTGTGTTCACGTGTGTGTACGTGTGTGTGTACGTGTGTGTGTGTGTACGTGTGTGTGTGTGTACGTGTGTGTGTGTACGTGTGTGTGTGTACGTGTGTGTGTGAACGTGTGTGTGTGTGTACGTGTGTGTGTGTACGTGTGTGTGTACGTGTGCGTGTGTACGTGTGTGTGTGTGTACGTGTGTGTGCGTGTACGTGTGTGTATGCGTACGTGTGTGTGTATGTGTGTGTGTACGTGTGTGTGTGTGTGTACGTGTGTGTGTGTACGTGTGTGTGTGTACGTGTGTGTGTGTACGTGTGTGTGTGTACGTGTGTGTGTGTACGTGTGTGTGTGTACGTGTGTGTGTGTAACGTGTTGTGACGTGTGTGTGTGTACGTGTGTGTGTGTACGTGTGTGTGTACGTGTGCGTGTGTACGTGTGTGTGTGTGTACGTGTGTGTGCGTGTACGTGTGTGTATGCGTACGTGTGTGTGTACGTGTGTGTGTACGTGTGTGTGTGTGTGTACGTGTGTGTGTGTACGTGTGTGCGTACGTGTGTGCGTACGTGTGTGCGTACGTGTGTGCGTACGTGTGTGTGTACGTGTGTGTGTACGTGTGTGCTGCTATAGTTAAATCCCCATTTAGTGGTGATGGTGGTGATGGTGATGATGGTGATGGTGGTGATGATGGTGATGATGGTGATGGTGGTGATGGTGGTGATGATGGTGATGATGGTGGTGATGGAGATGGTGGTGGTGGTGATTGTGGTGGTGATGGTGGTGGTGATGGTGGTGGTGATGGTGGTGGTGATGATGGTGGTGGTGGTGATGGTGGTGCTGATGGTGGTGACGGTGTTGCTGATGGTGGTGACGGTGTTGCTGATGGTGGTGACGGTGGTGGTGATGGTGGTGGTGATGGTAGTGATGGTGGTGGTGATGGTGGTGGTGGTGGTGATGGTGGTGGTGATGGTGGTGATGGTGATGATGGTGATGGTGGTGGTGATGGTGATGATGGTGGTGATGGTGGTGGTGATGGTGATGATGGTGGTGGTGGTGGTGATGGAGATGGTGGTGGTGGTGATTGTAGTGGTGATGGTGGTGGTGATGGTGGTGGTGATGGTGGTGGTGATGATGGTGGTGGTGGTGATGGTGGTGGTGACGGTGTTGCTGATGGTGGTGACGGTGTTGCTGATGGTGGTGACGGTGTTGCTGATGGTGGTGGTGATGGTAGTGATGGTGGTGGTGATGGTGGTGGTGGTGGTGATGGTGGTGGTGATGGTGGTGATGGTGATGATGGTGATGGTGGTGGTGATGGTGATGATGGTGGTGATGGTGGTGGTGATGGTGATGATGGTGGTGGTGGTGGTGATGGAGATGGTGGTGGTGGTGATTGTGGTGGTGATGGTGGTGGTGATGGTGGTGGTGATGGTGGTGGTGATGATGGTGGTGGTGGTGATGGTGGTGGTGACGGTGTTGCTGATGGTGGTGACGGTGTTGCTGATGGTGGTGACGGTGTTGCTGATGGTGGTGGTGATGGTAGTGATGGTGGTGGTGATGGTGGTGGTGGTGGTGATGGTGGTGGTGATGGTGGTGATGGTGTTGCTGATGTTGCTGATGGTGGTGATGGTGGTAGTGATGGTGGTGATGGTGGTGATGTTGGTGGTGGTGATGATGGTGATGGTGATGATGGTGATGATGATGATGATGGTGATGATGGTGGTGATGGTGATGATGATGGTGGTGATGGTGATGATGGTGGTGATGGTGATGATGATGGTGGTGATGGTGATGATGGTGATGATGATGGTGATGGTGGATGGTGGTGATGGTGGTGGTGGTGGTGATGGTGGTGATGGTGGTGATGGTATGGTGATGATGATGGTGGATGGTGATGATGGTGATGATGGTGGTGATGGTGATGGTGGTGATGATGGTGATGATGGTGGTGATGGTGATGATGGTGATGATGATGGTGGTGATGGTGATGATGGTGATGATGGTGGTGATGGTGATGATGGTGATGATGGTGGTGATGGTGATGGTGGTGATGATGGTGATGATGGTGGTGATGGTGATGATGGTGATGATGATGGTGGTGATGGTGATGATGGTGATGATGGTGGTGATGGTGGTGATGGTGATGATGGTGGTGATGGTGGTGATGGTGATGATGGTGGTGATTGTGGTGGTGGTGGTTTAACGTCGTGACACTTGAGATCAGCAAAGGTGACGGTGTTCTTCATTCTGAGGCGAGCGCTTTGTGTTGGCTAGTTTTGGGTTGAGGGTGAATCGAGTCGAGCGAGCTGTTGCAGAATCTTCGCCTAAGCACGGCTGTGCGGTGCAACTCGTTGCGAAGAATCAAGGTTGACAACAAACAGAAATGAATCAAGCGCTCGTGTCGTTCTCACCGTGACGTGGTGCAGTCGCGGGCAAGTTGAGCGAATGAGATACAAACAAAGGAAACTTCAAGAATCAGAATATTTATTTAAACTGCAGGAGGAATCCGATGAGCTCTTAAAGCTCTTTGAACCCCACAGAAATCCAGTCGGGGCAGGGGGTCAGAACGTTGCAACAAACACGAAATACACAAACACGATAGGCGTGCATAGTATAGTAAAGGTGAACACATCACTTCAACATATACACATCGTCGTCATCAGCAAGACATGTTCTATCCACTGCTGGGTGAACGACTCCAGAACACCGTCACCATCCCCCATGACCCCGTGATGCCACACCCGATGGGGGCTGCTTGCACATGAACTGACCTCACCGCTACGTGTCTCACCTTGCACACATTACTAACACACACACAGTGTACACACAGCGTACACACAGTGTACACACAGCGTACACACAGCGTACACACAGCGTACACACACACAGTGTACACACAGTGTACACTGTGTGTGTGTACACACAGTGTACACACAGCGTACACATCACCACCATCATCATCACGAGTCGTTGTCTATCCACTGCTGGGTGAAGGACTCCCTGCACCGTCGATATCCCTGCTGCACGTGAGAGACTTTGGGTGGGGGAGGTCTTTCATCCAGCAGCAGATTGACCATGGCTGCCGCTCGCTGCTGATTTTGCTGATGGTGGTGATGGTGGTGGTGATGGTGGTGGTGATGGTGGTGATGGTGATGGTGGTGATGGTGGTGGTGATGGTGATGGTGGTGGTGATTGTGGTGGTGGTGATTGTGATGGTGGTGATGGTGGTGATGGTGGTGGTGATGGTGGTGGTGATGGTGATGGTGATCATGGTGGTGGTGATGGTGGTGGTGGTGATGATGGTGGTGATGGTGGTGATGGTGGTGGTGATGGTGGTGATGGTGATGGTGGTGATGGTGGTGGTGATGGTGGTGGTGGTGATGGTGGAGAGAGAGAGAGGAAGAGAGAGTTGCGAGGGGAGAGACGGGGCAGACTTTTGACTTTTTAAACAACTTTTAATGCCGCCAGCAGCAGCAACAGCACTGGAGGCGATTCCGATATGAAATGCACAAAGTCACCAGCAAACAAATAAAACAAACGCTACAAATCTATGCGCTATGGCGCTAAAAGCACCGCGCACAACACGAAAGAAAAGTCACGTGGTGGTTGGTGGTGGTGGTCATCGCGCACGCCACGGTGACGAGCGAGCACTTCAGAAGGTGAACACCACGAGGGTGCCGTCCACGCTGGTACAGAGAGGGGCTTGTCCGGCTCCCAAGCGTAGGGACCGGAGTTCAGAGAGAGGTGGATGCAGGAGGGTGTGTGGGTGGCGTAGGTGGAGAGAGTAGAGAGAGAGAGGCAGAGCGAGAGAGAAACAAGGAGTTGGGGAGAGAAATACAAAGGGGAGTGGGGTGGGAGGTAGACAGATGGAGCGAGAAAGGAAGGAAAGAAGGGTACAGTGGAGGGGAGACACGGAGAGACACGGGGAGGAGACACGGGGAGACTATCCTGTTCTGCCAAGCATGACGGATGTGGACCCTGACTCGCTCTTTCCGTGTCCCTACGACCCCAGCCACATCGTGTGCGCGAAGCGCTACACCCATCACGTGGCCAAGTGTAGCCTGACGCACAAGAAGGTGGCGCAGAACATGCGCACGTGCCCACTCAACGCACGCCACCGGATACTGAGGAGTAACGTGGCCGAGCATCTGGCGCAGTGCCCCGACCGGACGGTCGACGCGAGGGGCGGCCGCGTGCGGAGAGAGGAGATGGTCATTCTTGGGTGCCGCAGAGCAGCGGGGAGGCACAGCCGTGCCAGGAGGATTGGGACGCAGAGATGGAAGAAGATGCCGAGAAGCAGCCTTACATCTGGGGAATATCCGCAATGCCCCGCAGTAAGACGACAAGACCGCCACGGGATATGGCCGTGTTCGCCGTGCCCGACTCTCTGCCACCGCTGGCCTCGCCGCGTGAGAGGGAACAGCTTTGCCGCTGGAGCCAGTGGCAGGCAGCTTGCCGCCACGCCTGATGCCACGGGCTCTAAGCACAAGTCTAGCAACGCATGGGCAAGCTGCAAGTCACGAGAAGGTGCTAACCGCTGCACTACCCGCTCTATACACACATGCAGCAGGGCGGTGTGCGTGCGTGATCATTAAGTCCCGACGCTCTGTGTGCCGCCTTTCTTGCAGAGGAGCTGCCTGGAGGACTCGCGCTGGGTGCGAGTTCTCGCGAGATTGGGGGGGGGGGGCAGGAGCGAGTTCTCACGAGATTTGGGGGGGTGCAGGAGCAAGTTCTCGCGAGATTTGGGGAAGGGGGCAGGAGCGAGTTCTCGCGAGATTTGGGGAAGGGGGCAGGAGCGAGTTCTCGCGAGATTTGGGGAAGGGGGAAGGAGCGAGTTCTCGCGAGATTTGGGGAAGGGGGCAGGAGCGAGTTCTCGCGAGATTTGGGGGGGGGGGCAGGAGCGAGTTCTCGCGAGATTTGGGGAAGGGGGCAGGAGCGAGTTCTCGCGAGATTTGGGGAAGGGGGAAGGAGCGAGTTCTCGCGAGATTTGGGGAAGGGGGCAGGAGCGAGTTCTCGCGAGATTGGGGGGGGGGGCAGGAGCGAGTTCTCGCGAGATTTGGGGCAGGGGGCAGGAGCGAGTTCTCGCGAGATTTGGGGAAGGGGGCAGGAGCGAGTTCTCGCGAGATTTGGGGAAGAGGGAAGGAGCGAGTTCTCGCGAGATTTGGGGAAGGGGGCAGGAGCGAGTTCTCGCGAGATTTGGGGGGGGGGGGGCAGGAGCGAGTTCTCGCGAGATTTGGGGGGGGGGGCAGGAGCGAGTTCTCGCGAGATTGGGGGGGGGGCAGGAGCGAGTTCTCGCGAGATTTGGGGGGGGGGGGGCAGGAGCGAGTTCTCGCGAGATTTGGGGAAGGGGGAAGGAGCGAGTTCTCGCGAGATTTGGGGAAGGGGCAGGAGCGAGTTCTCGCGAGATTTGGGGGGGGGGGCAGGAGCGATCGGAATTTGGGGGGGGCAGAGCGAGTTCTCGCGAGATTGGGGGGGGGCAGGAGCGAGTTCTCGCGAGATTTGGGGGGGGGGGGCAGGAGCGAGTTCTCGCGAGATTTGGGGGGGGGGCAGGAGCGAGTTCTCGCGAGATTTGGGGGGGGGGCAGGAGCGAGTTCTCGCGAGATTTGGGGGGGGGGGCAGGAGCGAGTTCTCGCGAGATTGGGGGGGGGGCAGGAGCGAGTTCTCGCGAGATTGGGGGGGGGGGCAGGAGCGAGTTCTCGCTGAGATTTGGGGAAGGGGGACGGAGCGAGTTCTCGCGAGATTTGGGGAAGGGGGCAGGAGCGAGTTTTCGCGAGATTTGGGGAAGGGGGCAGGAGCGAGTTCTCGCGAGATTTGGGGGGGGGGGGCAGGAGCGAGTTCTCGCGAGATTGGGGGGGGGGGCAGGAGCGAGTTCTCGCGAGATTTTGGGGGGGGGGGCAGGAGCGAGTTCTCGCGAGATTGGGGGGGGGGGCAGGAGCGAGTTCTCGCGAGATTGGGGGGGGGCAGGAGCGAAGAAGAAGTTTAATGACCACGTCCTGGTTTCACCAGATGTGAACCCTGAAGAACGCAAGTGCAAGAGGCACAAAGAGCAGCTCAAATTCTACTGCAAGATGCAAGACCTCCTCAGCATCGTGTGCAGGGACTGCACCATCGCAGGAGACCACGCGGGTCATACGTTTATCACACTGGAGGATGAGCATCAGACACGGAAGCATGGAGTCGGAGAGGAGACGCGAGCGGTGGAGGAGAAGAGGAAGAAGGCGGAGGCATCCGTGGGACGGATGAAGGCCGCTCGCAAGGAAGTGCAGGACTCCACGGTCCAGACCAAGGCTCGCATCTCAGGCGAGTTCACCCACACGAGGGCGACGCTGGATGAAGACAAGAAGGCAGCTCTGGATCGCGTGGACGTGAAGGGGTGTGAGCTGCCGTCCCAGATCAAGGAGAACATCGCTCATTACGAGCGTGAGATCAGCAACCTCCAGGCAGCAGCTACGCGCCCGCGCGCTCTGCAGGAGGAGAGGGACTGGCTCACGTTCCTGCAGGTTCAACCTAAAGGAGACAAACCGGAGAGACACTCAGAAGGGATCTCCACCGTCATCTCCCAGTGAGAAAGACATCGCCTCCATCAGAGCCCTGCAGGGAGCTGTGATCAGCCTGCTGGCAGTCACGTACGGACGCTCGCCGACTGTGGACCCAAACTCGGCCCACAACATCCTCCAGATTTCCTCAGACCTCAGGACAGTGATGCGGACCGCTGTCTCCCAGGGTCGCCCCCCCGATCACCCGCACCGCTTTGATCACTGGCCACAAGCCCTGTGCTCCGAGAGCTTCTCGTCGGGTCAGCACTACTGGGAGGTGGACGTGGGGGGCGCGGCAGGGATTTGGATGGTTGGAGTCACGTGCGGGACGATCGCACTGAAAGGGAGCGGTAAAGAATGCGGGCTGGGACACAACGACTCGTCCTGGGTTTTATATAAAAATACCAACAGCTGCTCAGTGCGTCATGGTGGTGTAGTGACCTCAGTGCCGATGAAGGATCCTCCCTAGAGAGTCGGGTGTCACCTGCACTGGGAGGCGGGGCTGCTGTCGTTTTACTGCACCGACTCCATGGAGCTGCTCTACTCCGTCCAACACACTTAACCTCAGGACATTAAAATATAACTCAGAAACAGGTCCCTGCGGGGTGGGCTGGTAGGAACGAACAAATGAATGGCTATAATAAAATGAAATGGCAAAAATGGCCGCCAATAAGTGGATGGAAACGTAGACGTAGTGGAACATAGGAAACAATAAAGTAGTAACCGTTGTGGAAAAAATACTAGTAGCGTTGTTTGGCTTTCCGTCTCGGCTCAACGAGTCAAGCAAAGTAACCCACGCGTCTGGACGTCCAGGGTTAACAAAGCAGAAGAGTTGCCAGTGGTTGCCATCCTTGCAAATAGGCATCAACCACAGGTGGCGAGTGAAAAGGTCACCAAACCCGTGCTGGCATCGAAGAGCACGTCTGTCGTTCTCCAAGATTTGACGAGGCCAATTCGTAGGATCCTGGGAATAGGTCGCATAAATGTCGGGTGAGATGACGGCGATAGTCTGGCGTTGGTCCTGAATAGCGCAGTGCACCTGTAATGCGGGCGTAAACGGCCTCGCGGATGTGACGTCACGGGGGGAGGAGTTAGGTCACGTGGGAGAGATAAATAACAACAGTAGGTGAGGAATGGCGGCAAATCCGTCTTATTATCTGCGAATAAAGCCACCCAGGGGTACCGTTTCCCAGAAATGCGAAAGTCGACACTGAATTGCGAAACTGGCCCACAGTCGACTTGTTTTACACCAATGCTTATGATCATGATGTATGTTGAACTTCTTTCGTACCGTACGTAGCCAACGGTGCTAATCGGAGGTGCGTGGGGAAGGACAACAACACTGAACAAAAAGAGCAGTTAGAAACAAATTAGTTTCAAATTTTCTTTCTGTGGATTTCACACCTGATGATGATTGCTTGTGTTGCAGTAGAAACGTCGTGAAAATGTTTATTTTTTATATTAATATTATTTTATTATTTCCCTTCTACGTGACTTTACCAAATTAGTTTTAATCTAGATTTAAAAGTGCATACAGCTCCAGCGGCTGTGCAGTCGATGGATTTGTAATGGTTCGACACTCGTGTGGAGGAAACTCTATTTACTTAACACAACTTCAACACAACTGCAACACACCCTACACATGAGGTGGTGACCACCGTCCGACTCTCACTAACACTCGGGTACTACCATTGGTACCTCATTTGGCAGTAAAAAATATGATAATTGGTTTTTTACCCTTTAATCTGGCAACAAAAATATTTGGTCCAACCCATGTGAGACTAGGCTCTACGGAAAGCTGTCTCGGGTGTGGACCAATCAACTTCAAGGACAGTGCATACATTATCAGAGTTATGTTTATTGTTTGCATTATGACTGCAGGTATTGTGGTCAATGCAAACATGACTCCTCGTAAAAAAAAGGTGTCAGTTTTGTTTCCAGATAAAAGGGTAAAAAACCAATTATCACTCGGGTACTTCTTGGCGCGGCCAAGCCAGGAGGGCTTCTGCTTGGCCACGATGACTGAAGGCTTCTCTCTTCAGAGTCTTCATACGACGGCTTCATCCCAGGCGCCAACAGCGCAGATCTGCACGCTGAGCCCGCTTCGAAGCCTCCCCGGAGTGGACGGCCACAACGCTGTGGGCTCTCATGATATTGTCTCTTCCCAGACCAAGGTGCTATGCAAACCTTCTGGCTACCATCATGAAGCCATCCAGATATACAAACATAGACATAACTTCAACCGTGATCATGGGTACAAATTGAGCAATCATTGGAAAGATCTTATTAACCATGTAAAAAAGATTTAACGACGCATATTTGTACCATCTTATTTGACAGGTACTAGTCTATTTTACCGAGTTGTTGACATCCCCAGCGTTTAACAGTGCTGCTATTGCTTGGTTTTGGAAGCCAACATCGGCCGTAACCCCTGTGGAGGTTCTTCACCTGAACCTTCCCTTCTAGCCCCTCCCACATTCCCCTTCTAGCCCCGCCCACCTTCCCTTCTAGCCCCGCCCACCTTCCCTTCTAGCCCCGCCCACCTTCCCCTTCTAGCTCCGCCCACCTTCCCCTTCTAGCCCCTCCCACCTTCCCTTCTAGCCCCGCCCACCTTCCCTTCTAGCCCCACCCACCTTCCCTTCTAGCCCCGCCCACCTTCCCTTCTCGCCCGCCCACCTTCCCTTCTAGCCCCGCCCACCTTCCCTTCTAGCCCCGCCCACCTTCCCTTCTAGCCCCGCCCACCTTCCCTTCTAGCCCCGCCCACCTCCCCCTTCTAGCCCCGCCCACCTCCCCATCTAGCCCCGCCCACCTTCCCTTCTAGCCCCGCCCACCTTCCCTTCTAGCCCCGCCCACCTTCCCCTTCTAGCCCCGCCCACCTTCCCTTCTAGCCCCGCCCACCTTCCCTTCTAGCCCCGCCCACCTTCCCTTCTAGCCCCGCCCACCTTCCCTTCTAGCCCCGCCCACCTTCCCCTTCTAGCCCCGCCCACCTTCCCTTCTAGCCCCGCCCACCTTCCCCTTCTAGCCCCGCCCACCTTCCCTTCTAGCCCCGCCCACCTTCCCTTCTAGCCCCGCCCACTTTCCCTTCTAGCCCCGCCCCCTCTCCCAGTCCCTGACTGCCACATTTAGATAAGCTCCTCCCCCCTCCCCTGAACCAGTATATAAGATCTTGTCTCTTGGATTTCTCTTCACTTGATACAGTAAATTTGGCTGTAACGGTCCCACCTGAAGATGGAGACTTGTGTTGCCTCCGAAACGTCGTCGTGATTTAATTTAGTTATTTTCATTTATTTTTATTTTATTATTATTTTTTACCTACGTGACTTTACCGAGAAAAAAACCCTAAGAGTATGACCACGCCCCCCTTCTAGATCCCTCGAGAAGGCTCCACTCCCTGACCACGTGACCCCCAGGGTCCCTCAGGGCCCCCGGCCCCCTCTTGGATCCGGTCACGTGTCCAGCCGGGGTCACTCGGAGTGTCATGGCCTGACACAACCCCCGTGGCACCCGCAAGCTTCCATAACGAACCAGCAGTGACGTCACGCATGCAGACCCAACATGGCAGTGACGTCATGTGTATACAGACCCGACATAGTAGTGACGTCATGTGTATACAGACCCGACATAGTAGTGACGTCACGTCACTACAGATTAATTGAGCACTTTTGGGTGGCTTATTCTCGGATAATAAGATGAATCTCCCTCCTCTCTCTGGTGACTGCTCCTATGTGCAAAAATATGTAGATAATAGGAAAATGTACGTGTGTGTGGTGTGTGTGTGCAAGCATATACGTTGTACATATAAACATATAACTCTGGCCGACACTCAGTGTTCTATCACGCTTGCTTAAACCCATGACGGTGAGCTGCCCAATGGTGAAAGACATGGGTTCATCAAGTCCGGTGACAAACTATATCACACGTAGCGCACTCCTTGTACACAACTAATACATCCAGTTAATAATAGCCACATACAGCCGCCTCCTTCCCATGCAGTATTTGCCTCTCCGCATAAACAAACGAAAACATTCTTCTGACATCCCATCAGCCGCGCAGCCTACTAGGGCACATCTTCTTGGTTCTTTCGGTAAAGTCACGTAGAAGGAAAATAATAAAATAATAAAAATAAAACATAAAATAATTCTCACGGCGTTTCGGCCACAACGCAAGCAGCCGTCCTCAGGTGAAGACCAGGTCTGTCGGGGAGACAGCGTCATTCGGACAGCGTCATTCAGACGCTGTCTCCCCGACAGACCTGGTCTTCATCTGACGACGACTTTACCGAAAGTACCAAGAAGATGAACCCCTGCAGTCACGAAAGCTTTAAATCGAAAATTATTTTAATGGTTTATTTTTATTATTTTATTACTTCCCTTCTACGTAACTTTACCGAAAGAACAAAGAAGATGAATCCCTACAGTCACGAAAGCTTTAAATCGATATTTACTCGGGCACTTGTTTACGTGAGCGCGGCCTCTGCTGATGAGACACCCGAGTGTCGAAACCGGTCCCGGGGCAGGTCAACCTGCCACCGCCACCGCTGCCGCTGGATCCACCAGCTTAGCACAAAGCCTCCCCGTTATCCATCTGGGCCCTCCATCCCTTACAGACCCTGGCCTCTTCACTCAGCCCAAGCCACGTGGAACAACGGAGACACCCATTGGCAGCGGCGGCACGCTGCACCCACTCGCGCACCGGGCGTGCGCGCAATTGAGCGAGCGTTGCACGCGAATAACTAGAGGATTTTTCAGTTTATTTTGTACTGGTAGAAACCTCCTGGTTCCACCAGCCCACAGGGGATTATTGTGTCCGTCCGTCCGTCCGTTGTGCATCCAACAATTGGAGGGGTGGAGCTGGGTGGAGAGGGGAGGGTGGGAGGGGCTGGGTGGGGAGGGGCTGAGTGGGGAGAGTGGGGCTGGGTGGGGGGTGGGAGGGGTGGGGCTGGGTGGAGAGGGGAGGGTGGGGAGGGGCTGGGTGGGGAGGGGCTGGGTGGGGAGGGGAGGGTGGGGAGGGGCAATGTGGGAAGGGGAGGGTGGGGAGGGGCTGGGTGGGGAGGGTGCGGATGGGCTGGGTGGGGAGGGTGCGGCTGGGTGGGAGAGGTGGGGCTGGGTGGGGAGGGGCTGGTCACCCCGTGGTGCCCTTATAAAACTCAACGTTTCACCTACTCACGCCGGCTTGTGCCCGCCCTCACAGTCGGCCATATTTGCGGAATACACCACGCCGCCATTGACCCTGGCCATTGACCGAGCAACCCAACGTTCCTACCAGCTCCCTCCGCAGGAATGTGTTTTAACCAGGTGACAACTGCAGAGACCGGCAGAATGGCATTGACAAGAGTGACCTGGGGCATTGGTCGGCCAGTAGTGGGCGATGATTGCTGCTGCATGTATGCCGAACTTCTTTCGCACCGTGCGTAGCCAACCGTGCTAATCGGAGTTGCGATGGAAGGACGACTAACTGCGGTGTAATTTTCAAAGTTTTTGTTGTCGTTGCAAAAAAATCGTACGCCAGACGCCGGCACACAATGGCCTCCTCTTGCGATTGACGTCAGGGCATCTTGAACATCCACTGTGAAGCAGACTGCGCGCGACTTCGTGATGGCTAATACATAGCCGCAGTATTAATCAGGGCGGCCACTGGATTTGAGCTGTGAATCTCTAACAACAAGCGGCGAACGCGTGACTGCGAGGTCATGATCACGGCACCAAAGTTTCGGAATTAAGCATTTTAGCTTTTTTTATATAAATTGTTGCGTCTCATTCAGATAATTGAAATTGTTTTCGTCATATTTATCTGCTGGCTAACAAAAGTGACGTCACCCGACGCAATGCGACACAACGAATGTTGGCAGGAAAGAAGTGGAGGTGACAATATTTTAGTGACATAATTTCCCTATTCGGAATAATCCGAAACAGGCGTGTATGTATATTTACAATCGTCTCAAATTTCATATCTCGACCTAATTTGCAGATTATTCAGATCAATTCAAATGATCGAATGAGTGCCATTCCATACTCTTCAGATCATAAGACGCTCCTAAAATAACACACACCCAGAATCTTGCTTTCAAATACAGGGGGGGGGGGGGGAATGCAATATTATACTCCGAGAATGACATATAAACACACACACACATTAAATTCGTTCACAATTGAGGGGCGTTCTGGAATATTAAGATATTGTTGAATGTATCGGCAGTTTGACTGCATACATCTCTTAAGCAATGTGCCAAAATGTCCATGCTATGTCCTGGCAGTGAAACCAGGCTGTGCTATGCCCCTAAGCCACACGCCCACCGCTAAGACAAATGTTTTAATTGCACTGCATGCGGTGAAATATGGTCAACTAAGCCCCATTTCAGTGTGTGGAGACCTTAATCCAGCAGTGGATTGACAAATCGGCTGCAATTGTATTATACTAGAAATGCATATTGCACACTGATGTGGGGGAAGTGGTGCAGACGGAGGTTCTGCCGAGTTGAGGAGTGGGACGAGAGCTCAGGGTCGGTGAGGTCGTGACATGGCCGAGCGGCAAGATGTTTGCCGCCTACCGCAGAGGATTGTGGTTCACACCACCGGGAGCCCTGGTTAATACTGTGGATGGCAACCACACAATGGGCATTGTCTGCTTCAAGGTGGGCGTTAAAGAACCTGTAGCGTGATTCCAATGAGCAGGCCATGCGTGTCAGGTGCCATGGTCTAAATTTGCAATATCACCTCGTAAACTACTTAAATCGGTTCTAGATTGGAAGCTTTCGTGACTGCAAGGATTCATACTCTTAGTTCTTTCGGTAAAGTCACGTAGGTAGTATCGGTGGTACCGGCCCACAGCAGCCTGGCTGTGACGGTCTCACCTGATGACGGAGACTTGTGTTGCCTCCGAAACGTCGTGATTTTTATTTTATTAATTTAAATTTCATTTTTTTTACCTACGTGACTTTACCGAAAGAACTAAGAGTACTTAAATCGGAATAACCAATGGCACCATGGCAAGCTACGAGCCGAGCGAATGCCCCCACTTGCCACCCGGTGTTGCGCTCATCTTGCGCCACAGGGACAAGTTTCCGTTACGCTGTCGGCGCGATATTAACGCCAGTTCTTAGTATTGTCACGAGCGGAGAGCATGTCGCTCTGAAACCAGGAGGCGATAACTGCGATTTTCTTATTCTGACAATCTCGTAGCAGGAGAACTAATTCATCTTTTATTTACTCGCAAGGATTTAAAGAATATTTTGGGCGAAAGAATAACATCCTTCGTCGCGTCTCATGTTTAACCTGCACGGGTCTTTCCCCAATATTCTGCAAAGGCCACCGCCTCTGGTGTTGACATTGCCAAATCTTGAGGAGCGCATTGCGGTGCTGCAGGGCATCTCAGAATGACATTAAAAGGAGCAAACGTTGAAAAGTTCGAGCTACATTTTAAATGACGGCCACGGTGCGAAAGAATTTCTACATACGAACCGTCAGTCTTCTGTACTCGTTACACTCGCCACTCCGGTGTCGTTATTGTTTTACGCACTTCTTCCACCGAATAAAGTTAGTTCAATGTGTATTTTTTTTTATACACGTATAATCCCGCGTAGCCAGTTACCCAGGTAGTATCAGTGGTACTGGCTCACAGCAGCCATGAACAGTTATCGTTGGGGGTGGAGCAGAGGTCGCAAACGGGTTTTGATTCCTTACCCGTACCCGGCCGCACCAGGGTCGCAAATGGGTACCCGCACCCTACCCGATACCCGGCTACCCGTAACCGGCTGGGTATCGGGCAGGGTACAGGTACAAGTACCCGATTGCGACCTCTGGGATGAAGCCATGTTGCAGGCGCGGGTGGGTTGATTCTAGGAACTTGAATTGTGAGAAGAGACAAGACTTTGGGAAATGAGTGACAAATGGTAACTCACCAGTGACTCACGGCCTACCTGTACCCGTACCCGGCCGCACCAGGGTCGCAAACGGGTACCCGTAACCGGCTGGGTACGGGTAGCCGGGTATCGGGTACCCGATTGCGACCTCTGGGGTGGAGAGGTCAACCAGCAGCCAGCCAGGAAACTCGGGGGGAGGGGGGGGCAGATTGTTTTGAATACTGTCGTAATAAATGACAGCCCCAAGCCACTGCACTATGCAGTGAAATCACAATTGAAGCTTTTCATTGCATTGCAGTGTATTGATATTTTATTTCAAAAAAAAAGAGAGAGAGCAAGTTTTATGTACGTGGCTTAGAGAAGACGAGAGAGCCATCATAATGTTCCCATCTTCACCGAATATTTCATTTCCCCCTCTCCCCACCCGTGGTGTGCGTATGAGCGGGTTTCCCATATACACATGCCCATTCCGCAAAAAAAAGCACACTCGCCCTCTCATTGTAAAGACACAGACACAAAACTAGAACAATATAGAGAATCAATCAAAGAGTGTTACAGCAATCACATTATACAAGCTTACTAGTCAAGGGGGACTTTACACGGGGAAAACACGCGGGCGCGCACACACACACTCAAATTATAGAACAAAACCTCTGTAGATGACGTTCATACTTCTTAGGTTAAGTATAAAACTGCACGGAGTTTGTGAATTATATAAAAAATTCCGAGCCGTTATTGCAGGCTTAGATTTTGTTTTAACACCTTGTGTACAAGAAATACAATTAAACAAATGAGGTTAACCCATGGGTGCTATTTTGACATAAAAATTTGAATTCTCTACAAAATAGAACAATCCAAAACAAAAATAAACACACTTTAAAGTAAGAGAATGTTACAGGCTTTATAATATGAACAAGTTTATCCACCATACACATTAGGCAGGGCGTTGACATTTGGAGAATAAGGTACAGCTCATTATTAATAATCATCGTTATGATGATCACCATCCAAGCCGGGTGGCACAGTGGCTCGAGCAAAAACTTGTAACGGGAAGGTCATCACTTCAAAAACTGGGCAGTGGGCCTCCGTAACTCACCCCCATCGTCCCTACGGAGATCATCAGTGTCCACTTCATGGCAAGTTCAACAGTGTACATAATTTCGATGTGCCCTGCCAAGGTAACGTGGCGTTTGCCCACCAACCCCACTGGACCAGAATCACCAGCGAAGTTGAGAGCTGCCCTCCCCCACCCCCATTGCTTATCTTGAGTAGGCAGACACCGACTTTGAATATTTGTTTTTATCACTGTCATTACGATTATGATCTTCTCTTCGACGTTGTTGGCTCAACGTGTGGGGAGTGCATGTGGGGGGGGGGGGGCTAAATGAGGCCCCTTCGTTTCTTGTAATCTTCCAGGTTGAGGGAACGGCGAGGGCCGCCGTCTTTCACGGGAGGTGGCTTGGAAACGCCGCTGTTTGACTTGGACTCTGCACAGTGAGGGGAAGAAGATGGGAGAGGCCGTCAGTGACTGCACGAGGGGAAAGGGAGACGGAGCTTCAAGAAAGGAGCATGCTGCAGGAAATAAAAACTTGTCATTTTTTATTTTACTTTTAACAGGCTAAAGTACCCTCTTTCAAGACGTTTGTGCAGCGTGGAGGCGGCCAAATAACTTAGAGAGCAGGTCTCTGAAGCTCTCTCTGCTGCAGTATTTTTACATGCTAATTGTAATGTTTTTGCATCGCTCAGTCGCCCTGCCAGGTCTCCCGTGCGATAAATTTAAAACTACATCAGAGGTCTTGAAAGTTCTTTGTGTAAAGAACGATATGAATGAGTGGTCAATGATCGGTCGCACTCATTGCACACAGAGTGCTTGCCACAAATAAACCACGATACCTTGCTGATCTCGTTATGGAGCATAAAACATCACGCAAACTCCGGTCATCCTCGCAGTGACTTTTCTCTAGCCAGCCAACAAAGACGGTCCCCGCATCGCGCGCTTTCCAAAGTGCTTCTGCAGCCGTCTGGAACGCTCGTCCTTCCGATATGAGGAAGCCATTGGGGCCATGCACTTTTAAATCACCTGGGTTGAAAACCAATCTCTTTAGAACTGATTATTGTATTGAGTCGTCCTTCCTCCGCACCTCCGATTAGCACGGTTGGCTACGTATGGTGCGAAAGAAGTGCAACATACGTACAATAATAAAACAAGGCCCATCGAAAACGGAATTGTTCCGGTGTTATTTCGAGTGTTTGCACGATCAAGTATGGCTGTTGTCTGCATGGTGTTTTGAAGATGCAACCCGAAGGAAGACAACACCTGAAGCTTCATTCGTGAGGACCCTAAACTTAACCAATATAGTTCAGCACAATAGCAGCGGCAGCGCGAGGCACACAAGCAAATCAAGCAAAGGCTGTGGGCAGCTCAAGGGGCCCCTGATTCATGCATCAATAAATGAGCTCAAATTCAGGTCCTAATTAACATAACAAGCTAATTATCATAAACAAACCTATCAGTCTCTTTCATCTCTCATCTCTATTGTTCGTCTATATTTCCTTTACCTCACTCCATTTCCTATCTCTCTAGTCATCTCAATCGGATGTTGGAAAATGAACGGTGGGATTCATGGAACGCACCCAAAGATGGATGAAGCTTGCCAATTTCAGTGTTCTCCACTAATTTCAGAGGGGGGGGGGGGGGCACTTTCGCCGATGAGACATCACCAATGTGAGCGCCGCACGTCAGGGGGTGCACGAAAAGTCGTCAGGGGCTGCACGAAAAGCCACTAAGGGCCGTCAGTGGTTCACGGACCTTGCAATGAAGAACGCTGTGCTCAAGTGCATCAGGACACGGTGGGAGCGTGGTGGGAGCGTGGTGGTGGTGGGAGCATGGTGGGAGCGTGGTGGGAACATGGTGGGAACATGGTGGGAACATGGTGGGAGCGTGGTGGGAGCGTGGTGGTGGGAGCTTGGTGGGAGCGTGGTGGGAGCGCGGTGGTGGTGGTAGCGTGGTGGGAGCGTGATGGGAACGTGGTGGGAGCGTGGTGGTGGGAGCATGGTGGGAGCATGGTGGGAGCGTGGTGGGAGCATGGTGGGAGCGTGGTGGTGGTGGTAGCGTGGTGGGAGCGTGATGGGAGCGTGGTGGGAGCGTGGTAGGAGCATGGTGGGAGCATGGTGGGAGCGTGGTGGTGGGAGCAATGTGGGAGTAGGTGGCACCTCCCGTCAATTCAACGGAGCGCCTTCACTCCCGCTGGTGGCTGACCTGTCATTGGGACTTGGAGGTCAATCTTGATGTCAAAGTCATGGGCCCTGAAGAGGTCGTCAGATTCATCTCCATGAGCCCTGGCACCCGAGGAATCCTTGGCTCCGCCCCCCGACCCAGCCTCCCGTTGTAGGAGTAACTGAAAGAGAAACACGATTAACTTCACGTATCTTAGAGCGTAGTTTTTCCGCCGGGCGATCCACTCTTGATTTTTGGGTGAGGTTTAGTAAAGATCTAGCCACGCTTAATGCCGTAACATCCTCCACCACCCAACACAGCCAAACTAAATGAGAATGTGGATCCAATTGCTAAAGTTTGTTGTGAGAATCGTTCTTAAACTTCCCGGCGAGCTGAAACGATAATATTTAGCACCTTAAAACGCTTGTTTCAGGGACAAATTATTTTGATTGACTGTGTAGGATTAAGGAAGGTTTTGAAGGACATTAAATTAGGTCAGAACATTCCTTGGTGTAACCAAAAAAAATATTATGAACAATAAATATTTTACAAAACGAGCTCGACCATGAGTTTTTGGTTCGCTACCGGGTGTTGTTCGGCACGATGTCCGACGTTTTGCTCAACGTGCTGGAAGCTTCCTCAAGAATTATTGCTCCCAGCACGTGGAACGACATGTGCGACGAAACCGGAGTACCCGGAGAAAAGCCACGAGCGCGAGGGGGATAATACTCAATCACCGCACGGATGGAACGGTTGGAAATCGATCCACCTGCTCTCCTGTCATCATACCCTAGCAAGCCAGACTTGAACGCCCACGGCTAAGAGAGCTTCACCAATTTGTGTGAGCCATCGACCCCTGGCCTCCCCACAGTGCTGTATCGCAGGCGAGCAGCACAGCCGCCAGGGACATAATATTTCGTTGCAAATGCCCGGCTGTTATATATATAGGGGAATGGAAGGGGCGTTGGAGAGCTAAGCAAGGGGAGAGGAGGAGGGTGCAGGAGGGTGGAGAAGCGTAGAGAAGGGCGACAGCAAGAGGGGAAAAATCTGAATGTTTATTTACGTCCAGTGGAGGAGGGTCATAAAGTTACGACAAGTTACGACAACCAACAAAACACAATCGAGTGCAAAGCATAGGAAAGGAAAACAAAAAGACGAGAGGGAAGAGAAATGGGCATCTGGCAAAAACCGCAGAGTGCAGAAATGTAATCGGGTTACAAGCGATTTAATAAAAGGGGACCATATTTTAGTGTGCACTGCCACCGATCCCGGTGGCAAGAGGCCCCGCGCGCACGTCCTGCTTAAGGAGAGAGATCACGCATCGACTCACCGCTCGCCCAATCTCGATCGGATTGTCTGACTCCAGCTGTCCGTACTTGGCGTTGAGCTGAGCCCGGATCGCGGCCTGCACGGCTGGATCACGTGCCTGTGGGCAGAGCGTCGTGTCAACAGGGCAGCGCGGTGCACTGCGGTGAGCGTGGTATTATTGTTTACAATACCGTTCGACGCAACACGTGTTTATGTGATGAATGTCGCGGTATATCAGTTTTCTGTATTTTGTTTCACACATTTATCGTGTTATTTTTCTGCTTTGATGTACTTCAAGTAAAAATGTATTCTTTAAAAGTTAAGCAACTACACTTCACTCAATATAAGCCTACGAACTCCGGTCATCCTCGCAGTGGCTTTTGACTCGCCATCGAACAAAGATGGTCACTGCATCACGCGCTTTCAGATGCACTTCTGCGGCCGTCTGGAATGGCCTTCCTTCCGATATTATGAAGTCACTGGAGCTATGCAGTTTTAAATAATCTAGATTGAAAACGAATTTCTGTAGAACTGTTTTTGTGCGTCTTCTTGGTTCTTTCAGTAAAGTCACGTAGAAGGGAAGTAATAAAATAATAAAAATAAAATATAATAAAATAATTCTCACGTTTCGGCCACAATAAAGACCAGGTCTTCACCTGAGGACGGCTGCTTGCGTTGTGGCCGAAACGTCGTGAGAATTATTTTATTATGTTTTATTTTTATTATTTTATTACTTCCCTTCTACATGACTTTACTGAAAGAACCAAGAAGATGAATCCCTGCAGTCACGAAAGCTTTAAATCGAAATTTGCTTTTGTGCGATTAGCACTGTTGGCTACGTACGGTCTGGCAAATTGTAATTCTGTCTTTGGCGCTTTAACTTCTGGTTTCCCACCAGGTTCCGTCCTGGGGGGCCCTACTAGTCTGCCTCTACATGGCTCCACTTGGTCCAATTTTTCTGCCGATTCGGTATCAACTACTGTGCCGATTAGCTTGGTGGTTTATGTACGGTGTGAAAGAAGTTCAACATACTACATACTGACACATCCTCCATATATATGAAAGTGTTATTGGCCAATTAACGAATGCTTATATGCTGTCATAAAATGATTATGTTATATAATCACCCAGCCGTTAATTACTCTTGAATGTTTTACAAGCACTAATGGAATGGATAGTTTCTATGTTGTACACCATCCCACAGGTGTTTGGATCTTCTCGATTGGTTATTCACTAAAATATTTAAGATAACTGAATAAAAATCTGAAAAAATCTGGATACAAATGAAAGAATGGAAACAAAAATGGAGAGAAAAATCCGCTCACTTGACGTGGCCTCCCAGTGATTTAAACATTCCCACAGTGAATGAATAACGCGTGGAAAACACGTTTTGTTCGTGACAATGACACAAGAAGCAAGATCGTGTCTCTCAAGTGGGGATTAAAACTCCAGTGACCGATGGACCAAGAGTACTGCATTTAAAGGATGACCGACGGTGCATAACGATAACATAGATTAATTAATTTAATCGCTTTAGTCATTGCCTGTTCATACACCTTCAATCACCTCCTGGCTGTGTTTTCGGGGTTGCTCTGCACGGCTCTCCGATGTGTTCTCGCGTTGTGCCGTGCATCATTGGGCACGCCGTCTGACGTTCCGCTCCACATTCTGGGAGCTTCTCTTACGCCAAAGAAGCTCCCGGCGGTGTGGAACGAAACGTCGGGACATCGTGCCAAAAAACTCACGGCACATCGTCCAAAACGCATCCGGAGAGGGCCATCAATCGGCCTCTTCTGGTAAAATGAACGACGAAGCGGCGCCGAATGGAAAGCCAGGGAATAAAAAACTCACGGGGCCGAGTCAATGATGCATGAGCAGAGGGCTGCTACGCACCACCAAAGCCCTGGGTGTTTGTCCCAAGGTCATTGCTCACTGCCTGGCCCTCGCTGTGTGTTTTTCTCAGCTTGGTGCAGTGCTTACATTGGACACCATGGTGGGCTTGCACTGCCTCCGAGTGAACGGGTCCATTTTCTGGTTCTTCATGTTTACAACCTCTGCCTGTTGAATTCGACGCACGCCATCATTATTGCGGGGAAGGAAAAAAAAACACAGTTGCTATGTTGTTGTCTCGACGTGGGCTTCCAAAAGACCCCACAAAAGATTTAGTTGCCCGAGTTCATTGGCCCAGATTTTCTTTACGTGTCAAAGGTATCTGCGTACTCGTGCAAGCAATCGCTCTCTCAGAACGAATCTCTGTCAATGCCCACCGCCGAGATGAGACACTTTAATTGCATATTGTACGTTTTGAGACGTGTTTTCTTTATGACGTATTTATATTTTAACATTGCGAAGTATTTACACGTTACACAATACCATTCATATTTAATCACCGGTGGCTACCCAAATTGGAACCCACGACCTCAACAGCACCGGCTCAGTGCTCTGACCACTGCACCACCCAGCCACCTCTAAGGCACATTGCGGTAGATGTAGAAGCTCCAGTGGTTGCAGGTATCACGTGAACAAATTACACACAATGGCATAGCAAATTATATAAATGATATTCATTAACGCGTCATTACATGCCTATTCGCCATACCTGCATGGCTTTTTCCGACTCCACAATGTTCCACTCTCGATTCCTTTGGTTGATATAGCTGCAGACAATCATGCATTGGTTACAATATTTTGTTAAGACAAATTTCACGTGTGTACTGAAAGGTCTTAAAATGTGGTATGTGTGTAATATGGTGGATAGCCGAGTGAGTGAATGAGTGAGCAAGTGAATGAGAATGAGCGACTGACTGAGCAAGTGAGCGAGAAAGAGAGTGAGCGGGTGAGTGAGTGGGTGAGTGAGACAAATTAAGAGAGTGAGCGAGTAAACTGAGTGAGCAAGCGAGTGAGCTAGAGAGCGAGCGAGCGACTAAATGAGTGAGTGACTGAGCAAGTGAGTGAGCAATTGACTGAGCAAGCGAGTGACTGAGCAGGTGAGTGAGCGGGTGAGTGGCAGGTGAGTCAGCGAGTGAGTAAGCAGGTAAGTAAGCGGGTGAGTGAGACAGTGAGAGAATGAGCGAGGGAATGAATATGAATGAGTGAGCGAGAAAGAAAGTGAGTGAGCGGGTGAGTGAGAGAGTGAGTGAGCGGGTGAGTGAGCGAGTGAGTGAGCGGGTGAGTGAGCAGGTAAGTGAGACAGTGAGAGAGTGAGCGAGTAGACCGAGTGAGCAAGCGAGTGAGCTAGAGCGAGCAAGTGGCTGAATGAGTGAGTGACTGAGCAAGTGAGTGAGTGACTGAGCAAGCGAGTGAGTGAGCGAGTGACTGAGCAGGTGAGTGAGCGGATGAGTGAGTGGGTGAGTAAGCAGGTGAGTGAGCGGGTGAGTAAGCAGGTGAGTGAGCGGGTGAGTGAGACAGTGAGAGAATGAGCGAGTGAATGAATGAGTAAGCGAGAAAGAGAGTGAGTGAGCGGGTGAGTGAGCGGGTGAGTGAGAGAGTGAGTGAGCGGGTGAGTGAGCGGTTGAGTAAGCAGGTGAGTGAGCGGGTGAGTGAGCGGGTGAGTGAGACAGTGAGAGAGTGAGCGAGTGACTGAATGAGTGAGTGACTGAGCAAGTGAGTGAGTGACTGAGCAAGCGAGTGAGTGAGCGAGTGACTGAGCAGGTGAGTGAGCGGGTGAGTGAGTGAAAGTGCGAGCGAATGACCGAGTGAGTGGGTGCTCGAGCGAGCAGCAGTGAGCGAGCGAGTGACTGAGCGAGCGAGCGGACCTGATGGCGGAGATGTTCTTTGTGCGAATGCGATCGAGGGCCTCCGCTCGCTCCTCCAGTTCGTTCATCTTGTCCTGGATCTCGCGAGCGCGGTCCTCGTTTCCACCCTCCTCCGCCATCGCCTAAACCGTCAAAGCGCACCGCACGCCAGTCACCAAATCAAGGACCGCCGGCCACTTTACCAAACCATTTACAGACACAACAGTCCCCCAAGATCGTCACACGCCATTTCACCAGATCAGTAACGGTCACAACAAATTATTTCCCCCTTGCAACATCGACGGTCACCCCATTCAGAAAATGTGAACCGCCGCAACAATCAAAAAAGTGTCAGGCTGTCACACAATTTTACAAAGTTCTCTGGGCCCCATTCACGAAAACCGTTTAAACTGTAACAACGTTACCAAACTGATTACCAAACCGTTAATTGCTGCAACCTTAACAGCTCTCTGTTGCACGCTGCAATGCATTGTGGAGGAGGTTAATGTGCATCGTGCATAAATCATCGCGCGCAACTTTCCAGGCTACGAAACATCAAATAGCAGGCAGCGAGCAAGTAGGTGAGATTACTGGCTGATGACTCCCCCCCCCCTGAAGTAAAGTATTGACACTCGAGGAAGTGTCATTTGGTAAACAATATATATTGTAGACTATATATATTAAATTCAAGAAAAGTATGAAGCCTTATCCATTTTACTTTCAGTAATGCTGTTTGCTTTTGGCAACTTGGTAATTTGGGCCTTAAGTCCTGCACTCAACAACTTATGATGATGATGATGAAAAACTTAAATATATAGTGTGCCAGCACCATGGACAACATTTTCCAAATTTGAAAAAAATTACTCGGCAATGACTTAATTTGTAGACACGAAGCAATCGTCACCCCCCTGATGCGAAAACTTGGCAGGACTCTTCATAAAAACGAGACTTGCCGAGTCTTTCCCGGGTAACCGGCCGTGATGACAACAATAACAAATGACGTAAATACCTTATCCTTCATCAGCTCAGTTTTCTTCATGGCGTAGTTGGCAGGGTTTTTCCTGAACTTATCCTTTTCTTGGACGATCTGCGATGCGTCAAACACGTGGGAAAACACAACACAACTGGCAAATCACAATGCTCTCACTGCAACAATCGGTATTAAAAGCGTGCAAACTTTTAACCGGCTGCACAACTGGTTACATTTACAAGATCAGCAAGGAAATATTTTTTTTATGACACATGCCTTAAATATGCTCTCAATAGCATCCCTACGATAATGTACACTGACGAGGCCCTCTCCATGCCATGCCGGTCTTGGTGGTTGTTTGACCATACTTCACCGCTCTGGTCAGTGCGGGTTGGTGAAGTTCACAATAATGCTATGCAAAGAGAATCAGTGTCCTCCAATTGGATTGGAGCACAGGATAGTCTTCATGTCTATCGGCAGTTCCAACCTAGTGGTTGAAACATCTGCATGACAACCAATGTCTCTGTATCCCAGAAACCAAAACTCGCCGCTACAATGCTCAACTGACGGCCAATGCAGCACCCGCCACGTCCCCATGCCCCCTCCCCCTCACTTCAATAATCTTAGCCACACTAATCAGGTACGAGGGGAAGTTTTCCCCCTGGGAATTGTCAATGCAACGTTTCTACTTCAAGCGTGCCCAGTCGCCTGTTGTCTTTGAGTAGTTCTGAGCGTGCACAGTCAACGCATGAAGTATTAGCGTTATCAAAGTTTAGCGTAAATTGACCCTTTCCCGTACCGAGACGTCTGCAAGTTGCAGGGTGGGTCCCGTTCACCGCCGAATCTCGTAACGAGCAAGCAGTTAGCATTAATTTTATTTAGAGGCATAGTGCCGCTCTTTTTAAAGACATTGTACTCACCGCTGAAAACCGTGGCGACACGACCGCACTCCACGATAGGGGGCGCAAAACTGTTTACTTCCGTACACGTACGTCATCGTACATCGGAAAGGAATCGGAAGAAAGAAAAACTGATGACGTACACGTACGTCATCGGAATGGGTAAGGGTTAAAGTGCGGTCTGCCAAACGCATTTGAGACTCCTAATGGGCCACTGTGTAGGGAAGCGGTCCCCAGTCGCCGTTGTGCGCACGGAGAGGGGGGGGGATACGTGAACACGAGGGCCATGCACTCACGTGCTCCACGTCCTGGTCGTTGAACTTGTAATCGTGGGCGACCTTGATGTCCTGACGCTTCTTATTGATTTCGTCCAGGGTCGGCAGCTGAAGCCCTCCCAGCATCATCTGAGTGAAACCGGGCGGAGCAATGCATTTTCAGACGATGCATCGTCGTTCGGCCCGTAAATACGCTCTGCACTAGACAACGCCTTTCGCTTCGAGGGGGATAATGCTGCCATGGTATAATGGGAAGCATACTGGACTTGCGATCCAGAGTTTAGTTTAACACGTAGGCTTTCGCGATCAATATTATCCGTAATAAAGGTTTTTTTGGGTTAGATGGCGTAAATACAAATGTGTTGTTATCCCACGTGGTGTGATGTTTACACACCGCACCAGGTACTCATTTGAGGCTGAGTCGACCTAGGGGAAGCCCAGGACCGGATCAGATAATCGTCACTGGTGTTGGCCATGTGCGGTAATTGAACTCGGGTCGCCAGGAACATAGCGAACTGCGCTAACCGCTGCACTACCGCTCCCTAAACTCTCCATCAATATATTCACACACACACACACACGTGTGCGCGTGCACGGGCAGCGGCCGGCGAAGGGCCTCACACATCAAGAGTCTCCTACAGCCGAGTGGCGCACACAGCGCCGCCACCGCCGCCGCCTTACCGCTTCCTTCCACTTCTGGAACTCGTTGTCGGTGATGTCCTGATTGGAGACGAACTCGAGCCGGAATACGCGCTCCTGGTTGCCGTGGCTGGGAGGAGACAACCGGCACAACGCACGCAAGGCCTCTGGGTGTTGGTGTGCTCCGATACACGTGTACACACGTACAGCGTCCTTCACTGTGTCCAATCACTGCTGGATGAGGGCCCTCCCCATGTCGGCCGTACTCCACCAAGCCGGTCAGTGCGGTTTGGTGACGATACGGAGCGTAGATGTGGGAGAAGCGCAGTACAGGAATGGATTGTTCTGCATTGCCCTCCGCTTGCAACGGACGTTTTATAAACGGTGGTAACCCATTCATGCACTATCCAGGCTCAAACCGGCTTAGCTTCCGAGATCTGACGAGATCGGGAGGGAAATTCAATTCAATGCACCTCATGCAGGTGGCCTCCATTTTACATGTCCTGCAAAGAATTTTGAGCTGGAATGTCTCGAAGCGGCAATTTTTTTTTTAAACACGACGCTTTATTGATGCAGTCGTCGGGGTAACCGGGCTGAGGCCATCAACTCGCTACACCTGAAAACCTGGAGTTAAATTGGGGGCGAGACGTTTAATCTAACGCTGTGCGAGACACAAACACGGCAAGCCTCACCGTAACCGGAGGCCCTTGTTGGTGCGTGTCGTCCCCAGCTGGTAGATCTTCCCCGTCTCCATCATGCCCGTCACCTCCGCCACCTGCTCGCAACCGGCACCCACCCAAGGGAAAACGAAACCATGTCGTTTCGCTCAGAAAGAAAGAAGCGTACAGATGCCGCTGATAATGTGGTTAAATAACAAAATGTAAATTTCGATTTAAAGCTTTCGTGACTGCAGGGATTCATCTTCTTGGTTCTTTCGGTAAAGTCACGTAGAGGGAAATAATAAAATAATAAAAATATAAAACAATTAAATTCTCATGACGTTTGGACTGCAACACAAGCAATCATCATCATGTGTGAAATCCACAACAAGAAAATTTGAAAAAGTGGCAGTTTTTTCTTAAAGAAAATGTTATTGTTTTATATATTTTTTATTTTATTATTTCCCTTGTACGTGAATTTACTGAAATAACCAAGAATATGAATCCCTGCAGTCACGAAAGCTTTAAATCAAAAGTAACTAGCGTGTTAGGGATACCTCAGAAGATGGACAATTATTTAAAATATTGACCTTAATTTTATAATTCACTTGCAGTTACCAGCTAGTTAGGATACCTTACAAAATGGACAATTTGTTAAAATATTAACGTTCATTATTCACACATTTATTCCTCAGAACCATGTTTGGGCCAGGCAATGGGGCACCACACTCGGTTGAAACAAAATTCAACAAGGGGTCAACACAGTAGCCAAAAAAAAAAGGTTGAGAACCACAGCTCTCGATGGATGCGAGCGAGCGAGCGAGCAAGCGAGCGAGCGGTGGCAAGAGACTGTGCGACGCACCCGGTACACGGGCTTGGCGTTGTTGTTGCCGATGCCAATGCGGACGAAGCAGCCGATGGCCGTGCGCTCGAAGAACGGCATGTGGCACCAGCGCTCCATCTTGTGCCGCGACAGCCGGATCTGGTTGAGCTCGTCCTTGGATGACACCAGCGTCGTCTTGGGCGCCGACTCCTCCTTCCTGCGGCAAGGATCATCACCATCACCGCTGTCATCATCATCGTCATAATCATCATCCGCTGTGATCTATCCACTGTCGGATGAAGGCATTCCCACGACTCTAACGACCCTGGCTTGCAGGTGGATGGGTAGCCTTAGGGGCATTTCAAGACCCGTGCACCGAGCCAGCACCGATCGGGGTCTTGGATTCGAATGTTACGCTCCCATCATCGCCATCGTCATCAGCTGTGACCAATCCACTGCTGGATGTACGGTATAGATTTCAGCATACATGGCTGGCTCCTTAATAAGGGGGGGGAAGCTTTTGATTGGTTCTTATTAATAGGCTTTTAGTGATGTTAACGTACTGCCTGAAATATGCGGTAGCAGAATTCCATTCGAGGGCGGACCAAAGACGTGTGGAGTCGTTAGGAGTTGGCGCTCGTTCAGGGAGGGCACGCGCACGCAGAAGAAACCCAACGACTTACTCTTCCTCCTCATCGGAGGAGGACGACGAGCAGGAGCTTTGGTCGCTCTTCTCGCTCGCCTTGTCATCCTCCTCTTCCTCCTCGTCATCGTCAGAGTACACGTCGCTCGCGTTTAGACGCTGCTTCCGTGCCAGAAGCTCCGCTGCAATTGGTCAAAATAAAACAATGACGGACGACAGTCCTTCGGTATCAAACAAAGATGGGTAGACAATATATCACCTTCATATATCAGTCTCTCCACACGCAAGGCCTTCTGGGAGTGGATTATTTTAGCAGCATTGATTCAGTACAAGCAAACACTGGACCTTTGTCGGCACAGTGTGTCTTATCAGCAAAGTCAAGCTTGCTTGAATCAATGCTGGTGAACTGCCAGTTGTTATCGAGAAGGATTCCCTCTCTTTAAGATTCAGGTCTTGGTTTGACATTAAATTACAATCAATCGGGTCATTGTGGAGAATATAAATAACAAATAAAAAAAGTTCCTTCCGACGATGAGTTCGCACAAGTGAATGTATGCAGAATCTCCAAACATAAGAGAATAGATAAGACTCCCTCATCCCAAAGGGATAATCATGAGTTAACATGACCCTCGACTGGTACTTGAACTCACGCACTTCCCACTCTGAGTTAAGCTCCGGATGGTGCAGATAGATGTAGAGCTGGGGATATCCAATTATTTGAGTAATTTATGATACCAGCTCGGAGTCTGTAATATGAACTGTACTCGGTCATTGTGGAATACCGTAGTTTCATTCATGGAGGTGAGAAGTCACACATGCAACAACGGAGCAATGGTGAAAGAAAGGGTGGTGAGCGATGCTAATTGAAGAGTGTAGGCTCAGACAATTCATTGAAGTGACATCATAAAAAGTGATATAATGCTAGTTTTGAAGTTTTCGTGACTGCAGGGATCCATACTTTTTGGTTCTTTCGGTAAAGTCATGTAGGTAGAAAATAAAATAAATCACGAGTTTCTGATGATGATTGCTTGTGTTGCAATCGAAATGTCGTGATTTAATTTATTTTATACCTACGTGACTTTACCGAAAGAATCAAAGAGTATGATATCATGCTACTCTTGAACAACTGCCATGCCTCACGTGCAGCTTAAAGTCACAAGCCATCAGGATCACCGTCAGCCAGTCAATCCACTGCTGAAGGCAAACTATCACTGACCCTAAATTTCGATTTAAAGCTTTCGTGACTGCAGGTATTCATATTCTTGGTTTTTTCGGTAAAGTCACGTAGAAGGGAAAAAATAAAATAATAAAAATAAAACAATAAAATTATCACGACGTTTCGATTGCAACACATGCAATCATCATCAGGTGTGAAAACCACAGCAAGAAAATAAAAAAAAAACGTCGTGAGAATTTTATTTTTATTATATTATTATTTCCCTTCTACGTGACCCTTTAAAACTGCAAAGGGGCGCAGAGCAGCGCACACTCTCGTGCGGCTGTGCATGGCTGCATCTACTAACAACTGGCAGGCTTTGGCCTGGTCGGCATCGAGTCTGGCTCAGGGGTTGCCCTGGTAAGATCCAAAGTGCCCACACGGGCAGTGGGGGTTGTGGTGAGATGGGGGCAGAGAGGGGTTAGGCAGAGGAAGGTGTGTGGTCACCCACCAGTCTTGTTTTTCTTCTTTTCGCGCTCGGCTTTGAGCTCCTCCATGGCCTGGGACTTCTTGTCGAGTTTCTCGTCCCGCTTTGAGCGCCGCTCCTTGCTGTGCGACATCACCTGCCCAAGGCAACGCCGATGCCAAATCCTCAGTCACCGTCAGTCACGGGGGACGCGTTCGCACGTTCGTTCCGTTTCGCCACCGGCTCACGTGGCACCGGCGGTAGTCGCACGTTCACCGCTTGTTGCAGAGGTTCACGGTTCAACTAGAGAGGCCTCCCTGATTATTACCGCGGCTGCAATAACCGTACATGGTGAGCGCCGTATACTTCACATCGTGCGTTAAAGCCCCCCTGACTTAATTCGCAAAGAGTAGACCATCGTGTGTGCCGGCATCACGGTCAAAATTTTCTTCGTTAGAAAATTACACCGCACTTTTTTTTCAATTGGAATTAGACAAAACAGCAATCATTGCACCAGGTCAATGTTGCAAATGACGACTATTCTGGTCTCTTGGCAATTCTCACCGACACAAAATAAACTTTAAAAACAACTACGATAAAAACATTTGTTAAAAATAAAATTCCTGGCACTGTCCATGCATTTGTGCAGGATCCACAGCCGGGGTGGGGGGTGGGTAGGGGGTTGGGGGGTTGGTAGGCGTGAGATCAGTGGGACGTCATCATGCAGATGTACGTGGTAATGTCACCACCGCGTGCCAGCCAGCCAGCCAGCAAAACCTTTTGCAATCTCGTCAGATAGATAATTTTTCTGCCGTCTCACCTTTACGGGTGTCTCCTGCACCTTGCTCTGCTTCTCCCTGTGCTCCCGGTCATGCTCGTGCTTCTTTCGTTTCTCCTTCTTCTTTCTCGCTTTCAGTTTCTTCTCGATCTCGAATCTGCGGCGTTAATCGTTTACGAGTCGTGCATCCGAAATGGATTTTTTAAAACACGGCGCAAAGACGCTGTGTTGAACCGAATTTCAGGATCGCAACGGCTCGGACCGGCTAGTGGGCTTCAAGAAATGTGCCCAACCGATTCTGATCAATGACCCCACCACCACATTGCTCGGTTTCACCAACACACACGCTCATCAGCAACGACACCACCCGACTGGCCATCTTCAATTTTCCATGGACACAGTGGCCAAAGCTTGGCTGGATCTGCGCACAAGCCATGGAAGATACCTGATGCACAAGTGAAAAATCAAACTCACTCTTGCGCGTGATTGCCGCGATGAACATCAAACCACGGACGCATAAATTCGCACTATGCCCAATAAATATTTGAAGGCGGTGGGTGAATGAATGGGTAGCTATATCTGCAATTCACTAACTATCATACAAAGCAATTGAAGGGCTAAATCACTTAGAACTGAATCGCTAATAGTTGGTATTTTTTTCCATACAAAATCACCATCATCAGCCACACATGAAGCAAATTAGAGGAAACAATGTTACAATGTCTCCCTGCTGACATGAGCCTGGGGCGGTGCCAGTGGTGTAAATTTCATATTATCATGATGAGGGCCAGTCTCTCCGTTAAAGAAAGCAATTTAAAATGTAGGCTTTCGCGATCAATATTGTCCATAAGAGGTTTTTGTGTTAGATCGTTTCAATATAAGCGTCGTTAAACCAGCCACCACCTGCCACAGCCAATTAGTAAGGTTAGTCACGAAACAAAACATGCCAATTCGTTATTAGTACAGCACATCGGTGTGTTGGAGAGTAAATCCACGGCATTCACAATTTGAGTATGACATTTAGCTGCTAACTACATCCAGCATCATTTTCCAGAATTCTCCAACATCAGTGTGCTGTACAAGTAAAGAATTGGCATGTTTTGTTCACGTGACACACCTTACTAATTGGCTGTGTTGGGTGGTGGCGGGTTTAACGGCACATTTATATTTACGCGATCTAACCCAAAAAAAAAAAATCTATTTTGGAAGAGAGCAATGTTGAAGTCCCATGGTGGTAACAATTTTATTGGGCCTGAAAGAATGTTGGTCTGAGTCAATCTCTAATAATGCTGCTTTGAAAATTACGGCCTTATAATTGTGAGTCGAGTGATTTAAACAGTGCCAAACATGTCAGATACAAACAAAACCCCAAACTAAAGGATTACCAAAACGAGTAGGTAAAATATAGTAAATTAGCGAGTAATCACAAGCCAATCGCTCCATTAAATGTGAGGTAATGCTATTTCAAACAACAATTATGCATTTTGATAGTTTTTGCATTGCTCTTCTCTGCACCACTTTTGGTTCTTGAGTCATAAGCGGAATGACAAACAACTTTCATGATGAGTACAATGGATGTAGTGGCATAGTTGTCTCGTGTGCAGGCGGTGTAACGGAGGACAAGGCACCGGCTACGTATATACAGAAACTATCGTGTTTTTGTATTGTTTGTTGTTGTAACGTTCTGACCCGCTCCGACTGGATATCTGTGAATTTTTTTTATAGCTCATTGGTTTCTGACTATGACTTATGTTTAACTTCTTTCGCACCGTACGTAGCCAACTGTTCTAAATGGAGGTGTGGGGGGCGGGGCAAAATTGCACATGGGGTTTGGAGGGGGGGGTCACCCATTTCATGCCTTGTTGCAAACAGGCTACGCCACCACTGAATGTGCTTGGGGGTGGGAGCTTTTGCATGCCGACCTCGTCTTGAGAACCTCGCGCTTCTCGATGCGGTTGTAAAGCTCCTGCTCGCGCTCCTTCTCCGTCATCTTGGAGAGGCGCGCGCGGTCCTCTGCGTCGCCCATCAGGTCGTCGTCGTAGCCATCGTGGAACTGGTCCTTCCCTTCCGACGATGAGGACGACGAGGACGAGCTCGCCGAACCCGAGCCCGAGTCGCTGCTGCTGTCCGAGTCCGACACCTCCCCTAGGGACAGAGAGGGCGGCGGGGGAAGGGGGGGTGGCGTTGTGGCCACGAAGAAGGTTCGGTACGGCAGTTCTTCCAAATGCGCTTCCTGGCGAGCCACGTAACAAAATTAGTACGCGTAGGTGGGCCACATGACGTGGGGTCGCATGTAAATACGTTGCGACGTGTTTCTGCACCTCCGATTAGCACGGTTGCCTATGTACGGTGCGCAAAAAAGTTCAACATACACACATACATGACGTCTGTGCACCGGGAACAGGATGTAATAACATCTTACATATGAATAATAGTTGGCACCTCTTGTGTATAGCTTTCTCATCTCTACGTATTGTTTATTTCCCTTTCATCTGAATCGACGTCAAACATCGAACGTTGGATTAGGATGGAAGCTATGTCAGTCAAGAGAGGCAGCGATGGATGAGGGAAACGGTCAGGACCCAACAGCCCAAGAGGCTAAGCGACTCTGGTGAAGAAAACCACCAGCGTTGCTCCGTGTGCACGCGTCTCCTTCCACGGTTAAAGCCTCCTGCCGCTCTGCTCCGTTCGAGCTCTTGCTCCGACCGAGGCGTTGGACTGTACTGCGCTGGGACCGCACCTTCCTCCGGCTCGGACGCCTCCGCTGCACTCTCCTCCTCGGAGGACCCCGACGCTGTCTTGGCCACGGCCGACGTCTTCTTACTCGACTTCTTGCCGCTCTTCCCCTTGCCCTTCTTCTTGGCGTTGTTGCCTCCGACCGTCCACTGTGGAAAACGCAGGCACACACCTCTCGTAAGACCATCAAGACGCCTCTCGTATGTATTAGGCATGTAACGACGCATTGATTTTATGGAAATCGGCCCCAGTTTTCCTGTGTTGAACCGATGCAGCGAATAATATGCACTCCAAGAAGCAATAGCTTAATACAATTAAACTCTGCACTGGTTTAACACATTCACTGTCTCATCAGCAGTTAGGCTTGCGTGAAGGCAATGCCGAGAAGGTCGTGCAGCTGACAGGATGTGTAAAATAACCACTTATATTTTTTTATGTCAAGCCGCAAATATGGGAATGAGGCTTTATTTATCTTGCCATAAACATTCTTCACACTGACTCTTAATGAGTTTTGAATGTTGTAGATGATAAATGGGATAGAATTGCAAAATACATTTAAGGCACAATTTTAATTGTGGGAGCAATCGTTGATTATTTTGATGCGTACATGTTGCACGAAAGGTTTTCATGTGGTTCCTGAAATGCTGCACATTCTGCAAATTTTAACGAATAGAATCCAATCTTGCCATCTCAGATAAAAAAGTGGCAATAGATTTTATAGCGAGGGGGGCGACTTGTAACAACATAGCTAGAATATATCTTTATAATTTTTTGCTTCCTATTTATGCAGTGTTCTTGACAAATGTGGAGTTTTTTGTGTTGTTATTTGCGCTTGAGCACTACTGCCAATGCAGCAGCAGCATCACCAAATAAAAAGTTCAATATACAGAATATGTGGTGTATATAAAATGCATGGTACTATATATAACCATCTTTCCATTGGGATAGAGCCAAGAGGATTTCCTTTGGCTACAGAGTTCCAAAACATTTCCAACCGTGATAATCTAATTTATTCAGAGTTTAAAAGGAGGGGCCACTCGATGATAACTTCCTTTATTTCCTAGTTTAACCAAACTGCCAATGGCCTAGAATTACCACATTTTTATTCAATGCTTCGGGGTGACTGTATTCACAACGCTATTCCCAAAACATAGTATGCTGGTTAAAGACCAACCCCACATTCCATATTAACAGAAGGCCCGTGGATGGATAGATTAAGGAGAGATTCCCATCATGAAGAAATGACCGGCACACATCATTCTGGTGTTTTCCAATAGTGTCGCTAATAGCGATGTGAGCACATGCGATCTGAAAAGCTGAGAAAAAGACCGTCAGAACAAAAATCTGACCCCAAATATGAAATCACTCCACAATTAACGATATAGCAGTGCCATCAAGAACCTGGATTTGAATCCAGATGCAGCCGCCCATGATTAAACCGAGATTTAAAGTGTAAAGCAATGAATGAAGCGTCAGAGCGAGTGTGTCGCGATCTCACCTCCAAGTCGCTGTCGGACGTCTCCGAGTCGGAGGAGTCTGACCGTTTTGCCGCCGTCGCCGCCGCCGATGCCGCCGCCGGTTGTGGCGTGGCAGCCGGAGGTACGGGAGAAGGGCTGCTCTGCTGCTCGGGCTCACTGCGCTTGCGCTTGGCCAGCGAGAGCCACTCCTGCACGGGAGGCAAAATGACGGCGGTAACAACAATCGCCATTCGCCACTAAGTGGCGATAACGTCACCACGGCGCTTGTGTCAGGCTATGTGCACCTTAAGCCTCGTGGATGGAGGGGGGGGCCCTCTGCACATGCACGCGGTGCGACTCAATGACTGAGCAGGCACGCCGCGTTATTCAGAACCGTGCATACCAGTCAAACGAGATCAACTACACCTCTGATGCAAAGGGTATATTCGTTATTTTTTTTAAAGATAAAGTTCCTTACTACGTAGCCTCTCACTTTTGTGCTGTATACCTCTCGGATGTGCTTTCGGGTTGTATCGAGTGTTGTTCGGCACAATGTCCGACGTTTCTCTCCACGTGCTGGGAACTGAATTAAGTTCCAAAAGAAGATCGCAGCAAGTGGAGTTTCGAGTGAATGGTCCCAGGTCGTGAAACGACACTCCACGTACTAGGAACTTCTTCAGGAACTGAATTCTATACCTGAAGCAGCTCCTAGTATGTGTTGTTCATCATGTTGTGTGATATCATGCTGAACAACATGCAGAACACCCGAAAACACATTGGAGAGCTAAAGCTGGTAGTTATTAAGAACGAGGTGAGTATAAGAGATGACTGGGTGGCTGAGGTCAGAGCTGCCACTGATAAGGTAGCCGTCCATGATTAAATTGGGGTTGCAAGTGTAGAGAGATGATGATTTTCCACCTGATAGGCAATGGCTGCACGTGAAAAAAATCATTACATTGCACCTTACTATGTCATTTATTTCGATTCAAAGCTTTCGTGACTGCAGGGATTCATCTTCTTGTTTCTTTCGGTAAAGTCACGTAGAAGGGAAGTAATAAAATAATACAAATAAAACATAATAAAATCAAATAATTATTTGAAAAATAAAACATAATAAAATCAAATAATTATTTGATTTTATTATGTTTTATTTTTATTATTATTTTATTACTTCCCTTCTACGTGACTATGTCATTTATGTCGCTAAATTCCAGCTCTGAGAATTTTCAATATAAATGTTACTTTCCTGTGACAAACATAACTCTCTGTAGCATGGTACGTGATCAGAGATCACTTAGAGGGATCAGAGATCACTTAGAGGGATCAGAGGTCACTTAGAGGATCAGAGGTCACTTAGAGGGATCAGAGGTCACTTAGAGGGATCAGAGGTCACTTAGAGGGATTCAGAGATCACTTAGATGGATCAGAGGTCACTTAGAGGGATAGAGATCATGAGGATCAGCGTATTAGAGGGATCAGAGGTCCACTTAGAGGGATCAGAGGTCACTTAGAGGGATCAGAGGTCACTTAGAGGGATCAGAGGTCACTTAGAGGGATCAGAGATCACTTAGAGGGATCAGAGGTCACTTAGAGGGATCAGAGATCACTTAGAGGGATCAGAGATCACTTAGAGGGATCAGAGGTCACTTAGAGGGATCAGAGGTCACTTAGAGGGATCAGAGATCACTTAGAGGGATCAGAGATCACTTAGAGGGATCAGAGATCACTTAGAGGGATCAGAGAGTCACTTAGAGGGATCAGAGGTCAACTTAGAGGGATCAGAGTCACTTAGGGATCAGAGGTCACTTAGAGGGATCAGAGCTCACTTAGAGGGATCAGAGATCACTTAGAGGGATCAGAGGTCACTAGAGGATCAGAGGTCACTTAGAGGGATCAAGGTCACTTAGAGGGATCAGAGGTCACTTAGAGGGATCAGAGGTCACTTAGAGGGATCAGAGTCACTTAGAGGGATCAGAGGTCACTTAGAGGGATCAGAGGTCACTTAGAGGGATCAGAGGTCACTTAGAGGGATCAGAGGTCACTTAGAGGGATCAGAGGTCACTTAGAGGGATCAGAGGTCACTTAGAGGGATCAGAGGTCACTTAGAGGGATCAGAGGTCACTTAGAGGGATCAGAGGTCACTTAGAGGGATCAGAGATCACTTAGAGGGATCAGAGGTCACTTAGAGGGATCAGAGGTCACTTAGAGGGATCGAGATCACTTAGAGGGATCAGAGGTCACTTAGAGGGATCAGAGGTCACTTAGAGGGATCAGAGGTCACTTAGAGGGATCAGAGGATCACTTAGAGGGATCAGAGGTCACTTAGAGGGATCAGAGATCACTTAGAGGGATCAGAGATCACTTAGAGGGATCAGAGGTCACTTAGAGGGATCAGAGGTCACTTAGAGGGATCAGAGATCACTTAGAGGGATCAGAGGTCACTTAGAGGGATCAGAGGTCACTTAGAGGGATCAGAGATCACTTAGAGGGATCAGAGATCACTTAGAGGGATCAGAGGTCACTTAGAGGGATCAGAGGTCACTTAGAGGGATCAGAGATCACTTAGAGGGATCAGAGATCACTTAGAGGGATCAGAGGTCACTTAGAGGGATCAGAGATCACTTAGAGGGATCAGAGATCACTTAGAGGGATCAGAGGTCACTTAGAGGGATCAGAGGTCACTTAGAGGGATCAGAGATCACTTAGAGGGATCAGAGGTCACTTAGAGGGATCAGAGATCACTTAGAGGGATCAGAGATCACTTAGAGGGATCAGAGATCACTTAGAGGGATCAGAGATCACTTAGAGGGATCAGAGATCACTTAGAGGGATCAGAGATCACTTAGAGGGATCAGAGATCACTTAGAGGGATCAGAGATCACTTAGAGGGATCAGAGATCACTTAGAGGGATCAGAGATCACTTAGAGGGATCAGAGGTCACTTAGAGGGATCAGAGGTCACTTAGAGGGATCAGAGGTCACTTAGGGATCCACTAGAGGGATCAGAGATCACTTAGAGGGATCAGAGATCACTTAGAGGGATCAGAGTCACTTAGAGGGATCAGAGATCACTTAGAGGGATCAGAGATCACTTAGAGGGATCAGAGATCACTTAGAGGGATCAGAGATCACTTAGAGGGATCAGAGATCACTTAGAGGATCAGAGATCACTTAGAGGGATCAGAGATCACTTAGAGGGATCAGAGATCACTTAGAGGGATCAGAGATCACTTAGAGGGATCAGAGATCACTTAGAGGGATCAGAGATCACTTAGAGGGATCAGAGATCACTTAGAGGGATCAGAGATCACTTAGAGGGATCAGAGATCACTTAGAGGGATCAGAGATCACTTAGAGGGATCAGAGATCACTTAGAGGGATCAGAGATCACTTAGAGGGATCAGAGATCACTTAGAGGGATCAGAGATCACTTAGAGGGATCAGAGATCACTTAGAGGGATCAGAGATCACTTAGAGGGATCAGAGATCACTTAGAGGGATCAGAGATCACTTAGAGGGATCAGAGATCACTTAGAGGGATCAGAGATCACTTAGAGGGATCAGAGATCACTTAGAGGGATCAGAGATCACTTAGAGGGATCAGAGATCACTTAGAGGGATCAGAGATCACTTAGAGGGATCAGAGATCACTTAGAGGGATCAGAGATCACTTAGAGGGATCAGAGATCACTTAGAGGGATCAGAGATCACTTAGAGGGATCAGAGATCACTTAGAGGGATCAGAGATCACTTAGAGGGATCAGAGATCACTTAGAGGGATCAGAGATCACTTAGAGGGATCAGAGATCACTTAGAGGGATCAGAGATCACTTAGAGGGATCAGAGGTCACTTAGAGGGATCAGAGGTCACTTAGAGGGATCAGAGGTCACTTAGAGGGATCAGAGATCACTTAGAGGGATCAGAGGTCACTTAGAGGGATCAGAGATCACTTAGAGGGATCAGAGATCACTTAGAGGGATCAGAGATCACTTAGAGGGATCAGAGATCACTTAGAGGGATCAGAGGTCACTTAGAGGGATCAGAGGTCACTTAGAGGGATCAGAGGTCACTTAGAGGGATCAGAGATCACTTAGAGGGATCAGAGGTCACTTAGAGGGATCAGAGATCACTTAGAGGGATCAGAGGTCACTTAGAGGGATCAGAGATCACTTAGAGGGATCAGAGATCACTTAGAGGGATCAGAGGTCACTTAGAGGGATCAGAGGTCACTTAGAGGGATCAGAGATCACTTAGAGGGATCAGAGATCACTTAGAGGGATCAGAGGTCACTTAGAGGGATCAGAGATCACTTAGAGGGATCAGAGGTCACTTAGAGGGATCAGAGGTCACTTAGAGGGATCAGAGATCACTTAGAGGGATCAGAGGTCACTTAGAGGGATCAGAGATCACTTAGAGGGATCAGAGATCACTTAGAGGGATCAGAGATCACTTAAAGGGATCAGAGATCACTTAGAGGGATCAGAGGTCACTTAGAGGGATCAGAGGTCACTTAGAGGGATCAGAGATCACTTAGAGGGATCAGAGATCACTTAGAGGGATCAGAGATCACTTAGAGGGATCAGAGATCACTTAGAGGATCAGAGATATTAGAGGGATCAGAGATCACTTAGAGGGATCAGAGATCACTTAGAGGGATCAGAGATCACTTAGAGGGATCAGAGATCACTTAGAGGGATCAGAGATCACTTAGAGGGATCAGAGATCACTTAGAGGGATCAGAGATCACTTAGAGGGATCAGAGATCACTTAGAGGGATCAGAGATCACTTAGAGGGATCAGAGATCACTTAGAGGGATCAGAGATCACTTAGAGGGATCAGAGATCACTTAGAGGGATCAGAGATCACTTAGAGGGATCAGAGATCACTTAGAGGATCAGAGATCACTTAGAGGGATCAGAGATCACTTAGAGGGATCAGAGATCACTTAGAGGGATCAGAGATCACTTAGAGGGATCAGAGATCACTTAGAGGGATCAGAGATCACTTAGAGGGATCAGAGATCACTTAGAGGGATCAGAGATCACTTAGAGGGATCAGAGATCACTTAGAGGGATCAGAGATCACTTAGAGGGATCAGAGATCACTTAGAGGGATCAGAGATCACTTAGAGGGATCAGAGATCACTTAGAGGGATCAGAGATCACTTAGAGGGATCAGAGATCACTTAGAGGGATCAGAGATCACTTAGAGGGATCAGAGATCACTTAGAGGGATCAGAGATCACTTAGAGGGATCAGAGATCACTTAGAGGGATCAGAGATCACTTAGAGGGATCAGAGATCACTTAGAGGGATCAGAGATCACTTAGAGGGATCAGAGGTCACTTAGAGGGATCAGAGATCACTTAGAGGGATCAGAGATCACTTAGAGGGATCAGAGATCACTTAGAGGGATCAGAGATCACTTAGAGGGATCAGAGGTCACTTAGAGGGATCAGAGATCACTTAGAGGGATCAGAGATCACTTAGAGGGATCAGAGGTCACTTAGAGGGATCAGAGATCACTTAGAGGGATCAGAGGTCACTTAGAGGGATCAGAGATCACTTAGAGGGATCAGAGATCACTTAGAGGGATCAGAGATCACTTAGAGGGATCAGAGATCACTTAGAGGGATCAGAGATTCACTTAGAGGGATCAGAGGTCACTTAGAGGGATCAGAGGTCACTTAGAGGGATCAGAGGTCACTTAGAGGGAGCAGAGGTCACTTAAGAGGGATCAGAGATCACTTAGAGGGATCAGAGGTCCTTAGAGGGATCAGAGGTCACTTAGAGGGGATCAGAGATCACTTAGATGGGATCAGAGATCACTTAGAGGGATCAGAGATCACTTAGAGGGATCAGAGATCACTTAGAGGGATCAGAGATCACTTAGAGGGATCAGAGATCACTTAGAGGGATCAGAGATCACTTAGAGGGATCAAGATCACTTAGAGGGGATCAGAGATCACTTAGAGGGATCAGAGATCACTTAGAGGGATCAGAGATCACTTAGAGGGATCAGAGATCACTTAGAGGGATCAGAGATCACTTAGAGGGATCAGAGATCACTTAGAGGGATCAGAGATCACTTAGAGGGATCAGAGATCACTTAGAGGGATCAGAGATCACTTAGAGGGATCAGAGATCACTTAGAGGGATCAGAGATCACTTAGAGGGATCAGAGATCACTTAGAGGGATCAGAGATCACTTAGAGGGATCAGAGATCACTTAGAGGGATCAGAGATCACTTAGAGGGATCAGAGATCACTTAGAGGGATCAGAGATCACTTAGAGGGATCAGAGATCACTTAGAGGGATCAGAGATCACTTAGAGGGATCAGAGATCACTTAGAGGGATCAGAGATCACTTAGAGGGATCAGAGATCACTTAGAGGGATCAGAGATCACTTAGAGGGATCAGAGATCACTTAGAGGGATCAGAGATCACTTAGAGGGATCAGAGATCACTTAGAGGGATCAGAGATCACTTAGAGGGATCAGAGATCACTTAGAGGGATCAGAGATCACTTAGAGGGATCAGAGATCACTTAGAGGGATCAGAGATCACTTAGAGGGATCAGAGAGTCACTTAGAGGGATCAGAGATCACTTAGAGGGATCAGAGATCACTTAGAGGGATCAGAGATCACTTAGAGGGATCAGAGATCACTTAGAGGGATCAGAGGTCACTTAGAGGGATCAGAGGTCACTTAGAGGGATCAGAGATCACTTAGAGGGATCAGAGGTCACTTAGAGGGATCAGAGGTCACTTAGAGGGATCAGAGATCACTTAGAGGGATCAGAGGTCACTTAGAGGGATCAGAGATCACTTAGAGGGATCAGAGATCACTTAGAGGGATCAGAGGTCACTTAGAGGGATCAGAGATCACTTAGAGGGATCAGAGGTCACTTAGAGGGATCAGAGGTCACTTAGAGGGATCAGAGATCACTTAGAGGGATCAGAGATCACTTAGAGGGATCAGAGATCACTTAGAGGGATCAGAGATCACTTAGAGGGATCAGAGGTCACTTAGAGGGATCAGAGATCACTTAGAGGGATCAGAGGTCACTTAGAGGGATCAGAGGTCACTTAGAGGGATCAGAGATCACTTAGAGGGATCAGAGGTCACTTAGAGGGATCAGAGATCACTTAGAGGGATCAGAGGTCACTTAGAGGGATCAGAGATCACTTAGAGGGATCAGAGATCACTTAGAGGGATCAGAGGTCACTTAGAGGGATCAGAGATCACTTAGAGGGATCAGAGATCACTTAGAGGGATCAGAGATCACTTAGAGGGATCAGAGATCACTTAGAGGGATCAGAGGTCACTTAGAGGGATCAGAGGTCACTTAGAGGGATCAGAGATCACTTAGAGGGATCAGAGGTCACTTAGAGGGATCAGAGATCACTTAGAGGGATCAGAGGTCACTTAGAGGGATCAGAGGTCACTTAGAGGGATCAGAGGTGGCTCTGTGATCGTAGTACACGATATCGCTTCTACAGGGCTGTTCTCTAACGCAAGTGAATCGTACTGCTCTGCAAGATATAATTAAAAGGGGTTTTCGCCTTTTTTCTGGCAATAAAACTGAAACCTTTTTACAAGGATTTATGTCTGCATTAACCACAATACTTGCAGTCAACATGCAAACAAAAAACATACTATGATAATATATGCATTGTCCTTGAAACTAATTGGTCCACACCAAGTTTTTTGTTTGCATTTTGACTGCAAGTATTGTGGTTAATGCAGACATGAATCCTCGTAAAAAGGTTTCAATTTTGTTGCCAGAAAAAAGGGGAAAAACCCTATTATTATATTTTGATACTGGCAAAGGAGGTCTAATGATGATGCTCTGCAAGAGTTCGGAAGGGCTTTTTCGTCTCATGCCATGACTTCGATTGCTCATAAGGTGTATATATGGGAAATTGAAGACAAGCGACTGCGCTATTGTGGCCATGAAACACAAACTAGAGTAAACCAATGTAGCCTGCGATCCTTCAACGGAGAAATAGCAAAGCTACCAAGAACTCTCTTGAAGCCCTCTCGTGCCAAGCAGTCCCTCAACATTGCCAATTATCTCCTGAACATATTGCCATAGGCAAGAACAGAATTGGGGGGGAAAACAGCTAAAAAACACCAGGTGAGGGACTGTTGGGATGTAACTATTTCAGCTGTTGTCGTTTTTGCTGTTTGCTTTTCTCCATCCAAACTCTGAAACTGAACAGTGTATCCACTCATGAATAACTAGGCGATTGCCCACGATTATATGTACACATTACGTAGGGGCTTAAAGAGATCGACCTTGAGGAAGAATTCTACTCGTAGATAACCTTTCAGGTTGCATAGGTAGATTGTCATTCAATACTAGCAGGCTCCGAACTAAAATAACAATTCAAACGTATATATCGTCTACAACTCTAAATACAAAAACAGAAAGACATTTAAATTCGGCCCCAAAGTTTGCACAAGAAGACGGAAGGAATAAACTCAGGAATATGACGTCTGCAGGCGGTGGACGCGGCGACTAACATTGCGCATATCAAACTAAAAATAACAAAACAAAAACACGAGCGGGGCACATCCGAGCACGAACACCGCTGCAACCCCCCCCCCCCCCTACATCCGACGGCCGAGGAACACAACGCATCTGTACATTGTGCATTTTCCCACCGACTGTCAAAACAATACGAGCTGTCCATTCCACACCCATCCAGCGTGATGGGTACCGTGGCCTAGCTTGCGCACATCACAAGAGTGAACACATTTGAGATTCATGATGACTACGATCCTCCGGCTAGAGGTTAAAATGTCTCACTTTCAAAGAAAAAGTTTCATGTATTCTACAATGCATTTACATTTTGATTTAAAGCTTTCGTGACTGCAGGGATTCATATTCTTGGTTCTTCATCACACCTGATGATGATTGCTTGTGTTGCAGTCGAAACGTCGTGAGAATTTTTATTGTTTTATATTAATATTATTTTATTATTTCGCTTCTACGTGACTTTACCGAAAGAACCAAGAATATGAACGCATTTGCAGTAATTCCAAAAGCATTTAATTCGTGAAAAAAGCAAAACTTAAATGAAGCAAGTTTATTTTGAAATTATTCAACTGCTTTAATCCACCTACAACACGGAATATGGCAACATACCGAGTAATCATTATCATCCCCCATGCTCTATTTGCTGCTGGATGAAGGACTCACCACCCTGCCACAATCCCTCATGGTCCTGCATTGCAAGTCACAGCAAGCCCCACCGATCAGCTGCTGCACAGGGAGCTGCTTTTACGGCTCCATCTTCACTGCGATTGTCTCCTTTAGGACGCGTTTCCCTCCTGTCTGGTATGTTTTAAAGCATTTGCTCACTGGTCTAAGTGTCGCTAGGGCAGTGTTTGTTTACAAAGCATCTGCTGAAGAGACGCAAAATGCCAAAACAAGTCAGTGTTCTTTGTAAAATTAAAAATGCTGACTACGTAGGGTGCGCAAACAGTTCAACATACGTGCATCTAGTTTAACACGTGGCAGGCTTTCGCGATCAATATTATTCATAATCAACGTTTTTGGGTTTAGATCGCGTTATTTATAAATGTGTCGTAACCCTCCACCACCCGACACGGCCAATCAGCAAAAAAAGTGTCCCGTTGACAAAAGACAAATAGTTCACTGCTTTAGCCCATCGGTGTGTTGAAGCGTGAAACCACAACATTTACAACACACCGGTGGGCTAAAGCAGTGAACTATTTGTCTTTTGTCAACGTGACACTTTTTTGCTGATTGGCCGTGTCGGGTGGTGGAGGGTTACGACACATTTATAAACAACGCGATCTAAACCCAAAAACGTTATGAATACGTGCATCTAGGCCAAACGAATGACTGCCATAAACATATGCCGTGAAGTTACAGGGGCCAAGCTATCACTTGTGAAATGCGGGTAAAGATATCGGGCACTATTTACGTGGCGTTTCTCTGTTTGAGGTTCTCAGATGCTCCCTAAGAAGACATTCACAACTCCGCTGGAGGACAGCGTGCACACACATTTCATTGTACAGTACACTACTGTACTGCATCACTCCTCCCCTTCTTTTAGTTCCGACCCGGGACCTATCTATACTTAGGATTAATATGCGACCCTTTGAGCCACGCTGGTATCTTATATGCCGTGTTTAATACTCGTGGGGTTAGCATGAGCCATGGTCAAACCACTGCTAAATGATGATGATGAATGGCTTCCGAAAGCTGTCGCGGGATAAAAACGCACTGCACATGTTCATCACGGCCAAACACAGCACGATCAAAGTTGTACCGCAGTTTAGCCAAGCCTTAATGCAGTTCATTGAATTGTGCGAGGTCATACAAACTTGTGCGGGGTGTTGGCAAGACGACGTGCGTGTAATTGCAGGCACAGTAATGCAATGTCCAACACATGTTCACGTAGAGGCTGGACCGGGTTTTGGCTTTAAGCCTCGATGGCGAGAGACGCGAGTTCAACTCCGGGCTCCTCCTGCGGCGTTAACTCAGCCCATCATCATCATCATCATCCATCCGTAGTCAATGTTGTTTTGGTACAGCCCCACTTTGGGGTTTAGGGGTATGGGGTTAGGGGTTATGGGTTTAGGAACGTGGGATCCCACCGCCGGCTGTGGGTTTGCCAACAGGAGGCGAGCATTGCCTCAACGCTCGTTTGAGACACGAACAACCCACGTAAGGCTGCGTTAGAACACACACACACTACGCTCGGAGGGTAGGGAAGTGGGGGGTGTAGAGAGACAAAGACGGCCGGCGGTGGGCCCAACAATCACTAACCGCGTCCATGCTCTCGTCGCTGCGGCTGTCGTCGCTATCCGAGTCGATCACGACCCTTCCTTTTCTCTTTTTCACCATCTTTACGCCGTTCGTTGTTTTCGTCGACGTCGCCGTCGTCGCTGCTGCTGCCGTTTAACCTCGCTGGCTTTCTATCGGCGTGCGGTTAATTAGCGGCGGCGGCGGGAGGAGGAGGAGGCGGAGGGGATTAATGAAGCGTCAGACAGCGACGAACGACGCGATCCGATGCCCTCTCGCTCGCTCGCTCTCTCTCCCCGGCCCTTTCGCGCCCAAGCTTTGCCGTTCTTCCCTGATGACGTCACTGCCGTTTGGAAATCGCAGCCCGCATTGGCGATGCGCGCGCGCGCCGATTGGCCCCGGGGGGTGGGGTTGGTGGGGGGGGCGCGTGGGCCAATCGCGTGCGCGAATAAGCGCGAGATGGGGGGGAGGGAGGTTGTTGGGACGGGTTCCTATGCGCGCTAGGAAATTAAATCGAATGCACGCGGCTCGTTGGTCACGTGACCGTTCCTATTCCGTATCAATACTGGACCTGGTCTACGGTAAGCGCGGTGGGTGGTGGAGGGGGGGTGGCAGGGACGGCCCGCGGTCACGTGCGCGTTTGGTAAATCGACCCGCGTAAACACGCAAACTCCCATTCCGTTCGTCATTGACATTCGTAGAAGGGCCACGGCGCGAAACGTTGATTACGGCACGGTACAAAAGTGAAAATTCGAGTGAATTGTGTCATCGAAAATGCCTGCATTGTACTTTAATTTTACACAGTTGTTGAATGCAGATTCAAGGGCTAAAAAATTAACCCGTAAAAACAGTTTTTCACTATAAATCCTTTATATGCGTGGCGGCTAGAGTCCTCTCGTCCTCTGGCTTGAGATGGCTGCCACCTATGGGTCAGATGATTGCCTGCCACCATTAAGCAATTAGTAATTAAATATAAAAAAAAAATTCCTAAAAAGTGTAACATTTTGGAACAAAAAAATTTTCACGAAAATAAATTGTCACACACAACGAGTCTGTGTGCAAAATGTTAGCTCAATTGGATCACGGGAAGTGGGTTAAAAAACGACCGAAAGATTTGCACGGTCGTAAGCGCGCAAGCAAGTGAACTTAATATAAAGGATTAAAAAATATCCAAGCGGCCAGCAAAATGCAGTACGAATAACTGTTTAAATACCGTAGATATAAGTTTACACGTTTCTTGAATTTCGCAAGGTTATTATAACAGCTTCGGGAAAAAAAGAGATGATGGGAGGGAATTCTTAACCGGATCAGAGCAAGGGAAGAAGCATAAATCAGAATCATCATTGCGACTGGAGGAATCCGATGAGCTCTGAAGCTCTTTCACATGTTCACTATGGCGGGGTCAACAATGCAGCATGGGCGGGTCAGCAGAAAGAGATGTGTTGTGTGACCTGCAGTGGGCTTAGTGGGCCAGTGACTTGAGTGAGTGACTGAGTGGGTGAGTGACTTAGTGAGTGAGTGACTTAGTGGGTGAGTAACTGAGTGGGTGAGTGACTTAGTGGGTGAGTGAGTGAGTGAGTGACTAAGTGGGTGAGTGAGTGACTTAGTGGGTGAGTGAGTGAGTCACTGGGTGAGTCACTGAGTGGGTGAGTGAGTGACTTAGTGGGTGAGTGAGTGATTGAACAGGTGAGTGACTTGAGTGGGTGAGTGACAGTGGGTGACTTAAGTGATTGAGTGGGTGAGTGACTGGGTGGATGAATGATTGAGTGGGTGAGTGACTGAGTGGGTGAGTGAGTGATTGAATGGGTGAGTGACTTGAGTGGGTGAGAGTGGGTGACTTGAGTGATTGAGTGGGTGAGTGACTGGGTGGATGAATAATTGAGTGGGTGAGTGATTAAGTGGGTGAGTGACTAAGTGGTAGAGTTATTGAGTGGGTGAGTGACTTGAGTGGGTAAGTGACTGAGTGAGTCACTGAGTGGGTGAGTTTTGCTGTGACCACTGGATGAAAAAAAACCCAGCCAATTTAGACCGAGTCCTCGACATGGATTGAAGAATCAACGAGTGAAATTAATGGCAACAATAACTAGGTTAGTAGCGATGTTAAGAATCAATGAGGCGACTGACCCCTGATAAGCTAGTGAATCGGTGAGCTTTGGTTCATCAATCAATGTGGCCAATCTCCGTGGAATTCCACTAAGTGCAGTGGTTTGAGTATCCAGCAGGAATCTCATAAGACAAATCGTAACACAACGCTTTTTAAAATGTTCCATCGATTAGTTTGTTCAACAGAGGCAAACGCGCGTGAAAGCCACAGCAACAACGCTGCTGTGGCTTGCGCCGCATAGGGGCCGTCCATAAATGACGTCACGCGATTTTGGACGTTATTTGACCCCCCCCCCCCTTCGTCACACGGCGTCACAAAAAGTCAGACCCCCCCCTCAAATATGACGTCACAAAGCTCTGCCATCCCCCCCCCCCAAATAAAATATAAAACATGCTTCAAATCGCTTTAAACTATTGTCATTGTAATGCGTATTTAATGTGGCGCTGCACTCTGATGTTGTAGAAGACATTTATTAAAAAGTCAATTTAATTAAGTAGAACATGTTGTCTATATTTGTTTAAAGTTGCTTTTTGATGTGACGTCACAAATGTCTCACCCCGCCCCCCCTCTAGGTGCGTGACGTCATTTATGGACGGCCCCATAGCGAAAGCTGCCAGAAGGGGTCCCTTCTGAATTGGTGATAAACAAAAAAGTTTTTATTTTTGCCAGGTAAAGCCCACTGATCTATATGAGTATTTTTTTACAAGCGACCTGGCCACAATTGATAGCCGAGTGAAGAAAGAGGCTTATGTGGAAATGCTTAGCAGCCAAAAACCTGAGGACCTGGAGAAAAACCCATGCGACCACTGGGAGAACATGCAAACTCCAAACATATAAACGTTAGGATCGGGGCCGAACCCATACCAGTCGAGGTAGTGAACATCTTGCCACCCTAGCATTGGCAGTGATGCACAAACACAAATAGAACAATAGTCAATATCACTGCCTTAAAAGAAAAAAATACACAAAGCTTCGGCAATTGCCCGAAAAAGTGCCAAAGCACAAGGTGTTTTGAAAGAAGGACCATTGCCCGAAACGTCGCCTGTTTACATGCGTTCCCTATTAAGGCCACACACACTCACAACGTTATCGACACATGTGTTGCGTGTTTTGTTATTCATACGTATACAGAAGCACGCTTTTATTTAAATTAAATCTCTACTCATTCAATTCCCAGGGTTTTACCATCCCTTCTAGATTTGAAGCTTTCGTGACTGCAATGATTCATATTCTTAGGTTTTTTTCGGTAAAGTCACGTAGGTAAAAAATTTAAATTAATAAAAGTAAAATAAAAATAAAATAAAAATCACGACGTTTCGGAGGCAACACAAGCTTCCGTCTGCATGTGTATCAAGTAACATCTATCGTGCTGTGACGGTTCCACTTGAAGACGGAAGCTTGTGTTGCCTCCGAAACGTCGTGATTTTAATTTATTTCTATTAATTTTACTAAAAAATGTTTTTACCTACGTGACTTTACCGAAAAAACCTAAGAATATTTTACCATCCCAGTTTACAATCAGCCCAGCGGCCTCCAACCCCCTCGACCCCCGTTGGCCACAGCTGAGACAAATGAACAAACGGAATGGGGAAAGGCCCCCACCCCCGCCCCCCCCCGCCCCACCCTCGCCCCGCCCACAACCGCCCAAGCCCCGCCCACAATCGGCCAAGCCCCGCCCCCCACCGGGCCCCCCCGGCCCACCCCCGGCCTCACCCCGGGCCCCCCCCCACCCGGAAGAGCTGCCACCGAGCGAATCAGCACGCATCGAAACGCGTCGGGGTTGTGGGGCGCGGGGGGGGGCGTGCAAGCTTCGCCCCCCCACGCCCCACGAACGAATCAGTCGTCACGCGAAACAAGAGTTTCCTTCACCGCTTGCGCAATTTGCGAACGCTACACGCCCCGAGGGCGCCCGTCCAATCGGCGCGCTGCTCGCACGCAGTGCAACTCGGGGCCCCGGGGGCATTCTGCGATGTTAAAGCTCGCAGCCGTTGCGACTGCACGGGGCGCGTTCCTGTGATTATTGGAGCCGTGCAGCCGTGTGGGAGACGTCGTGCGGGGAGGAGGTTGAGTGGACGAGGTTCGGTGGACGAGGTTCGGTGGACGAGGTTTGGTGGACGAGGTTTGAGGCGGTGATTGACGGGGCGAGTAGGAGAGAGGATGAGCGCCGCCACGGCGCCACGGATCGCGCTGAGCAGCGAGGAGTTCACGGACAACGGAGTCGTCAGCCTCACCTCCATCGAGCAGGCGAGCAGAGATGGGAGAGTGGTGGTGGTGGTGGAGAGACGGGGAGAGGAGAGATGGGAGGGTGGTGGTGGTGGTGGAGAGATGGGAGAGTGGTGGTGGTGGAGAGACGGGGAGAGGAGAGATGGGAGGGTGGTGGTGGTGGTGGAGAGATGGGAGAGTGGTGGTGGTGGTGGTGGAGAAACGGGGAGAGGAGAGATGGGAGAGTGGTGGTGGTGGAGAGATGGGGAGAGGAGAGATGGGAGGGTGGTGGTGGTGGTGGAGAGATGGGAGAGTGGTGGTGGTGGAGAGACGGGGAGAGGAGAGATGGGAGGGTGGTGGTGGTGGTGGAGAGATGGGAGAGTGGTGGTGGTGGAGAGATGGGGAGAGGAGAGATGGGAGGGTGGTGGTGGAGAAACGGGGAGAGGAGAGATGGGAGAGTGGTGGTGGTGGAGAGACGGGGGGAGGAGAGATGGGAGGGTGGTGGTGGTGGTGGAGAGACGGGAGATGAGAGATGGGAGAGTGGTGGTGGAGAGATGGCAGGGTGGTGGTAGTGGTGGAGAGATGGGGAGAGGAGAGATGGGAGGGTGGTGGTGGTGGTGGTGGAGAGATGGGAGAGTGGTGGTGGTGGAGAGACGGGGAGAGGAGAGATGGGAGGGTGGTGGTGGTGGAGAGACGAGGAGAGTGGTGGTGGTGGTGGAGAGACGGGGAGAGGAGAGATGGGAGAGTGGTGGTGGTGGAGAGACGGGGAGAGGAGAGATGGGAGGGTGGTGGTGGTGGTGGTGGAGAGACGGGGAGGGGAGAGATGGGAGAGTGGTGGTGGAGAGACGGGGAGAGGAGAGATGGGAGGGTGGTGGTGGTGGTGGAGAGACGGGAGGGGAGAGATGGGAGAGTGGTGGTGGAGAGACGGGGAGAGGAGAGATGGGAGGGTGGTGGTGGTGGTGGAGAGACGGGAGGGGAGAGATGGAGAGTGGTGGTGGTGGAGAGACGGGGAGAGGAGAGATGGGAGGGTGGTGGTGGTGGTGGAGAGACGGGGAGGGAGAGATGGGAGGGTGGTGGTGGTGGTGGAGAGACGGGGAGGGGAGAGATGGGAGAGTGGTGGTGGTGGAGAGACTGGGAGAGGAGAGATGGGAGGGTGGTGGTGGTGGAGAGACGGGGAGAGGAGAGATGGGAGGGTGGTGGTGGTGGTGGAGAGACGGGGAGGGGAGAGATGGGAGAGTGGTGGTGGAGAGACGGGGAGAGGAGAGATGGGAGGGTGGTGGTGGTGTGGAGAGACGGGGAGAGGAGAGATGGGAGGGTGGTGGTGGTGGTGGTGGTGGAGAGACGAGGAGAGATGGGAGAGTGGTGGTGGAGAGACGGGGAGAGGAGAGATGGGAGGGTGGTGGTGGTGGAGAGACGGGAGAGTGGTGGTGGAGAGATGGGAGAGTAGTGGTGGTGGAGAGACGGGGCACCTACAAAACTGGCGTCCGGTGTCCCTCCTGAACACCGACTACAAAATATTGACGAAGGCTCTCTCCCTGCGACTGAAAGGGGTGATTGCACAAGTCGTAAACAGGGACCAGTCCTACACCATCCCCGGACGATCCATCCACGACGGCATCTTCCTGGTCAGAGACCTCATCGCGATGTCCCAGAGGTTGGGCATCCCAATCGCGTTTCTGGCCCTTGACCAGGAAAAGGCTTTTGACAGAGTGGACCACAAATACCTGCTGGGAACCCTCAAGGCCTTTGGTTTTGGAGATGGGTTTGTCCGAACGATCCGCCTACTCTACACCAAGGCGGAGTGCATGATCAAGATCAACGGCACCCTCACTGCCCCTGTCAAATTCGACCGAGGAGTGAGACAGGGATGCCCATTGTCGGGCCAACTTTATGCACTGGCATTAGAGCCTTTCCTGAATCTCATAAGGCGGAGACTCAGGCGGCCTGGTGCTCAGGGAACCAAATGTCAGTTTGGTCCTGACGGCATACGCCGATGACATCCTCCTCATCCTTCGTTCCCTGGATGATGTCGCCCTGCTGCACGAGTGTCAGGAGGTCTTTTCGAAGGCCTCCTCATCCAAAATGAACTGGCAAAAGTGCAGCGGCCTGCTGGTTGGAGCGTGGGACATGACCGAGTGCCCGGAGAAGGCAAAAACCATCAATTGGAGCACAACATCGCTGCACCACCTGGGGGTCTTCCTGGGACCAGAGGAGGAACCACCGCAAAGGAACTGGGTCGAGCTGGAGGAGAAGGTGAAGGAGCGGCTGGGCACCTGGAGTCGCCTGTGCAAGTTCCTCACCTTCAGGACAAAGACGTTGGTGGTGAACCAGCTGGTGACGTCCATGCTGTGGCACCGACTCTTCTCCCTGCACCCCCCCATGAGCCTCGTCAACGCGCTTCAGAAGCGAGTCCTCGACTTCTTCTGGTCGGGCAGAGGACACCGGGTCGCGGCTGGGGTCCTGGCCCTGCCACTGGACGAGGGCGGTCACGGGCTGGTGTGCGTGCGGAGTCAGCTGGCCACCTTCCGACTGCAGGCCGCACAAAAGTTCCTGCACGCCACCACCCCTGCACCAGCCTGGAGCGTCACGGCCTCCTTCCTACTCAAACAGCTGGGGGGTCTGCAGTGCTCCAAACAACTATTCTATATGGACCTGCAGGGCCTCCCACTGGGACAGCTGCCACCTTTCTACAGGAGCGTCCTGCAGACGTGGAGCTCCCTCGCCGTCAGGAGGCTGAACCAGCCGCAATCGGCCGAGGATCTGGTCTTCGAACCGATCCTCAGGAACCCGCAGACAAAGCTGCCGTCCACCACCGCCACCCCCGGCATGGAGAGGCGCCTCACCAACGCGCGGCTCACCAGGATGGGAGATCTGGTGGAGCCTGGAACACGGGGCCGGTGGCTCGGACCAGCAGACATGGCCGCAAAGACAGGGCTGCAATCGCTCCGGGTGGCTGCTCGGATCCTGGCCGAAGCCAAGGGGGCCTTCTCAGCGGCAGCGGGGAGAACGCCCCCCATCGGCGTTGGGGATCACGAGGCCCCTTTCGGTCCCCCTCCACCGGAGCTCTCCGTCGTGCCGCTGCGTCGCCAATGCCGACAAGCGAAGGCGGATCACAACCTGTGCCGGCTGGAGGACCTACCAGAGGTGGCCTTCGCAAATGTCAAGAGGAAGGTGCTCTACTCCTACATGGTCCGGTTTCACCAACAGGACACCCTGAGGAGCCATAAGGACCATGCCTGGAGGAAAGCCCTGCCCTGCATCTCACCGGAGAGGCCGCGCTGGAGGCAACTCTACTCCAGCCCGACGTACAACCGCATCGGCGACCTCAGCTGGAGCATCGCCCACGGCACCGTCACCACCAACGCCTCCCTGGCGCGCTTCACCGACACGCCCCCGGAGTGCCGGTTCTGCGGAAAAGTGGAGACGGTGGCGCACCAATACGTGGAGTGCAAGAGCCTGGACTCGCTGTTCAAGGTCCTGAGAAACATCCTCCTAAAGTTCAGCCTCCACTTCTCCCCGACGGTCCTCATCTTTGGATACCGAAAGGGCGACGGACCCCAACATCTCCAGGGGCTGGTCAACGTGCTCGTCGGCTACGCCAAGCTCGCCATTTACAGGGCGAGGAAGGTGGCCCTGGAGGGGAAACGTCCGGCCAGCAGCCTGGGCATCTTCCGCGCTCTGGTCGGAGCCAGGGTGTGGCTGGAGTTCCGCCACGCGCGGCTGACCCACGCCGTGCCGGCCTTCAAGGAGCAGTGGGCGATGGAGGAGGCCGTGTGCTCCGTGGCAGATGACGGGGAGCTCTGCATGCTGTTATGAGCTACCCGTCGGAGGCCATAGGACTGCGAGGGGGGCGGCGTACATAACGAGAGAGTGAGCGAGAGAATGAGCGAGAGAGAGAGCGAGTGAGAGAGAGCGAGAGAGCGAGCAAGCGAGAGAGTGAGCGAGCGAGCGAGAGAGCGAGCGAGGGCTACATAAAGCCCCGTTTAAATAAAAAAAAAAAATAAAAAAAAAATTTACGAAATGATGAACGAAACAAAGTGCCGAATACACCGAGCATCTTCATGTTTCCACTGATCGTAAAAAAAAAAAAAAAGAGAGAGAATGAGATGGAGAGAGAATGAGATGGAGAGAGAATGAGATGGAGAGAGAGGGAATCTGGTGATGCTGCTGCTACTGCATTGGCAGCGGTCTGCAGGCACACACACCAACAACGACAACGACGACAACTCAACACATGCGTCAATAACCACTCTGGTCTTGCTCGACATTATGCTTTTGTGTTTGCAGATGCGTTACGAAACAACAACAACAACAACGACGACAAAAAGGGGGGCTCTCCACCACTACCTCCTCCTCCACCACTACCTCCTCCTCCACCACTACTTCCTCCTCCACCACCACCTCCTCCACCACTACCTCCTCCACCACCACCTGCTCCTCGTCTCTCGTTCTCTCTCTCTCTCGAGCGCGTTCTGGAGCACGCTGTAGAGAGAGAGGGAGGGGCGGGGCTGCTGGAACTGGAAGAGGCGCTTTGAAGCCGGCGGGGCGGGGGGGGTGGAGGGGGTTGGTGGAGGCGGCGGCGGCGTGAGGGGGAGGGGAGGGGGGAGGGGGGGAGGGGAGGGGGGGAGGGGAAGAGGGGAGGAGGAGGGAGGGAGGGGGGGGGGAGGGGAGGGAGGGGAGGGGGGGAGGGGAGGGGAGGGGAGGGGGGGGAGGGAGGGAGGGGGAGGGAGGGGAGGGGGGAGGGAGGGGGGGGAGGGTAGGGGGGGGGAGAGGGGAGGGGGGAGAGGGAGGGGGAGAGGGAGGGGGAGGGAGGGGGGGAGGGGTAGGGGGGGGAGAGGGAGGGGGAGAGTGGTGAGGGGGGAGGGGAGGGAGGGAGGGGTAGGGGGGGGAGGGAGGGAGGGGGAGGGGGAAGGGAGGGGGGGGGAGGGAGGGGGGGAGGGTAGGGGGGGGGAGAGGGAGGGGGAGAGGGAGGGGGGGGTAGGGAGGGGGGGGGGCCGTGAGCGACACTCCGCGCTGGTGGCTGTGACCCCACCCACGGCAGCCCTGCGAGTGTTTTGATACCGCGCACGCCGAACCACCACCACCACCACATCGGCGACATCGTCACTCAACTACACAGCCACCCAGCTACACCGTCACTCAACTACCCAGCCACCCAGTATCGTCACTCAACTACACAGCCACCCAGCTACATCGTCACTCAACTACACAGCCACCCAGCTACACCGTCACTCAACTACACAGCCACCCAGCTACACCGTCACTCAACTACTCAGCCACCCAGCTACACCGTCACTCAACTACTCAGCCACCCAGCTACATCGTCACTCAACTACTCAGCCACCCCTACACCGTCACTCAACTACACAGCCACCCAGCTACCGTCACTCACTACACAGCCACCCAGCTACATCGTCACTCAACTACACAGCCACCAGCTACATCGTCACTCAACTACACAGCCACCCAGCTACCGTCACTCAACTACACAGCCACCCAGCTACATCGTCACTCAACTACTCAGCCACCCAACTCCATCGTCACTCAACTACACAGCCACCCAGCTACATCGTCACTCAACTACTCAGCCACCCAGCTACACCGTCACTCAACTACACAGCCACCCAGCTACACCGTCACTCAACTACACAGCCACCCAGCTACATCGTCACTCAACTACACAGCCACCCAGCTACATCGTCACTCAACTACACAGCCACCCAGCTACACCGTCACTCAACTACACAGCCACCCAGCTACATCGTCACTCAACTACACAGCCACCCAGCTACATCGTCACTCAACTACCAGCCACCCAGCTACACGTCACTCAACTACACAGCCACCCAGCTACATCGTCACTCAACTACTCAGCCACCCAGCTACACCGTCACTCAACTACTCAGCCACCCAGCTACATCGTCACTCAACTACCCAGCCACCCAGCTACATCGTCACTCAACTACTCAGCCACCCAGCTACATCGTCACTCAACTACTCAGCCACCCAGCTACATCGTCACTCAACTACTCAGCCACCCAGCTACATCGTCACTCAACTACACAGCCACCCAGCTACATCGTCACTCAACTACTCAGCCACCCAGCTACGCCGTCACTCAACTACACAGCCACTCAGCTACATCGTCACTCAACTACACAGCCACCCAGCTACATCGTCACTCAACTACACAGCCACCCAGCTACATCGTCACTCAACTACACAGCCACCCAGCTACATCGTCACTCAACTACACAGCCACCCAGCTACATCGTCACTCAACTACACAGCCACCCAGCTACATCGTCACTCAACTACTCAGCCACCCAGCTACATCGTCACTCAACTACACAGCCACCCAGCTACATCGTCACTCAACTACACAGCCACCCAGCTACATCGTCACTCAACTACACAGCCACCCAGCTACATCGTCAATCAACTACTCAGCCACCCAGCTACGCCGTCACTCAACTACTCAGCCACCCAGCTACGCCGTCACTCAACTACACAGCCACTCAACTATCCAGTGACTCAACTACCCAGGAAGTCAACTACGCAATATCTCAACGACTCACTAACGCAACTACACAGCCACTCAACTATTCTCTCACTCAGCTACCCAGGCACTCAACTACCTTCTCGCGCGACTTGGTGTTAGTGAGCGGGAGTTGAACTCAGGTATTTGCTGTGTTCGTAGCGCAGCGCGCTAACCACTGCACCACCGCTCCCCATCCTATGCACACACGCAATCAGCAACATCCCCACCCCTATATGCTCACTCATATGCATATCTATCCACCGACTCTCGCAATCATCTACCAACTCATTCATCTTAACGAACCACTCAGCCACCCACTCATCTACACACCGACCCACTCACCTGCCCGCGACTCAACTATCTACTCGCCAATCACTCGCCTATTCACGAACTCGCACACTCGTTTACACATCCACATACAGACTCACTCTCTCATCCACAAGCCACCGACTCTCTCACCCACCCGTCCACTGACATGTTTATCCACCTACCCATCCACCAACCCACTCAGCCAGCTACGAACTTCCCCCATCTACCACGCAACGAATTACTCACCACCCACCCACCCACTCACCTATTAATATATCCACCCACCTTCTTACGATACAGAGTGGCATGTGAACATTGTGAACGCGGCACCGAGAATATTCACCACGGAGACGGAGTGATGGTACGGCATCTTCACATGCAGAGCATGCTGGGATTCGTTTTGCTCTTAAAGACGTGTATTGTTTTCTCGTTGTGTACACCTCCTTTGTATGGACGTCCAACTTCGTTCGCACCGTACGTAGCCAAGCGCGCCAATCGGAGGACAAGAAACTGCTACGAAGCCGCACCAGTGGCTCGCTAGCGCGGGTCGCACAAATCCTGGCGCAAGGAATGAAATTGGGGGGGAGCCCCCCCCCCCAATCTGTCTCATGTCCCCTGCTGTCCAAGCACGGACCCTGGGTGAGTTTCGCCCACCCCTCAACCACTTGTGGCGGCCCGTTCATCAACACCGCCGTTGGATGGGCACAGGCGACCATACGAGTGACGGGGGGGAGGGGGGTGAGTGAGTGAGTGTGAGTGAGTGTGAGTGAGAGTGAGTGAGAGTGAGTGAGTGAGTTGAGTGTGGTGAGTGAGAGTGAGTGTGAGCGAGTGAGTGTGAGTGGTGAGTGAGTGTGAGTGACGTGTGAGGACGTGTGAGTGTGAGGGAGAGTGAGTGTGAGTGAGTGGTGAGTGACGTGTGAGTGAGTGGTGAGTGAGTGTGAGTGACGTGTGAGTGAGTGTGAGTCAGTGTGAGTCAGTGTGAGTGAGTGGTGAGGACGTGTGAGGAGTGGTGAGTGTGACGTGAGTGAGAGTGAGTGTGAGTGAGAGCGAGTGAGTGTGAGTGAGTGAGTGTGAGTGTGAGTGAGGGTGGTGAGTGAGTGTGAGCGAGTGAGTGTGAGTGGTGAGTGAGTGTGAGCGAGAGTGGTGAGGTGAGTGAGGTGAGTGAGTGTGAGCGAGTGAGTGTGAGTGGTGAGTGAGTGTGAGTGAGTGGTGAGTGAGTGGTGAGTGACGTGTGAGAGTGAGTGGAGTGAGTGTGAGTGAGTGTGAGTGAGTGTGAGTGTGTGTGAGTGTGAGTCAGTGTGAGTGAGTGTGTGGTGAGTGTGACGTGAGTGAGTGTGAGTGAGAGCGAGTGAGTGTGTGGTGAGTGAGTGTGAGTGAGTGAGTGGTGAGTGAGTGTGAGCGAGTGAGTGTGAGTGTGAGTGAGTGAGTGGTGAGTGTGAGTGAGTGAGTGTGAGTGAGAGCGAGTGAGTGGTGAGTGAGTGAGTGAGAGTGAGTGAGTGTGAGCGAGTGAGTGTGAGTGGTGAGTGAGTGTGAGTGAGTGTGAGTGAGTGGTGAGTGACGTGTGAGAGTGAGTGTGAGGGAGTGCGAGTGACGTGTGAGTGTGAGTCAGTGTGAGTGAGTGGTGAGTGTGACGTGAGTGAGTGAGTGTGAGAGCGAGTGAGTGTGAGTGGTGAGTGAGTGTGAGTGTGTGAGTGGTGAGTGAGTGTGAGCGAGTGAGTGTGAGTGAGTGTGAGTGAGTGGTGAGTGTGAGTGAGTGTGAGTGATGAGTGAGTGTGAGTGAGTGAGTGATGTGAGTGAGAGTGGTGAGTGAGTGACGTGTGAGTGTGAGTGAGTGAGTGTGAGTGAGAGCGAGTGAGTGTGAGTGTGAGTGGTGAGTGAGTGTGAGTGAGTGTGAGTGAGTGAGTGAGTGGTGAGTGTGAGTGAGTGGTGAGTGTGAGTGAGTGAGTGTGAGTGAGAGCGAGTGAGTGTGAGTGGTGAGTGGTGAGTGAGTGTGAGAGTGAGTGTGAGTGAGTGGCGAGTGAGTGTGAGTGGTGAGTGTGAGTGAGTGTGAGTGAATGAGTGTGAGTGAGTGTGAGAATGAGTGTGAGTGAGTGGTGAGTGTGTGTGAGTGAGTGAGTGTGAGAGTGAGTGGTGAGTGAGTGGTGAGTGACGTGTGAGCGAGTGTGAGTGAGTGAGTGCGAGTGAGTGTGAGTGAGTGACGTGTGAGTGAGTGGTGAGTGTGAGCGAGTGAGTATGAGCGAGTGACGTGTGAGTGAGAGTGAGTGGTGAGTGAGTGACGTGTGAGTGTGAGTGAGTGACGTGTGAGTGAGTGTGAGCGAGTGACGTGTGAGTGTGAGTGAGTGTGTGAGCGAGTGACGTGTGAGTGAGTGTGAGTGAGTGACGTGTGAGTGAGTGACGTGTGAGTGAGTGAGTGTGAGTGAGTGACGTGTGAGTGAGACAACCACCTTCCACTGCCGTGTCGGGAGATCGAATTGGAACCCGCTGACCAGCGGAGCTGCGAGCTCTGAGCGTGGAGCCAATGACGTCACCGCGTCGCTTTGCGTGCCAGGCTAGGTGCACTTCTGAGGCCACGTGAAGTGTCCGCAAGGCAACGCTGGCCACGTGGGGGGGGGGGGGGCGAGACTGAGCCCAGGCGGCGCTACGGGTTGAAGGACTTGGGGGGGGGGTTTCCACTGGCAAGGTGGTGGCACCAGCTGCTT